>NC_045595.1:81762670-82074644 GCF_009762305.2 Zalophus californianus
TCTCAGCAATTAAAATCACAAACATAATCATAGCAACAAAGCCCCTGTCTTCAACTCTCATTTTTAAAAAAACTATGCTAGTTTTTTTTCCCCATTTAAGTGAAATAAAATGGTTCCACATTTTAGATTCAGTATTGATGTGAACTGAATAATGCAATTATACAGGATCCTTAGTCACATAATTATCTTTCATATAAGTAAATCACTTTATGCCTCAGTTTACATCTCTTGAATTAAATAATTCAAGATAAACAGTTATCATAAAGAACAATTTCATGGCACTTTAAGAGCAAATCAATCAGATTTGTATAGACTAATTGGGAAAGGAACATATACACGTGGAAACAGAGATATATACCACACACCCCACCACTCAATGAGCTCAAGAAAAATCCCGGGTACTTTTATGTCCTTTCCTGCTTTGGTAATATATTGTGCCAAAAGAACAGCCTGACATATTTAGGACAAATTTTAATCGAGTTAAAACTGTATAAGTGCCAGGAATTTTCAGCCTGATTTGAGTCAAAATAGCTGAATCATAAATCCTGCCCAGATTGACTCTGAAAAGAGCCCCAAAGCCCATTCCTTTGCACAGACTAGGGGCTGCAGGGCCATAATTTATTTTGTACACAAGATTGGATGGATTGCTGGACACTTAACATTTGGTGGGAAATGTACATTCTCACTAACTCAGAGACTATTGCAAGAGATAAGCCAAGGAAAGAGAATGACTAAAGGGGCAGGAGGAAGTGGAGAGTAGAAGGCAGTACATATACACCATAGGGACATTCTCAACAGTTAATTCACAGAAAAAGCCAACCAGAAAATCTTTCAGAGCACCAAGGCTATAGACACCTATCTGATCATGCCTATTGAAGTGAGAAAAATCTTTAAAACCAACTTTATCCAAAGAAAGGAGAGATATACTTTAAAACTGTTCTCAAACCCAGAGTTAGAAATCAATAAAGTCACCAAAATTGGTTGGGTGAGCTTTCCTAAGCATCAGATTGAAGGTCAGCCCCTTCCCCTGATTTTGAGACTTGATAGACACAATTGTGCCAGTTAGAATCAAAGTTCAGCTACAACCCTGATTTTTTTTCTTAAAAAAATGTTTTAAAGACATTTAACTTAATACATAGGCAAGTTATGGGGAATCCAGAATAAGCACATTTTCAAGCTATGGAATGGCTCTCAAAGAACATTTAGTTGTATAATTTCCAACTCAGGAGCCAAAAGTAAGATCAACAAAAGGAACCTAGATAATTGGCTTTCATATACCTCTAATTTTATTTCTATTTTATAAATAACTAATATTTTCTGCTTGGATTTGTAGGGGAAATGTTTGTATAATGTAGCTTTGTAAATCTTCACACTATTGTCTAATTCCTAGTCCAGATGATTCTAGCAAATTATAAAATCAAAGTTTTTAAGTCCCTCGTTTATTATAACAGTATGAATATTAAAAACTTCTCTAAATTCTATCCCCAAGCAAAATTCTAGACCAAAAGTTTATTTTTTCACTGCAAAAATGTCCTTCAGTCATCACAGATTTCTAAGCTTCTGTGGAAATCATAAGCAGGGAGAGTATTGTAGGAAATCTCCTGTATCCTCTACTACTCTCAACCCAACTCTGTCTCTGCCCAACATATTTCTCTCCAAGAGTCTATGTAAAAGTCTTATATAACACATAGTCTTATGAATCAATTCCTACCAATCTTACTTCACCTCTTTTACTCCCATTTAGCAGAGATACTTTTCCAGATGATGGCAGCACCACCAGAGCTAGTGCTTTCCAAATAACTTTGAAGAGGCAAAATGCATTAGAGGCAGCATATTGTAAGTCAGAGTTTATGTTGAATCCTGATGGTGACATTTATCAGCTATCCAACTTTCCGTTAATGACCCATATACTCTGTGCTTTCACTTCTTCATCTGTAAAATGGGTATGATAATTACCTCATGCTCAGGATTTTTACAATGGTAAAATAATACATTAAAAAACAACTATAACATTGGTATGTAGTAAAGGTTGGCAGAATATGCTACTCAAAGTGTGCCACTTGGCATTAATTTAAGAACACTCAGAAAACAGCAAATACAAGGAAAAACTTTGATTTTTCTTTTTCTTAAAAGCAGGACGTGAAATTCCCCCGTGAAAGATATTCTCCCTGTACCAGACAGAAAGTGGCATTCTTACCATCAAGGACAAGAAGTTGAGACCTAGAGAATTCTAGACAAACAGACCTTATTAAATAATTATTATCCTTTTTTAAGCTCCCCATAGTTTAGTTACTTTTCTACAATTGCTTCTGTTGTTCAACCTACTATAAAAGTATACAGATTACATCATTTCTTTGGGTTTTCCTTCTTTATGAGGGTTCCTATGTCACATAAAACTTATATAAATTTGTATACTTTTCTCCTGTTTATCTGTCTTATGTCAGTTAAAATTTTAGATCACCCAAGAATCACATTTACTAGTTACCTAGCTTACTAACAACACTCAGTATGTATGAAAGGCAAAAACAAACAAAAACATATTTACATGTACAGCCCATTATAAAGAAAAGAATTTTAAAAATTATATGCTAATACCTCTTTCCTCAAACTTCCTGGGACCTATGTCACACCTACTAAATCAGTCTTTAGGTTTAATAGCTAATATATGTGAAACACTTAGAAATTGTTAGCTATTATATCAAAGTTACAGGGTATGGCTCATCTGACTTCCTGAGTTCAACCCTACACTTTGGGGCTTAATGGTTCCAATGTTGCCTGCACACGTGGATGACCTGGGCAGGGATTTGAAAAATGCAGCTGCCCAGCCCTTGCCCCAGAGATCTGAAAGGGGACAGAATATGCCCTTTGACATAAGGATATTTTGAACCAATTATTTTAACTGCAGACACAGGAAGAGCTCTGAAAACAAAGTAGAAGTTACTCTTTTATAAGAGAAATTTACATTAGAAAGGGACCCTGTTCTAGGAAGAGAAAGCTATTACCAGAGATAAATTTTTCATGTGGAAAACTTATGTGTGTGGCAGAACAACCTCTGATTACCAAACATTTGTTTTCTCGCCTTACCATGAATTAATTACCTTCCCTTCCTTTGTAACCCCAGACCACTATTCCTTTCCTTAGCACAGGATGGTATATAAGACTCAAATATCTGGCTGTCTTTTGAGTCTTATATTTGTGGGGCTCCTGTACATCTATCAGTAATTAAAATTTACAGGGGGTCTCAGCCAAAAACAATGAAAGGTGCAAATGTTAAAAAATGATTAATGAAGACAACTGTACTTAACACTTCAAAAAGTAGACAGTCTCCTTTCAGAGCACTGCAAAATGGGGCAAAAGGCAGGAAGATTTTACAGGATAAAGAATAAAGAACAAGGAAGAGAACAAAGAGAAAATATCTGATTGGCTGGGTCCACACAGTCAATCTTGTTTGGGGTGAAAAGGAACAAAGAAGTGAATATAAAGGCCAGCATTGGCTTGGTATTTGGGGACTGAGTGACTGGATATACTGCTTCTGGTCAAGAGGAACATCTACAGGGACCCAAAAGTTATCTAAGTTTTGATTTGCTAACATGGCACCCAGGCAGTTGCTGCTCTTTCTTGGGCCTAGAATTTTATTTCAACAGAAAGAAAATTATTTTTCCTTTTCTACAATTCTGATTTAGTAATTTGAAAGGAAAGGCAGGAAACTCTATGTAAAACAACCAACCTCAAAAGATGATTCTGATATCTAAACAGACTTGAAAATCAGTGACTTTTTATAAGAACAAATGAGATTATAGCTTTCATTGACTCCTAGGATGTTGGAGAAAGAAAGAAAAACATAAAGATCACAGAGAGGTTTTGCTTTTACCATTTTTAGTGGTAGAAACCTTCCTCAAAAATAATTCTTAAGTAGAAGCTAGATAGCTAGAAACAGCTAAACACACAGCTACTTTGGTGGATCTCACTGCGGATGGGCCACCAAACACCTCCTTGGAGCTGTCAAGATTCTTAGGAAAATAATTTAGAAATCCTCAGTTTAGACATGAGAAAACCAAAACCCAGAAAGTCAGAATCACTTTTTTAAGGTTAATGGCTGATTTGCTCCTAAACCATGATTAGAACTTTCCTTTACACAATCCAGTTTAACTTTAAATTCAGGAGGGTCCTAAATAAAAAGATAAAAAATAAAAGTCAACTGAGTCAGTTATTTGTCATCATGAAGCAAAAAATAAAGATACATTGTATTTAACAAGTGTTTCTCATTTTCATTTTTTTATTTCTCACTTTCTCTACCTTTGTCTTCTGTCCTAAATTTTTTTTCCTTCAAATTACTTTGTATAACATAATTAGCTTTTACACGTACTTAATTCAGAAAGTAAAGATGAAAAAATGAGCATTTTCTGTGAGAAGTAAAGCTTAGAAGTCTTCATCCTCACCTATCACTCTGCAAACTTATAGTCACAGTGAAATTTTGCTCCAAAACCACCAAAGGACCTGCAGTAAATGCTGTGTAATGATCAGATAAGTGTCCATAAATGATCATAGCAGTAAGATGCACAAAGGAGCAATGCATGGAAAAGAAGAGTAGGGTAATATGAGAAGATGGAGAGGGTTTATGAAGCAGAAGCTTGGCTAGGGGAATGAATAGGTTTCCAAGGGCCACTTTTAAAACATCTCTTCCTCATTGTAAAAGTAAATAACTTAAAAAGAACAGGAAATATAAAATATCAAAATCAGCAGTCCCAGGAAATCAACTCTATACCCACAGATGAGAAAATATGCCCAAGCAGGACATAAATTTCAGGACAGCAGTAAGTCTAGGAGAAGGGAACAAAAATGAGACCACGTAGTATACTGAGTCAAATATAATGACTAAAATGAAATTTAAGGGAGCTGTAGAAAAATCCTTAAATCTATGAGTCCAAAATATGGCTGCCATTAAAAGTGGAAGAGGGAACAAAAGCAAATACTGGAATAGGATCTGTGAACTCAAATAGAAACAAAAACAAAAACCACCGAAACAAATCAAACCAGGCATTGTCGGTTAGAGTACTTCATTTTACCTCTCTTGCACTGGCCTTGCCCAAAGTACTTGCAGTGTTTAAAGATGGAAGGTGCTAAAAAAGACTTGATAGACTATAAAAAGTGACTTGAGGGCTGAAGAAACAATTCTGAAGTTTATGACTTCATTCACATATGTGTGTGTGTGTGTGTGTGTGTGTGTGCACGCGCCTAATCTAACGTCTAAGCTCAATGGAACATAAAGAGAATAATCATCTTTGGTGTCAGATGTACTTGTTGGATGTGAAAGTTTCTTTTCCAGGAATAAATCAAATCATAAAAAAAATCCCTACTTGAAATCATTTAGATATTCAATAGGTTGCCATTTTCCACAGGAATAATTCCAGAACCTGGTCCTTGAACTGAAGGATGACTCTGACCCAGATTCCCAATTATATTCTATGCAGAAGAGTTTAAGTGTTTGTTATACAGATTTTGAACTTAATACACAAACAAACAAACAAAAGTAGAACTCACCATTAGAAAAATCACATTTTAAAAATTATAATGAGTAAGAAGTAAAAGTTCTACCTCAAGGTCATTAACCCCTTTCTTATAAGACCTCTTCCTTATAAAGATACAGATCTATATAAATAAGCTCATGAACACGTTTCATGGTTTACAAAAATGGATTATATATAATATATATTATCTTATATAATATAAATACATTTAATTATGTGATATAGTTATAATATATCAAGGCATCAAAATATAAAACATACAATGTATTTAATATACAAAATATCAATATGTAATCTTATATTTTATATGATAATTTATTAGTTTTTATACATATAAGTAAGCCATTTACTTTTCTCACTTAACAGTTACAATGTTATGCTCCTTTTCTCATCTGATTTAGCAAAGACACACTCAGTATCTAACGTCCCTCACTGCACAGCACCCACCACACTGACCCTTGTCAAGTCATAATCCAAAATTCAGCTCTGATATGTTTCGCAAGTACCTATACCATGAAGCAATTTTAATATAATTTACTATGTTTTATTACATATAACTTAATAAAACTTTAGATCCTCCTAAGCAAATTAGGCATTTTTATTATTATGCCTTCATAATACCTCCCGGATAACTCTATTATAAGCTTTCTATTATATTTTTGTTGTCATCTAGTCTGTTTTCCTCTTCTGATTTTAAAGTATATGAGGCTGAGACTCTGCTATTCTCATCTCTGTACGTTTCATCAACTACCATAGAACTAGGTAGTACTAAAACTCATTAATTTGTTATAAATTAATCAATAAAAGAATAAAAGGAGTCACAGCCATGAGCTCTAGGGCAAGAATAGTACTCAGAACTATTATATTTTTAATATCGTTCATGGTAACTTTTCTCTGTGTGTGTGTTAATTTTTTACAGTGGATTCATTGTTTTGACTGAATTTAACCCATGAGAATCGTTAGCAACCAGTTTTTCTCCAGATAATATTTGTTTCCTCTGAGCATAAGGGAGAGCCGCCAAACTAGAAGCACTTCAATTTAGTCTGCTCTAAATTTCCCAGAATATTCAGAAAGTATAAATTCAGAGCCAAGACCAGCATGAGAATAAATCATATTTAAACATTCTATAGAAGAATATTTTTATTATTAGCTGTTTTTCCATTCAGAACTGTGGAAAGATTGACAGATTTCTTTGTGGCACATAATTTTTTTTCCAACCCATACTTCACAGAAGCTCTCAAACCTTCAACAGTTCCACCTAGATGTGCAGATCTCAGAGTCTAGTGGCCAGCTCAGCACATTCCCAAAGCCTACTCTTCCAATTCCCTCATGTTTAAGAATTTTGAAAACACTAGGTTCCTAACATCCCAGGGCACACCCAGCATCCATATTTACTTCCTGGCTTTGATTCATTTCTCTTTTTTTTAATGTATGACTTGAGGAAGCTTAAAAAAAATTCTGGGCATTTTTCATTTACTCTCCCAATTTCCTTACTATTGTGGGTTTATAACTTCTAAAACTTTTAGTTATTATATTTAATTTTAATTATAATTAACTACAATTATAAATTTGGTTAGATTTGGGACAAGTTTGCACTTAAGCATGATTGTTTAATCTGCCACACTTACTCTAGAAGTCATGTTATAAATATTTCATTCAATAAAACCCCCTTCTGATGATGACTACCACTCATTGAGCCTCTATTACTGTTAAGGTGATTTATATACATGATTTAAACAACAACTCTATGGAGTAGATATTATTCTTCTGTGGTAACCATTGGTGGATTTCAAAAATATTCAAGTTTTCCTCTTTCAAAGCCCATGGTGGTACTTCACCATCCCACTTCCTTTGAATTTTTTCATGGGAAGGTAATTTGTTTGGCCAATGAAATGTGACTGACAGTGACCATGTATCATTTCTAGGTAGAAACCGAGATCTAACAAATAATATGCATGAAATTTTCCTTTTTCCATGGTTCTATGGAAGCACCTCTCATACTAGAAGTTCCAAAAGCATGGGTCTTCAAGTGACTACAACATGCAGAGCCCCATCAACTCAGATTGAAAGATATAAACAAAAAATAAAAATTTTTGCATCAAGCCACTGAGGTTTGGGACTTGTCTGTTACAGCAACATAATCTGGACTATCAAGAAAAACAAAATATCCATTAATATGACAGAAAAAAAATATTGCCTGTATAACACGGCTAGCGACTGATGGGACTATAATTCAAACCCAAGTTTATTTTATCAAGAGCTCCTGTCATTTTTACTTATGTTGCAAGCTGAAGAGTTTTTCACTTCCTGAATGTCTGAAGTCAACAGATATATTTGGAGTAAAAAAGATACATAGTATCAGCACCCAGAATTCTGTAGATATTTATTTCCAATGAGCATTTATACTACAGTATATTTTATTTTTTGAAGCAGTTAAATGGTGAACATATGTTAATTGCTATCATTTATTTCTCTTCTGAATTATAATGACAGAGTAGAATTTCTCTGGTAGAAATTCTTCATCAGTACCATGATACCTAGCCAAAGAAAAGTGTTTCAGTAACTTAACACAAGCATCATACTGACTAATTCAGGAAAGGCTTTGGATCATTAATAGACTTAAAAATTGGGGTCCCCATCCTCCAGGGTAACCTGATGAAACAGAAGAATCCTGAGCTCACCCTATCACAAGAACACACCCAAATAATATCTCTGTCTATGTGACTAACTCTGAAAACAACCTAAAGCCTGACAGACTAGACCTTCTACAGTTAATCATAGAGAGGCCACACTGAAAAGGATAAGAGGAGCAGAGACATGATTAGGAACTAAACACCCTACATGACTAACCACAAATGGGAGGGACATCACAACCATGGAGAAGTGAGGACCAGACCCCACACTAGGCACCTCCAGAACCAGGGACCCACAGTGGGGATGAGCCCTCATAACATCTGGCTTTGAAAACCAGTGGGGATTAACTCTGAGAGCTACATAAATCAGTAGGCTTTAGTCCAGGATAGCCTGAGGGCAACAGGAAACTAAGTCCCTGCCCTTAAATACCCAGAATATTAAATAACTTGGTTTGAGAAACAGTTTGAAAAACTCATGGGATATACATGAAGATTTACTGACTAATCTTAGAATGTGTGCCAAAAAGGCAGAGATGTACAGAAGATTCTTTGGGAACAAAAGTGTTGTGGGCATTATTTCTCTTCCCCTCCCCCAATGTAGATAGCTGGATGCTTGTGGGAGCCACTTCTGGCATTCTCCACCTACCTTGCTAGCACCACGGTCAACCCTGTTGACCCCCTGTGAACCCACCCAAACCAACCTGCTTGACTCAGCAAGTGTCCCTCCAAAGTAGCTCCTGTTGGCAGGAAGCCCTGGCCAGGACTAGAACCATTGCAAAGTGATTTTGCTGCCCTAGGGAGGAGGAGAAGATAACCCCACACACCAGTGCATTCACAGTTCAGCAGCCCAGCCTCTTAGCTGGCTGTGCAGGGAGGAAGCTCTGCTTTTTGGTGTGCCTGCACTTGTGGCAAAGAGGTTAACTGCAGACAGCTAGACTGAGTGCTGTCCCACCAAATAATGTGATAATGTGGCTGTGGTGGCCACAGAGAGGTCTCTCAACAGCATGGAGAGCAACCTTGCCCATGTGCCATAGGGGTCATTATAGCCAACTGGGCTAAAGGCAATCAGAGCTCAGCCACAATAAGCAGACATATACAGCCCACACAGGGGACATCTCTGGAGTACCTGTTTCTCAAAACCAGGGAGATTCCACTATAGAATACCATAGAACCTCTTCTACATAAAGCCACTACTTTTAAAACCAAGAGATGTAGCTGACTGACCTAATACATAGAAATAAACCCAGACAGTTACAAAAAAAAAAAAAAATGAAGAGACAGAGGAATACACCACAAATGAAAGAACAAGACAAAAATCACAGTAAACAAGCTAAATGAAACAGAGATAAGCAATACACCTGATAAAGAATTCAATGTAATGGTCATAAAGATACTCACCGGACTTGCAAAAAGGAGTGGATAAACTCAGTGAGTACTTCAACAAAAGGATAGAAAATATTAAAAAGAACCAGAGTTGAAGAATTTTATAACTAACTTAAAAAATACACTAAGTGGAATCAACAGATTAGGGGATGTAGAAGAATGGATCGGTGATCTGGAAGACAAGGTAATGAAAAGCAACCAAACAGAACAGCATAAAGAAAAAAGAATAATAATAAATGAGAATTGTTAAGGGAAATCTATTATATCATGAAGTGTTATAGCATTCTTAATATAGGGATTCCAGAAGGAGAAGATAGAGAAAGCGGACAGAAATCTTATTTGAAAAAAAAATAGCTGAAAACTCCCTTAATCTGGGGAAGAAAACAGACATTCAGGTTCAGGAAGCAAAGAGAGCCCTTAACAAGACAAATTAAGGAGGTCCACATGAAGACATATCATCATTAAATTGGGGGGGGAAATGTAATGATAAAGAGAGTATTTTAAGAGCAGCAAGAGAAAAACAGTTGCATATGAGGGAAACATAACATAAGGCTACCAGCTGATTTTTCAGCATAAACTGCAGGCCAGAAGGGAGTCATATGAAATATTCAAAATGTTGAAAGAAAACAAACCAAAACTTCCAAACAAGAATACTCTACAAGGCAAGGTTATGATTCAGAGTAGAAGATATAAACATTTTCACAAAGAAAAATTAAAGAACTTCATAACCACTAAACCAGCTTTACAAGAAATGTTAAAGGAATCCCTTAAGTGGAAAGAAAAGGCCATAATCAGGAGTAAGAAATCCCGAAAGGTAAATTTTCACAGAAAAAAACAAACATATAGCAAAGGTAGTGGATTAATCACTTATAAAGCCAGTATAGAGATTAAAACACAAAAGTAGTAAAATCAATTATATCTCCAAAAATTAGTCAAGTGATACACAAAATAAAAAGATGTAAAGTATTCCATCATATACATAAAATGTTGAGGGAGGAGTAAAAATTTAGTGCTTTTTGGAATGTGTTCAAAGTTAAGTGACCATCAATTTAATATACACTGTTACATATACAAGATGTTGTCTGTAAACCTAATAGTAACCACAAATAAAAACCTATACCATGTGCACAAAAAATGAAGAGAAAGAAATCCACATAACACTAAAGTAAACCATCAAACTACAAGAAAATAGACCAAGAGAAGAAGAAAGAAAAACAGAAGAATTAAAAAAGCAAACAAACAAACAAACAAAAACCAGAAAACAACAAACTGGTAACAAACATATACCTAGCAATAATTACATTAATTGTAAATGGACTAAATGCTTTAATCAAAAGACACAGGGTGATTGAATGGATAAAAAAACAAGACCCATCTATATGCTGCCTATAAGAGATTCACTTCAGACCAAAAGATACATACACACTTCACAGACTGAAAGAGAAAGGTTGAAAAACCATATGTCATGCAAATGGAGAAAAATAAAAAAGCCAGGGTAGCAATACTTATATCAGACAAAATAGAACAAACTGTAGCAAGAAACAAAGAAAGACACTACATAATGGTAAAAGAATCAATTCAATGGGTCAATGAAGAAATCAAAGAGGAAATAAAAAAATACCTTAAGACAGATGAAAAAGGAAAAAAAAACTGTACAAAATCTTTAAGATGCAGCAAAAGCAATTCTAAGAGGGAAGTTTATAGTTATATAGCCCTACCACAAGAAACAAGAAAAATCTCAAATAACCTAACTTCACTCCTAAAGGAGCTAGACAGGAACAACCAAGTCCAAAGCTAGTAGAAGGAAAGAAATGACAAAGATTAGATTTGAAATAAATGAAATTGAGACTAAAAAAAAAAAAAAAGGAAAAGATCAATGAAACCAAGGGCTGGTTCCTTAAAAAGATAAAATTAATAAATCTTTAGCCAGTCTCATTAAGAAAAAAAGAGAGAGGACTCAAATAAAATCAGTAATGAGGAGAAGAAGTAACAACCGACACCACAGATATATAAAGATTATAAGAGAAAATTATAAGTTATATACGAAAAAAATGGATAAATTCCTAGAAACATATAATCATCCAAAATTGAATCAAGAAGAAATAGAAAATTTGAACACTTACTAGTAACAAAATTGAACTGGTAACCAAACACCTCCCAATAACCCAAAGTCAAGGCTTCACAGGTAAATTGTATTAAATATTATAAAAAGAATTACTATTTTCCTCAAACTATTTTTCTCAAACTATTCCAAAAAGTAGAAGAGGAAGGAAAACTTCCAAAGTCATTCTACCAGGCTAGCATTATCCTAATAACAAAACCAGACACCACCACAAAAAACAAGAAATCTACAAATCAATATATAAGATGAATATAAATGCAAAAATCCTCAAAAAAAAATATTAGCAAACCAAATCCAACAATACATTTAGAGAAACCATTCACGATGGGGCACCTGGCTGGCTCAGTGGGTAAAGCATGGGACTCTTGTTCTCAGGGTCATGAGGTCCAGACCCACATTGGGTGTGGAGCTTACTTTTAAAAAATAAAATCATTCATCATGATCAAGTGGGATTTATTCCCAGGATGCAAAGGTGGTTCAATATTTGCAAATCGATCAATGTGATACATCACATTAATAAGAGAAAGAATAAAAACCATATGATCCTTTCAATAGATACAGAGAAAGCATTTAACAAAATATAACATTCATTCATAATAAAAACCCTCAATAAAGTAGGTTCGTAGGGAACACAGCTCAGCATAATAAAGTCCTTAAATGAAAAATTCACAGGAAATATCATACTCAAGGGGGAAAAACTGATTATTTTTCCTCCAGGTAAGGAACAAGACAAGGATGTCCACTCTCACCACTTTTCCTCAACATAGTACTGGAAGTCCTAGCCACAGCAATAAGACAACAAAAAGAAATAAAAGCCACCCAAATGACAATGAAGAAGTAAAACTATCACTATTTGCAGATGACATGATACTACATGGAAAATCCTAGGGGTGCCTGGGTGGCTCAGCCAGTTAGGTGTCTGCCTTCAGCTCAGGTCATGATCCCAGGGTCCTGGGATCGAGCCCTGTCAGGCTCCTTGCTCAGTGAGGAGCCTGCTTCTCCCTCTGCCTGCCACTCCCCATGCTTGTGCTTGCTCTCTCTCTCTCCCTCTCTTTCTCTTTCTCTGTCAAATAAGTAAATAAAAATCCTCAAAAAGAAAAAAAAAGAAAATAATCCCATTTAAAATTGCACCAAAAATAATAAAATACCTAGGAATAAACTTAACCAAAAGGTGAAAAACCTGTACTCTAAAAACTGTAAAACTCATGAAAGAAATTGAAGATGATGCAAAGAAATGGAAAGACATTCCATGTTCATGAATTGGAAGAATAAATATTGTTAAAATGTCTATGTTACCCAAAGCAATCTACAGATCTAATACAATCCTTACAAAAATACCAACAGAGCTTTTCACACAAGTAGAACACACAATCCTAAAATTTGTATGGAACAACAAAAGACCCCAAAGAGTCAAAGCAATCTTGAAAAAGAAAAACAAAACTGGAAGTATCACAATTCCAGACCAAGTTAAATTACAAAGCCATGGTAATCAAAACAATAAGGTACTAGCACAGAAACAGACATATCGATCAATGAAACAGAATAGAAAGTTCAGAAATAAAGCCATAATTATATGGTCGATTAATCTTTGACAAAGGAAGCAAGTATGTAGAGTGGGAAAAAGTCTCTTCAACAGATGCTCTTGGGAAAACTGGAAAGCAACGTGCAAAAGAATGAAACTGGACCACTTTCTTATACTATACTCAAAATGGATTAAGGACCTAAATGTGAGACCTGAAACCATAAAAATCCTTATTCAGAGCACAGTAAGTATTTCTCTGAGGATTTCTCTGATATTGGCTGTAGCAACATCTTTCTACATACATCTCCTGAGGCAAGGGAAACAAAAGCAAAAATAAACTATTGGGACTACATCAAAATAAAATGCATCTGCACAACAACAGAAAGAACCAACAAAACTAAAAGACAACCTGCTGAATGGGAGAAGGTATTTGCAAATGACTTATCTGATAAATGGTTAGTATCCAAAATATATAAAGATTTTATAGAACTCAACACCAAAAAAACCCCAAATAATCCATTTAACAAATGGACAAAAGACATGAACAGACATTTCTCCAAGAAGATATATAGATAGCATAGAGACACATGGAAATATGCTCAACATCACTTATCATCAGGGAAATGAAAGTCAAAACCACAAGGAGATGTCACCTCACACCTGTCAGAATGGTTAAAATCAACAACACAAGAAACAACAGATGTTGGTGGGGATGTGGAGAAAAGGGAACTCTTTTGTACTGTTGGTAGGAATGCAAACTGAGGCAGCCACTCTGGAAAACAGTATGGAGTTTCTTCAAAAAGGTAAAAATAGAACTACACTTTGATCCAGGAATTGCACTACTAGGTATTTACCCTCAAAATACAAAAACACTAATTTAAAGGGATACATGCACCCATATGTTTGTTGCAGCATTATTTACAATAGACAAGCTATGTAAGCAGTCCAAGTATCCATCAATAGATGAATGGATAAAGATGTGGTATATATGTATATATGTGTGCATCTGTGTGTATGTACATATGTAATGGAATATTATTCAGCCATAAAAAAGAATGAAATCTTGCCCTTTGCAAAAACATGGCTGGGTCTAGAGAGTATAATGCTATGTGAAATAAGCCCACCAGAGAAAGACAAATGCCATACGATTTCACTCATATGTGGAATTTAAAAAACAAAAGAACAAAGGGAAACAAAAGAGAGACAAACCAAAAAACAGACTCTTAACTACAGAGAACAGATAGGTATCAGAGGGGAGGTGTGGGTGGGGCAGTGAAATAGCTGAAGGGAATTAAGACTATATTATCTTGACAAGCACTGAGTACTATATGGAAATGTTGAATTACTATATTGTAAAACTTGAAACTAATATAACACTGTATGTTAACTACACTGGAATTAAAATTTGAAAAAGTCATGGAGATGTATAGCATGGGGAATATAGTCAATATTGTAATAACTTACAGTGACAGATGGTGACTATACTTAAGTGGGGAGCGCTGAATAATGGACAGAATTGTCTAACAAGATGTTGTACACATGAAACTAATACAACATTTTACATCAATTATACTCCAATAAAAAATGCATACTCTAAAAAAATAAATCCAAGTCCTGTTTTATCACATAAGCAAAATAACTTCCATGACTGAATTAAATATTCCTCTATTTGTTCTCTGATGCTGTTGCTCATGAACACAGCTCTGCTTATCACCATGGACTATGTGTATTCACTATCCATAGCATTATGATAGAGGCTGGACCTGTCCTCAGATAGATTTAAATCTAAGTGTAGCAATAAGACAGTTGTTGGGCCCTCATCTGCCTTTTCCCGGTTAGATTTCAACCTTACAGTCAGACTGAGGTGAAGCTCTCATTGGAATTCTGGGCCATCTCATGGCAAGACATATTTCTTTTTCACTCCAATCTCAACTGCCTACAAGACCATCTGTTTCTATGACAGGGTCCAAACCAGCTTTATAGACATATTTTAAAAATCTGCTTATACCTGTGTGAAAGACCTATCCTATATTTTCATCTCTACTAGGCTTCAAGGATTTCCAGTTTTACAGCCTTTTCTCATGAAGACATTTTAATGCAATCCTACATAAAGTCACAATACTCGTATTTTCATTACGGAAAAAAACTCAGAATAGATATTTTCTTCCCGGTTTTCACAAAATGTAATAGAAATACAAAATTGAGCTGCAGATACTTCTCGAAGGGCCTCTCCTTGACTTCCTTCAAGCCCTACGCAGCTTTATTTTTACAGAAGTTTTAGAATCACAGAAATTTTAACCAAGATACTTGTTTCCAAGATCATATCTGGCAGAAGAAAGTCTCCATCTGGATTTTATTCCCCGTTCTTCCAGATTCCAGCTTTACTCAGAATTTCTAATTTCTGCTTTCAACAGGTCTCCCCTTCTTCCTACCCTTGCAGTGCCTTCCATTTGTATTAGAATGTGTACATCTGGGAGGACGATCATGACAGTCTTCTCTTTTCCACATGCCTCCTGAGTGGCTCCAGTTGATTCCATGTAAGTATCCAAAACAAGAGGATCTCTGGCCCAGAGACACTGCAGACCTCCGCTCCAGGGCTGTTTTCAAGCTTGTAGTCTTTCAGTGCCAGTCCAAAGGGACCTTGCTTCTCACTGTCAGCACTGCTGTCCACTCCAGGGTGTTACCTTTCCCTTGCAAGGTTTTGTATGGTTTCTTGTGTTGTAGGAATTAACCACTTCTCATGGTGTCAAATTAGTAAATCTATTTACCATAACACTGAAATGCTTCTCTCCCACACCCCATTGTAGTCCTGGAATAAGACAAACTGCCATTGGATTTTTCTTAGCTTGAGAGGGTAGATTGGGTACATAATCTGTGGAACCCAATGCAAGATAAAAATATGGAATCTCATGTTAAAAATAAATTCAAGACAGTGGACAGTAAGCCATTACATTAAGCATGGGTCTCTACTGACTGCAGAGGTTGTGTGTTCATGAAGCTGGCCCTGTTGAGAGCAATACTACTTTGGCAAGGTCCCCGTATCAAAAATAGCATTTCAGGTATCAGTTACATTCTTGAGGATATTCTCGAGTCCTAATATGATAATTTTGACTCAGAACCTTCCCTAAACCTTCAAATGGGCAAACCCAGTGGAGTTCTCTTTGCAAATAAGATACTTGGTAACCCACAATTACTCTCCCAGAATCCCCAAGGAAGTTTGAAAGTTTGGACCCAGCTTGAATACCAGCCATACAAATGTTTCCCATAGTAGAGTATGACTCAGGTTCAATTCCATATTGAACTCTAAAGCAAGTATTGTGTCTGCTGGACCTTACTGTGTGAACCTAAAAAATAATGCCTAAAATCAAGGTCCCTCTGAACACTACCTCATGCCTACTGACATCTTGTGGGTTCACAAATCCTAAGAGGAAGTGGGACAATTACATTTGTTCAAAGTACTCTCAAGTTCTGTCATATAACAGCAATGATGCTTGAGAGAATATTTTCTCCTTTCTTGGCATGTAACAGGTCTTCCAACGTGACTGAGAAAAGAGAAAACTGTTTGGGCATAACAAAACAGCTGATTGCCGATTAGCATTTTCACAGAAGTACAAAATTCTTGTCTACATATACCATTTAGGTAAATAGAAAAAAGGTGACAGAGAATAACCATGATCCCTTTTAGAAAAATTATCAGAGCAAAAATGTCTGGTGTAAAGCTGGATGCCCACATGAGCTGTCCAATTCTCCACACCTTCTGTCTCATTATTCTATATAAGAGATGGCCCCTCTCCTTTCCTAAATGCTATAGAGCTTATTCTGTGTCTAAGTCATTTTATGCTGATGGGTTGATGTATTTCTAAGCAACACTTTTTTCCAGATACATATCAACTCTTAGAGTTGTACAGGTGGGAGATAGATGGTAAATCACCTTCTACAAGCAATCACCTTCTACAACGTGTTTTTAGTAAATGTGAGATTGTGCATTTAAGATATATCACATAGCAGCAGCCCTGACACTGATAAGAATAGAATGGCTTCATTCTCCCACCTCTTCACAAGTGAAAACTATCTGATGACAGAGTAACTTACACTCCTTTCCTTATGGTTTATTTCGCCCCCTGGGTTTTAAAATTCTAAACACAAAGGAAAGAAATCTAATACTTCCTTGATCCTTAGGCTGTCTGTCATCTTAGTTTGGGTGTCCTCCCTGTTTCTCCACCAGCCATGTTCTACATGGGAATAATAAACAGAGATTAATAGATAATAATAGGTAACAACTGACATGTGTTGGTTTAGCTCAGAAATAAGTTTTTAAGAAAAGGAGACATTAGGAAAAAAAATACCTGCCAAATTTCTAATATAAGAATTTTTAAACTGGTGCCAATTTTTTAAGGGTTTTTTTCATACCTTTTCATATTTTGAATTAAGACCATCACATAAAAGCTAGACTCATGTGTTTCCATTGGTAAACATGGGTTTATTCTATATCTTTTTTTTATTTTTATATTTACTGTAAAATATTTTCAAATATTCATTCATTTTTTAGCATCTTTTAGATATAAAAATGAACTTGACAGCCCTCCTACCATCAAGGACTTAAAGCCTAGTGAGAAGAGAGACGAAAAAAAATCAATGGTTAATACACAAAATGTTAAGTATTATGATTAAGGTGGGAATTAAAAATATCTATTTATGGCCCTAATCCCAAACTGTAAATAAGTAACCACAGACCAGTGTTAATCCCACCCATCAGTGGCAGCCTCTTTTCCAAAACCATGCAGAGGGAAGTTTCCTAAATTATTACTTCTGAAAGTGAGCCAATTCCTAAGCAGCACACTTCTAGCCCTCCCTATCTATGTTGACTTCTTGCTTTGTTCATAAAGTCTGTGTCCTGATGGAGGAGTTCTTCCTTTTCAGCAAGTAGTAAATTCCTTTCCTTTGTTTCAGGTAAGGGTGGGGGGGGCGGTGAGGGGAGGTGCTTCTCAATAAGGATACGCCAAGTTATGAGAATACTCTGGAAATCAGAGCACTAAGATGTGACTTCCAACTCCACATAGAAGTTGGAGAGAGGTTAGTTAGGCAGAATGGAAGCAAGTGGTCAAATCATTCTTCAAAGACAGAAAAATTTTAGGAGAAGGATGGACATGAAAATTAACTAATTCAATAAGCTGTCAATGGGTTTCTCAGGCAGAAGTAACAGATGAGTAAAATTAGGAAGACATTTGACTTTCTAGTACATTTAAGGAACACCTAATGCTCACTGGTTCAAAAGACCGCAGGTGGATATGTAATCGGAGATAACACAGGTAATATGTGCAGGTGCAAATCTCTGCATGGTACATTGGTATGATGAGAAGTCAGTCAAAGATTTAACCTGTGGAGTAGTAAAAATTAGTTTGACATTTAGAAAAAGTAATCCTATAGAGTAAAGAGACTAAAGTGCATAGACTCTAGTTGAGCAGGGACTTGTTATTGCTGTAATGAATTTTGGATATCCTTTAGGAAAATCTCTTTATTTTGAAGATAATGAAAATAAGGACCAATGGATTATTTTTAAGTGACCTGTCCAAAGTCACTGAACTAGGAATGGAACTCTAAACAGCTCTCTCCAATTTCTGTTTAAAAATCTAAACAAGCTATGTAGTCATATTCTTTTTCATATGACTAAATGCCACCCCCATCCACCACCCAGGAAAGAATCCCTAGGTACAAGGTAGAAAGTATTCATCTCTGCATCTGGGACACATTGTTATTTATGTTTCTTGACTGGGACAGATACAGAGCTGGGCTAAAACAGCAAGTGTCTGGATGGTAAGTGATGTGCCAGTAATAAAATATTTGGAAACTTGGCTGAATACCATATTGCTGGAGGAGACTGAACTTTCAACATATGCCTAAAATGTCTTTCCCTGCATTTGAAGGAAACTTAGTGTTAAATCCAATGTATTCATTTTACAGTCTAAAACCAAGAAAGGTTAAGATATTGGCCCAAGGTCACCCAGACAAAAAGTGGAAGAAGAGAAATTGAAATTGAGGCTTATCAACTTGCAATTCAGGCTTATTATTGCAAGCTGCAAACAAATTGAAAGATAATTTTCTTAGCTGAGAGGCTCTGTTGATTGTTTTCTCTTCCTAATTCTACTTTTAAAACATATCTCATTTCCTTTATGTTTGCTTTTAAGAATACTTTAGAAACAATGAAACACATATGTGTTGTAACAATTGCACATACTTATATAACCACATTGAAAACTAGACATGGAACATTTTTGTCACCCCAGGAAATTTCCTGTGCCTCTTTCAAGTCAGTTCTATTCTCCAGGCAACCACTTTCTAATTTCTGTGATTGTAAGTTAATTTTGTTTACTATTGAACTTCTATAAATAGAATAGTGGTATGTGTTTTTTGTGTCTGGCTTCTTCTGCTTAATATTTTTGAAATTCATCCATATTGTTGAATGTATCAGTAAATTTTTTTATTGCTAAGTAGTATCCATTTGTATGACACTCCACAATTTATCCATTCAATTATTAATGGACATGAATTATTTCCAATTTTGTTATTTTTGTGAATAAAGCTGCTGTGAACATTCTTATACAAGTCTTTTCGTGGATGTATTTTTGTAAATATCTAGAAGGGAAATTGTTGTATTATAAAATTGATGAATCTTTAATTATATGAAAAGTTACTAAGAGTTTTCCAAAAGAGACATACAATGTTAGACTCACATTAGCAATGAACAAAAGTTTCAGTTTCACCACAGTCTTGTTAATATTGACACTGATCATTTTAATTCTAGCCATTTCAGTATGTGTGCAGTGGTATCTTATTTTGGGTTTATTTTTGCATTTCACTAGTGACCAATGATACTACATGCTCATTGGCCACTCATATATCTTCCTTTGTTAAATGTCTCCAAAAGTCTTTTTTTTTTTTTTTTTTTAGATTTTATTTATTTGAGAGAGAGAGAGAGAGCACAAGCAGGGGGAGAGGGAGAAGCAGACTCCCCACTGAGCAGGGAGCCCAATTCTGGGCTTGATTCCAGGACCCAGAGATCATTACCTGAGCAGAAGGCAGATGCTTAACTGACTGAGCCACTCACAAAAGTCTTTTGCCCATTTTCATATGGAGCTGTTCTTTTTTTTTTTTTTCCCTAATTTGTAGGTAGAAGTGTCTTAAATATTCTGGATATAAGTCCTTTGCTAGAACTATTTATTGTGAAAATTTTCTCCTAGGTTTCTCCTAGGTTGCTTGTCTTTTTGTTTTTGTAATATGGGCTTAAGGTGAATGGGTGTTTTTAAATTTGACTCCATCAAATTTCTTTCTTTTTTTAGTGTTTTCTGTCTTCTTGGAGAAATTTTTGTCTACTTTACGAATGCAAATGTATTTTCTAATATTTTCTTTGAGGCTTTATAGCTTTAGTTTTCATTTAACTTTATGAGAAAATGCCAAATATTTCCCAAAGTACCTGCACCATTTTACTCTCCCACCAGCATTGTATATAATCAACATATATAATTAAGTGTTATGGGTAGGACAAGATAAGAGTGAAGTTTTATTTTTTTCCCAAATGGATATACAGTTGGCCTAGCATGACTTTTTTTGAAAACACTTTTCTTTCTCCATTAAGCTGGCTTGTGCTTTTGTCAAAGAACTATTTACCATATACATGTTGGCCTATTTGGGGGCTCCCCATGCTGTTGCATTAATATATTTGCCAGTCTTTATGCTAATATTATACTGTTGATTATTGTAGTTTTATACAATGTCAGGTAATGTTATTTCTTCCATTTTTGTTTTTCTTCTTCAACAATGTTTTTATTTTTCTAGATCTTTTGCTTTTTCAAATAAATTTTAGAATCAGTTTGGCAATTTCTGTAGAAGTCTTGAAATTCTGATTGGGTTCATAATGGAATATACTTACCAATCTGGAAAGAGTTGACATTTTAACAATACTGAATTTTTCAATCCATATACAATTCATTTCTATTTACATAGGATTTTTAATTTCATTCAGCAATGTGTTTAGTTTTCAGTTTGTATGTTTGTATATCTTTCACTGAATTTATTATTTTATGCTTTTTAATGTAATTATAAATAGAATTGCTTTTTGAATTTTATTTCCCAATGTTTGCTGCTCCTAAAAAATACAGTTAATTATTATATATTGATCTTATATCATGCTACCATGTTAATTTCACTTACTAGTTCTAGTATTTGTGTTGAAGATGCCTGAGAATGTTCAAAATGAAAAGTTATCACCTACAAATAAAAGTTTTCCCTTTTTTGCCCAATTCTTATGGCTTTTATTTCTTTTTCTTGTCTTATTTCACTAGCTAGGACTTCCACTACAATGTTGAATAAAAGTGGTGAGATTCAACTTTCTTGACTTATTTCCCAACTTAAGGGGAATGTGTTCATTATTTCACCACTTAGGAATATTTTCACCATAGTTTTTAGTAGACACCCTTTTCAAAACTGAGAAAATTCCTTTCTATTCATAGTTTTCTGAGAATTTTTATTCATCATTAATGAGTGATGAATAAAGTTAACTGCTTTTCCTTCACTTCAAAATTCTTTTGTATGTGTTTTCCTTGTTGTATAAAAATATAAATTACATTACTCAATTCTTTTATTGTTAAACCCATGACTTCCTGCAGTAAATCCTCCTTGTTCATTTCTTTATATTTCTACACTTCATATGCCAATATTTTTGTAAAGATCTTTTGTGTCTTTATTCAAAAGGGATTCTGTACTATATTTTTTTGTTATAATATTCTTGTCATGTTTTCTTATCAGTTATTCTGAATTTTAAAAGAAGTTGGGATATGTTGCTTCTACTTTCTGAAAGGACTTTTATTTTTTATAAAAGATTTTATTTGTTTATTTGAGAGAGAGTCAGAGAGAATACAAACAGGGGGAGGGGCAGAGGGAAAGGGAGAGACAGACTCCCTACTCAGTGGGGACCCTGAGATCATGATCTAAGCTGAAGTCAGATGCTTAACTAACTGAGCCATCCAGGTGCCCTCTGAAAGGACTTTTATAAAATGTATACTATTTCTTCCTTATAGCTTTGAATACAGTTGATGGTTGAATAATGTGGGGATTAGGGACACGGACCCTCCACCCCACCCCACACAGTTGAAAATACAGTTGAACTTGTTCAGTTCAAACCTGTGTTGTTCAAGGGTCAACTGCAGTTTGTAGCCATCTGGTCTGATATTTTTTGAGAATATAGATTATGAATTTGTAATTGCTATTCAGCAATTCAGATTTTCTATTTCTTCAATTTTGGTAAGCTCTGTTTTTCTAGAAATTGTCTATTTCATTGATGTTGTTGAATTTATTTGCAAAAAGGTATTTATATTTCTCATTTTATCCCTTCAATGTTTGTAGGGTTTATGGTAATATCTATTTCCTCATACATTTCCAATATAGTTTATTTCCTTTTTGCTGAGTCTTACTAACAGATTGTTCAATTTTGTTAAACTTTTCAAAGTGTCACATTTTTCTGTTATTCCACATATTCTCTAACATTTGGCATGGTCAGTCTTTTTAATTTTAGCCATGATAGTGAATGATAACTAATTACAATGAGCATCTTTGTATATGTTCATTTGTAATCTATGTATCTTCTTTGGTGACAGTTCAATTTTTTTTTTATTTTGGTTATTAGATAAGGGGGCTCTCATTCTTTCTGAGATCAAAATGTTTAAGAATCATGTAAACTATAGCTATTGGGGCCATCTTTCCTGACAGAGAATATGGGAAACGGGGGGGGGGAACAGAACTGAAAGATGAAAAGTTCTCCATAACTATGTGTAAACACCCTGATCTAGTCATCCATGTGACTAGATAATCCTAGATGGCTCAAACAATACACGTCCTCTTTAGCTTAAACTGTGTTGGATTTCTATTTTGCAATCAAAAGTCTGAATATAAGTTTTATGTACTTCTCTCTGCACATGACAGAAAAGATTTACAGCAGCCTAAATAGCAACCCAATCCAAGTGATCCACAGGAAGCAACTAGAGTCTCTGAATTCCAATTACAAAACCCTAGGAAAGAGAATCTGATTTATTGGATCACGTGACTACGGGCAGGTAGGTGGTTCATATGGCCCACGCAAGCAGCATGGGCTGTGGAAGAAGAAATTGAGAATGTGGGAAGTTTCTACAATATGAGTTGAGGAGATAAGGGGGGAAATGTCACCTTTTTACACTAGGCAATGACTAGTATAATTTTATAGTAAGGTAACCTCAATTGCATAAAAGAAACAGTGTAGAAAATATGAGGGGCATAAAGAAAAAGAACTTGAGTAAACAAATTGACTATAGATTGACATTTGAAAGAAACCGCCATAAGAAAAAAATCATGAAAATGGAGGCATGATTGAACAAATTCAGGTAAGCACCTGGTCTTTAAAGATGGATTTAACCAGAATGATTGAACTTAATCCTTGACTAAGCATTTTAGCACAGTGTGTCTTTGCTCTTAGGGATCTTTCATTAGCTTTGGGCACTTAATATCAGTTGTTAGTTCCCTAGTGAGAAGAATCTTCCCTGCAGGCACTGGCATCTGAAAAATCTCTCTCACCCCAGGAAGCAGCTTACACCTGCCATTCCTTATCTGCACACACCAGGGAGGCTGCTTAAAGCCAGGGTAGAAGGCCAGTGAGCACTGCTAAGCCTGAAGATTCAGACCACATTTCTGTATTTCAACCTGCTATGGTCCTATTCCTAGATTTTTAGCCCAAATTTTCTCCCCTTATTCTTTATCTCAGTGCACAATCTGACCTCTTCAGCCTAGATAATCTAATGAAGCTTTAATTCACACTTTCCTTTTGCTTTTTGGATGTCATCCTTTGCCCTATACTTGGTCCACATCCCATTCGGATTCATGTGCCAGTGCAGTTGCTCATTTTAAACTTTGATGAAACCCTAGTATTTGACATTGTTCTCTAACTCTGATCCTAGCTCCATCGTAATATTCATGGCAGTCACACATGACCAAAAAGAGAAGCACACTGTTCTTATGTCTTACCAAATATGCATCAGTCAAGTGCCTATGCATATTAGGAGAAAATCAGTGTTGCTCAGCGACAAGTAACATTATTGAGAACTTACCATGTAAAATTGTGGAAGTCCTCATGGGGGGCCTGGGGGGCTCAGTCAGTTAAGTGCCTGCCTTTGGCTCAGGTCATGATCTCAGGGTCCAGGGATCGAGCCCTGCTCATGTTCCCCACTCAGAGGGAAGTCTGCTTCTCTCTCTCCCTGTGCTGCTCCCCCTGCTTGTGCTCTCTCTCTCTCTCTCTGTCAAATAAATAAATAAAATCTTTTTAAAAAAATCTGGAAGTCCTCAAAAAAATAAATAAAAATAGTAATATCTGACATTAATTGAGTATTTACTACATATCAGGCATTTGGGGAATTTAATTGTATTAGTTTACATTTTTCTGCCAATAATCATATGTGGTATTTATTATTATTATTATTGTTTTTTTTATTATTCCCACATTATACTTGAAGATACTGAGGCACAAAAAGGTTTGTAAGTGATTTGTCTTACATTATCCAGCTAAGTGGCTAAATCAGGATTTTGACTCTAATCTCAATGCCAGAAATTATTTTTCAGTCTAATGGGGAACAGAACCATGTATCATAAAATACAATATAAAGGCACTAATATTCAAGCATTAACAAATAATTAAGAGAATACCAGCAAATACAATTAATTGCTTGAGTGGAGAAAGGAGGAAAGATAGAAGTTAGCTTTTTAGAGAAAAAGAGATGATTAAGGTAGACACTGAAGATAAGGAGAATCTGAACAAAGGGAGGAAGGCAATGTCACTCCACGCAGAGAGAAGAGTTTGAACAAGATTAGGAATAGCCATGTGAAAGTATGATAAGGCAGCAGTAAGTCTTCTCATTCTCTAGAGAAATCTCATTCTCTAGAGAAATCTTTGGATCTCTGGATAGGGCTTTCCAATGACAGTCTCTCATATCAACCGGGAAAGTAAAAGTTTTATGTAAATGAAACATCTTTCATCTTCTCTTTTCCTCAGGCTTATCAGAAGGTTATGAGGAAGGGCCCGGCATGAGGGAAGAAGTCAGCAAAAATATAACAGATGTCAGGACACAAGGGTGGGGTTATACTTTAAACCCAGGATCCTGGTACTAGAATAATTTGACCGCCTCAAATTTAAATAACTTCCTGTAGAGCTAAATAATATCCAATAACTAACTGCATGTCATTAAAATTTTTCAGAATCCTCTGCCAATAAGACAGGAGATTCCACATATTACACACTGCAAGCCTTAGAATTGCTCTGATGCTCCCCACTACCACTGTTAACCTAAGATTCTCAAATCTTTTTCCTATCACGTCTTTCAATTTCCATGACCTTTTGGCTTTTTCAGGCTCTCCCTTCATCATCCTCTAATTTTTTAGGCTATTCATGTGCAAAGCCACACAGAGAAAGGCCGTGATATCCATTTCTGGGAAATGGCCTATCCTGGCTCCATTTCTCTAAATGGCCTGTTTCAGTAAATTGCTCACTGGGTTCTCTAAGATGATGACTGTGTCACCCATCCTGTTCCATTGTCCCAATTCTGGGTGTTGGCCCTGTCAGGCCATAAGCCACCTACATCATAATGCTGGCCAGTTTGTGAAATTGGTGATCCTTTTGTTTCTCTCTGGAGCGGTCGCTCACAGTAGCTACTTCGGGTATCTTGGACTCATAAAAATCATCTCCTGTGCTTGCTCTGAAAATGTTCATTGCTGTATTTTTTATAGAGTTCACTGTTGATCTTTTATTAAGGTCTAGTTTAGTATTTGCCACTTCTGGGTATGAAAGAACAATTCCCGAGATTGTTATCATTTGTTAATACAGTAAGATCAAAATGCATATAAACATGGTAGCTTCTCACCTACAGCAGCTGGAAACTACTCAAAAGAAAATGATCAGTAGGAAGGGAAAAATGAAGGAGGAGAAAACTGGAGGGGGACATGAACCATGAGAGACTATGGACTCTGAGAAACAAACTGAGGGTTCTAGAGGGGAGGGGGTGGGGGACGGATTAGCCTGGTGATGGGTATTAAGGAGGGCATGTATTGAATGGAGCACTGGGTGTTGTATGCAAACAATGAATCATGGAACACTACATCAAAAACTAATGATGTTTCCTGAGATTAAGAATTCCTCCTATCAGTGAGATTATATGATACATGTCTTTCTCTGATTGACTTATTTCGCTTAGCATAATACCCTCTAGTTCCATCCACGTCATTGCAAATGGCAAGATTTCATTTTTTGATGGCTGCATAATATTCCACTGAGGGTTGCTGGAGTGGTGGGGGGTGGGAGGGATGGGGTGGCTGGGTGATAGGCATTGGGGAGGGTATGTGCTGTGGTGAGTGCTGTGAATTGTGTAAGATGATGAATCACAGACCTGTACCTCTGAAACAAATAATACATTATATGTTTAAAAAAATATATAGTAGGAAGGGAAAAATGAAGGGGGGAAATCAGAGGGGGAGAGGAACCATGAGAGACTATGGACTCTGAGAAACAAACCGAGGGTTCTAGAGGGGAGAGGGGTGGGGGGATGGGTTAGCCCAGTGAGGGGTGTTAAGGAGAGCACCTATTAAATGGAGCACTTGATGTTATTTGCAAACAATGAATCATGGAACACTACATCAAAAAAAAAAAAAAGAAAAGAAAATTATCAGAGCACAAAGTTCAAAATCAAGAAAAGCAATGAGGTACAATACTAAAGGTTACTGATGTCCAACTTACAGAAAATCTATACATAAGGATCAATTTATATATAGTTTCAAAACATAAAACAATATGCATTTATTTCATATTCTCCTATTCTTGATCATCTTGTTTCTTAACCATGTTTTTAAGACTATATTTTCCATTTTATTGTATTTACATCTTTTCAGCAGTTCTCTACATATATTTTATCTTACCAGTACTCACAAAACTTTCATGAAAAGTTGATATTACAGGCTATGAGATTTTTTTTTTTTTTTGCCACATATTCCTTATATGGGAACAAATAGAATTTTATTCCACAGACAGATTTATCTCTGGGCTCCCAGAGATCTCTACAGTGTTGTTTGGCTTAATCTGAACATTTCAGTTCTTCTTTCTTCTTTGTACTTTCCAAGTGGCCACTTTCTTAGAAGCTGAGGAGCTATTACTAATAGTGCCCTGATCTGTTTTAAAGCATTGCAAAATGCTTCTTGTGCCATCTTTCTCTCAAAATTAAACCAATGAAGAAAGAGGCTAATGAATCAATGATCACATACCTAACATACAACAGAGCTGGAGTTGGGTGCTCCAGCCTTTTGACCTCTGGTCTAAGTCCTTCCCAACTGGGAAAGGAGAAAATAATGGATATTAAAATTCAAGAGGCAGATGTTGGAATAAGAAATAGAGAAAAGCTTATAGGAGTTTAATATAGGACTATTACTACCTCCTGTGTCTTTAAAACCTATTTCGCCTGGATTCTTAAGTTTTTCTTAGATTTTTCACTTTCTGTACTAAGGGCCTTGGCTTTTATTTTATATTTATACAGAACCCAAAGATTTTGGTATAAACAACAAATAAATGCAATTAAAATTGATTTAAAAATAAAACTGCCACATGGACATATAAATTTTGACTTCACAAAGATAAAAAGGAAGTAGTGCCCCAAATTGAAAGATTTTTGTCCTTTATTTCAAGAAAATTCATCCTAGTACTAATTTTTACTTGACTTCTGAATTTTCTTTTTCCTCCTTTCTATACCAATCCCCATTCCCTTCCCCTTTCCAGTTAATTAGACTTGATGATAAATGGAACAGCATAAGAGTAAGTCCTTTTATACCAAAAATTTAAGTTTTAGCTCAGGCTGAGGATATGGTCAGAGACTTAGATGACAGAATTAAACTCATGATCATGCATTAGTTCTACTCACAATCATTAAAAAACATGTAGTTTGAAGTAATTACAGATGCACAGGGATTTGCAGAGAAATATATAGGGAAACCATTCCTTTAGCTTCTCCCCCAATGCCAACATTTTACAGAACCACAGTGCAACATCAAAACCAAGAAACTGACATTGACACAATTCAAACAGCAAGTTCAGATGTCACCAATTATACATGCACCCATTTGTATTTTTGTACACAATTCTGTCACATGTGTAGTTCTGTATAATCACCACCACAATCAAGACACACAACTATGACAACACATTCCCCTTCCCCATCCACTAATTTGTTCTTCATATTTGTGATTGTTACTTCACAAATGTTATATTCATGTAATTATGCAGTTATGTGTACAATTTTTTTAAAGATTTTATTTATTTGAGAGAGAGAGAGTGAGAGAGAGCACACGCTAGCACAAGCAGGGGGAGAGGCAGGCAGAGGGAGGGGGAGAAGCAAGCTCCCCACTGAACAGGGAGCCCAATGTGGGGCTCGATCCCAGGACTCTGGGATCATGACCTGAGCTGAAGGCAGACGCTTAACCGACTGAGCCACCCAGGTGCCCCTATGTGTACCATTTTGATATTCTTTTCACTCAGCATAATTTCCTTGAGATCCATCCAAATTTTTGAGCGTATAAATGGTTCATTTTTTTATTATTATTGCTGAGTAGTATTCCATGGTATGAATGTACCACAGTATGTTTAACCATTCACCCTACAAAGGCTATCTGGATAGTTTCCAGTTTGGGGTTATCATGAATAAAGCTGCTAAGAACATTCAGAAAAATTCTTATATGAAAATGTCTTCATTTCTCTAGGAAAAAATGTCCAAATACGCCACTGCATATGGTAAATTTATTTTTAGTTTCAAAAGGAACTGTCCATTTTCCTGAGTGGCTATACCATTTTGCATTAAAACCAGCAATGTATGAGTGATACAGTTTCTCTACATTCTTGCCCATATTTGTTGTCACTATTTTTTATTTTAGCTATTCTGATGGATGTGCAATGATAGCTCCCTGTGGTTTTAATTTTCATTTCTCCATTGGCTAATGATGTTCAACATCTTTTCATATGTTCATTTGCCTTCTGTATATCAGTGAAATGTCTGTGCTTGATTTTTTGCCCATTTTCTAACTGGATCAATTGTTTTTCCTAATATTAAGTTTTGAGAGTTCTTTACATATTTTAGATAGAAGATCTGTGTCAGATACATGATTTGCAAATATTTTCTCTCAGTCTGTGGGTTTTAAAATCCTTTCAACAGAGTTTTTCAAAGAATAAATTTTTAAAATTTAGATGAGGTCCAATTTAGCAATTTTTCCTTTTCTAGGTAGTGTTTTGGGTGTCAGATCAAAGAACTCTGCCTAGCCCTGGGTCCCCCAAATTTTCTCATATATTTTTAAGATTTTTATTTATTTATTTGACAGAGAGAGTGAGAGAGAGAGAGACAGACAGAAAGCACAAGCAGGGGAGAGGGGCAGAGGGAGAAGCAAGGAGCCCAATGCGGGGCTCGATCCCAGGACCCTGGGATCATGACCTGAGCTGAAGGCAGACACTTTACCAACTGAGCCTCCCAGGTGCCACTTCTCATATGTTCTTAAGGTACTTAAGTTTCATATTTAATTTCATGATCCATTTTGAGTTTAATTTTCATGTAAGAGATAAGGTCTAGGTGGAGATTCATTTTTCTTGCCAAAGAATGCCCAGTTGCTCCAATACTATTTATTGACTTATGCTCCTCTCTCAAAACTTAAGTGGGCATATTTGTTTAGATCTATTCCTATATTTTCTATTCTGTTTCACTGATCTATGTCTACCTCTCCTCCAGTATAACATTGCTGTGATTAGTACAGTTATTTTATAAGCTTTAATATTAGGAGAGGTGATTATTCCTTCTACTTTTTCAAAGTTGTTTTGGCTATTTAATGGACTTTACCTTTCCATATAAGTTTTAGAAAAATTTATGTCTACAAAAAAAAAAAAGCCTTCTGAAACTTTGATAGAAATTTTATCAAACCTACAGATAAATTTAGGGAGAAATGATATCTTTATTACAGTGAGTCTTCCAATCCAAAATATGATATGTCTTGGAAGAGGTAAGATGATAGAGGAGTCGGGTGACCCTAAGGTTGCCTCTTCCCCCAAACACAGCTAGATAAGTATCAAATCACTTTGAAAACCAAAGAAATTGATCGAAGTCTTAGAGAACAAAGCTGCATGTCTACAAACCAGGAAAACAAAAGGTGGAAGGTAGGAGCTGTGGAGAGTTGATTAATGGGAGAAAATAGCCATGAGAACTGCCCAGGTGAAGGAACCCTGATCATGGATGGAGTAGCGAGTGAGAGGGAGGAGAGAGAGAGAATGTGCGGGGGTGGAGGGAAGGAGAAAGAGTGAAAACATGCACAGGGGGCTGCACAAGAAACCTGCTCCCCAAAACCACTGATGGGGAAAAAGTAGACAGGTACAATACGACCAGTTTTTTATAAACAGTGGAGGACAGATTCTGATGTTTTGGAGGTCTGTAACATGACCAGGTTTGCAGACAGCTAAGCAGTGCTCCAGTGAGAAAGCTGGACCCCAGGGTTGAACAGGGAGAAGTGGTTCCCCTGCTTGGAGTGTGTTTGGCAGTGCATGGTGATACAGAGGGCCTCTCCATGAGCAAAGGACCCTGTGGACACAGTTGAGTTGCCCCACTTACCGCTCACCAGAATAGGAACAGAAACTGGCTGAGGGCAGCAATCTGTGGTGCTGGCTTTGTGTTGTGATTTACCATAAACTTCAAACTCCTGCACAGTTGCACAACTGTTTTCAGGGACAAGTATGCACTGGCCACAAGGCAGTGAAACCCTCCCCCAGAAGATCAGTGCATGACCTTGTTGTGGGGGTCTCTGAAGTGTGGGGTTTTAAAACACAGCCCCCCTGAGATAAGACACAAGAGTGCTGTGCCATTTGGCAGGTGGACAGCTTGGGCACAGTGTGAAAGCTGTATTCAAAGGAAACCAGAGACACAGGAGGGGTCATTGTTTGCATAACTGTAGCACATGTTTCCTGCTCTGGAGATGAAAGAACAGGGTGAAGCCATTTTCTCCCTGCACCCACCAGCTTCATCAACCTCAGTGAGCTAAACAGTGCCACCAAGTGGAGAATGGAGCTGCTATGTCAGAAGAGCATGGCAGGATATATTCAATGTACTGAATGGGAAAAATATGCACCCAAGAGTACTTTATCCACTAAGGCTGTCGTTCAAAATAGAAGGAGAGATAAAGAGTTTCCCAGACAAATAAAAACTAAAGGAGATCATGACCACTAAACCAGCCCTGCAAGAAATGAGTGGGGGTAATAAAAGACCAAAAGCAACAAAGACTAGAAAGGACAAGAGAACATCACCAGAAACACTAACTCTACAGGTAACACAATGACACTAAATTCATATCTTTCAATAATCTTATATCTTTCAATATTTTTCAATAATCACTCTGAATGTAAATGGACTAAATGTCATTCAAAAGACACAGGGTATCAAAATGGGTAAAAAACCAAGATCCATCTATTTGCACCCTACAAGAGACTTATTTTAGACCTAAAGACACCTGCAGATGGAAAGTAAGGGGATGGAGAACCTTCTATCATGCTAATGGATGTCAAAAAAAAGCCAGAGTAGCTATAATTATATCAGACAAACTAGATTTATAAAACAAAGACTAACAAGAGATGAAGAAAGGTGTTATATCATAATTAAGGGGTCTACCCAATAAAAGATCTAACAATTGTAAATATTTATGCGCCCAACTTGGGAGCACCCAAATATATAAATCAATTAATAATGAACATAAAGAAACTCATAGATAATACTACAATGATGGTAGGGGACTTTAACACCCCACTTACAGCAATGGACAGACCATCTAGGCAGAAAATCAAAAAGAAACAATGGAGATGAATAACACACTGGACCAGATGGACTTAACAGATACATTCAGAACATTTCATCCTAAAGCAGTAGAATACATATTCTTTTTAAGTGCACATAGAACATTCTACAGAATAGATCACGTACTGGGTCACAAATCAGCCCTCAATTAGTACAAAAAGATTGAGATCATATCACGCATATTTTCAGAACACAGTGGTATGAAACTGGAAGTCAACCACATGAAAAAATTTGGAAAGACCACAAATACATGGAGGCTAAAGAACATCCTACTAAAGAATGAATGGGTTAACCAGGAAATTAAAGAAGAAATTAAAAGTACATGGGAGCAAATGAAAATGAAAACATAACAGTCCAAAACCTTTGGGATGCAGCAAAGGCAGTCCTAAGAGGGAAGTATACTGCAATACAGGGCTACCTCAAGAAGAAAGAAGTCTCAAAAACACAATCTAACCTTATGCCTAAAGGAGCTAGAAAATGAAGAGCAAATAAAGCCTAAAGCCAGCAGAAGAAGGGAAATAATAAAGATCAGAGCAGAAATAAACAATATAGAAACAAACAAACAACAGAATAGATCAACAAAACTAAGAGCTGGTTTTCCAAAGACTTAATAAAATTGATAAACCCTTAGCCAGACTTACCAGAGGGAGAGAGAGAGAGAGAGAAAGGACCCAAAAAGATAAAATCATGAATGATAGAGCGATCACAACCAACACCACAGAAATAAAAACAATTATAAGAGAATACTAGGGAAATTACGTGTCAACAAACTGGGCAATCTGGAAGAAATGGACAAATTCCTAAAAACTCTTAAACTACCAGAACTGAAATAGGAAGAAATAGAAAATTTGAACAGACCCATAACCAGCAAAGAAATTGAACCAGTAATCAAAAATCTCCCAACAATCTAATGTCCAGGCCCAGAAGGCTTCCCGGGAAATTTCTACCAAATATTTAAAGAGTTAATACCTATTCTTCTCAAACTGTTCCAAAAAATAGAAATGGAAGGAAAAATTCCAAACTCATTCTATGAAGCCAGCATTATCTTGATTCTACAACCAGACAAAGACCCCACAAAAAAGAATTACAGGCCAATATCCCTGATGAACATGGTTGCAAAAATTGTCAATAAAATACTAGCAAATCAAATTCAACAGTACCTTAAAATAATTATTCACCACCATCAGGTGGGACTTAATCCTGGGCTGTGGGGGTATTAGTTCAATATTCACAAATCAACATGATACATCACATTAATTAAAAAAAGGTTAAAAAGCAGATGATCCTCTCAATAGATGTAGAAAAATCATTTGACAAAATACAGAATCCATTCTTGATAAAAACCCTCAACAAAGTAGGGATAGATAGAACATAGCTCAACATCATGAAGGCCATACACAAAAGACCCACGTCTGATATCATCCTCAAAAGGGAAAAACTGAGAGACTTTCCCACACAGTCAGGAAAAAAACAAGGATGTCCACTCTTACCAGTACTATTTAGTACTGGAAGTCTTAGCTGCAGCAATCAGACAACAAAAAGAAATAAAAGGCATCCAAATCAGTAAAGAAGAAGTCAATTTTCACTATTTGCAGACGACATGATATTCTATGTAGAGAACCCAAAAGACTTTATCAAAAAACTGCTAGGACCATACATAGATTCAGCAAAGTTGCAGGATACAAAATCAATGCACATAAATCTTTTGCATTTTATACACCAAAAACAAAGCAGCAGAAAAAGAAATCAACGAATTGATCCCATTTGCAGTTGCATCAAGAATGTTAAGATACCTAGGAATAAACCTAACTAAGGAGGTAAAGGTCTGCACTCTGAAAACTTATGAAAGAAATTGAAGAGGACACATTTTCCATTTCTTATGGAAAAGCACGTTCATGGATTGGAAGAAAAAACATTGTTAAAATGTCTATACTACCCAAAGCAATCCATACATTTAATGCAATCCCTATCAAAATACCACCAGAATTTCTCACAGAGCTAGAACAAACAATCCTAAAATATATATGGAACCACAAAAGACCCCTACTAGCCAAAGAAATCTTGAAAAAGAAAAACAAACCTAGAAGCAACACGATTCCAAATTTCAAGCTATGTTACAAAGCTGTAGTCATCAAGACAGTATGGTACTGGCACAAAAACAGATGCAGAGATCAATGGAACAGAATAGAGAACCCAGAAATGGACCCACAACTATATGGTCAATTAATCCTCAACAAAGCAGGAAAGAATATCCAATGGAAAAAGACAGTCTCTTCAACAAATTGTGTTGGGGAAACTGGACAGCAACATGCAAAAGAATGAAACTGGACCACTTTCTTACACCATACAGAAAAATAAATTAAAAATGGATGAAAGACCTAAATGTAAGAGAGGAAGCCATCAAAATCCTAAAGGAGAACACAGGCAGCAACCTCTTTGACCTTGGCTGGCTGCAGCAACTTCTTACTACACATGTCACAGGAGGCAAAGGAAACAAAAGCAAAAATGAACTATTAGGACTTCATCAAGACAAAAAGCTTCAGCACAACTAAAGAAACAATCAACCAAACTAAAAGGCAACCTATCGGATGGGAGAAGATATTTGCAAACAACATATCTGATAAAGGGTTAGTATCCCAAAATCTATAAAGAACTTAACCAAACTCAACACCAAATAAACAAGTAATCCAGTTAAGAAATGGGCAGAAGACATGAATGTCTTCAAAGAAGACATCTGAACATCTTCAAAGAATGTCCAAAGAAGGCAACCAGATTGCTAACAGACACATGAAAAGATGCTCAACATTACTCATCGTCAGGGAAACACAGATCAAAACCATGATGAGATACCACCTCACACCTGTCAGAATGGCTAAAATTAACATGAGAAACAACAGGTGTTGGCAAGAATGCAGACAAAGGGAAACCCTCTTGCACTGTTGGTGAGAATGCAAACTGGTGAAACCACTCTGGAAAACAGTTTGGAAGTTCCTCAAAAAGTTAAAAATAGAACTACACTAAAATCCAGCAACTGCTAGGTATTTACCCGAAGGATATAAAAATACAGATTCAAAAGGGTACAGGCACCCTGATGTTTATAGCAGCATTGTCAACAATAGCCAAACTATGGAGAGAGCCCAAATGTCCACTGATGAATGGACAAAGATGTGGCGCATACACACACACACACACACACACACACACACACAATGGAATATTACTCAGCTGTCGAAAAGAATGAAATCTTGCCATTTGCAATGACATGGATGGAGGTAAAGTGTATTATGCTAAGTGAAGTAAGTCAGTTAGAGAAAGACAAATACCATACAATCTCACTCATATGTGGAATTCAGGAAAGAAAACAGATGAACATATGGGAAGGGAGGAAAAAAAGGGGAGAGGGAAACAAACCATAAGTGATTCTTAACAGTACAAAACTGAGGGTTGATGGGGGGTATAGGATAGATGGGTGATGGATATTCAAGAGGGCACTAGTGATGAGCACTGGGTGTTGTATGTAAGTGATGAATCACTGAATTATACTCCTGAAACTAATATTGCACTGTATGTTAACTAAAATTTAAATTTAAAAAAAATTGGTATGTCTCTCAAAGATTTAAGGTTCTTTTTGATTGCTTTCATCAGCATTTTATAACTTTCATTATATAAATCCTGTATATGCTTTGTTAGATTTATACCTAAGTATTTCCTTCTTTGTGGAGAAATTCTTAGTGGCATTTTTAAATTTTGGTTTTCACATGTTCAGTATCAGTATATATTCATACATATATTGATGTTATGTGTTGCTCTTGTGTCCTGTGTTTTTATGACAGCTGCTTTAGGTCTTATTAGATAAGGCCAACATTTGATTCAATTCAATATTAGTATCTATTGATTACTTTTCTCATTCATGTTTTTCTTAGTGTTTTTTTTTTATGGTTTTCCTGGTCTTAGGTATAGCACATGATTTTCTATTTTACGCTGGATATTGTGATTATTAGGAGACTCAATCTTAAATCTTTTTTCAGCTGATATTTGTTTTTAGGTTTAGGTTTAGTAGGTGAATTCTGGTCTACTTTTGTGGGGTTTAGTTTCACTGACAGTTTAGTTTTCAGAGCCCTTGCAATGCTTTTCAGTCTGCTTCATTCTTCTGTTGGAGCTTCTGATCAATTCCTGCTGGTGTCATCTATGGGGACAAAGAGTACCTCCCTTGGCTTCCTGGTATTACTGGGCTCCTTTTGTGGGGTATGGGAGAGAAGAATCTTTTGGGCCTGTGTTTCCTTATTCACTGGGTGGAGGGCAGGTAAATACATGTCTCTGGGATGCTGCCCTTGCTGGATGATCAGTTTACCTGCTGGTGCCTTAGTTGTGAAGTGAGGGCTGAGATGGTCCATTGTGTTGCTAAGTTCAGTGGATCAAACTGCTGCCAGGACCAGCCTGTGAGGGGAGACTGATATGTCAATTCAGAAGCATTTTGTAAGCATAAAAAAGGCATAAGAACAGCAGAGACCTTTGGTTTTTAAAGTGTGGTCCCTGGAGTGCCTGGATGGCTCAGCCCATTAAGCATCTGCCTTCAGGTCAGGTCATGATCCTAGGGTCCCAGAATCAAGCCCCGCATTGGGCTCCTTACTCAGTGGGGAGCCTGCTTCTTCCTCTCCTCCCCGCTTGTGCTTTCTCTCGCTATCTCTACCTCTCTCTCTCAAATAAAATTTTTAAAAAATAAAATAAAGTATGGCTCCTGAACCAGCATCATCAGCATCAACCAGACACTGGTAGGAAATGCAAATGGAAACTCTTGATTCAGACCTATTCAGTCAGAAACTTCGGAGTGAAGCCCAGAAAAATGTATTTTGAATAGGCCCTTCAGCTGCTCTTGATGACCTAGTTTGAGACAAGTTTGAGAACCGTGACCTAGACAATGACTATATTGAAAGTGAATGTGGCTTCCTAGTGCCCCCTTCTGTTCCTCAGAGAGATGTCCCCAGAACAGTCTTAAAATTGGAAAAAGAATCTACCCAGTACTAGGATCCCAAAGCAAAATGGTTCATGAATATTTACTCCACAAATACACTTTTCTACCCAAGCTGGAAGAACCACATTAGCAATTTGAAACAATCACATAAGATACACTACCACATAAGACAATAATTATCCCATTCAAAAAGCCACATAAAAAAATTCTGTTATTTTTTTATTCTTCACCTACATTTCTTCATCCTAAATAATCTTTTATAATAGACTGTCTTTTAAGACTGTAAAAAAAAAAAAAAAAAAAAAAAAGAAAAAAAAGGAGAAAAGACTTTTGAGAGGCAAGATAGTATATAGGTTAAGAAAATATATTCCAGAGACAAACTGCCTGGGTTCAAACCCAGCCTCCATCATGTAGCAATTGTGAAATTGTACACTTTACTTCATATAAGGCCTATATAAGAATTAAATGAGAAAGTAGATGTACAAGTACAGAACTGTGTTCCATAAATGATGGTTATCAATGCACTAATATTATCCATTATACCCCAGCCACGTGGAGATTGCTTTAAATTGCTTTTCTAGTAATTGAGACAGGTATATGTGATTTTAGCCACATTCCTATCATATATTTTATCTTCTCCACAGGTAAAGTAAGAATATTAGTTTGGAGTTTCTCTTACATTAACCATCTAAGAGTCGAGCTGTAAGAAGCAACAACATCTCCTTTTCCTCTCTGCCATCTGCTCAGCAGCTGCAAAGCAGCGACCAGGCATGAATGCATCTCCATCCATGTTGGCCAGGCTGGTGTCCAGACTGGTAATGCCTGCTGGGAGCTCTACTGCCTGAAACATGGCATCCAGCCAGACGGTCAGATGCCAAGTGACAAGACCATTGGGGGAGGAGATGACTCCTTCAACACCTTCTTCAGTGAGATGGGTGCTGGCAAGCATGTGCTCAGAGCAGTGTTTATGGCCTGGAAACTTACTTTGATTATGGCAAGAAGTACAAGCTGGAGTTATTCATTTACCCTGCCCCTCAGGTTTCCACAGCTGTAGCTGAGCCCCTATAACTCTATCCTCCCTATCCAAGCCACCCTGGAACACTCAGATTGTGCCTTCATGGCCGACAATGAGGCCATCTATGACACCTGTTGTATTAACCTTGATACTAAGTGCCCAACCTACACTAACCTTAACTGCCTTATTAGCCAGATTATATCCTCCATCACTGCTTCCCTACGTTTTATGGAGGCCTGAATGTTGATCTGACAGAATTCCAGACCAACCTGGTGCCCTATCCCCATATCCACTTCCCTCTGGCCACATATGCTTCTGTCATCTCTGCTGAGAGAGCCTACCATGAACAGCTTTCTGTAACAGAGATCACTAAAGCATGCTGTGAGCCAGCCAACAAGATGGTGAAATGTAACCCTCGCCATGGTAAATATATGGCTTACCGCCTGTTGTACCATGGCAACATGGTTCCCAAAGATGTCAATGCAGTCATTGCCACCATCAATGTTTTCACAAACTACCATCCAGTTTGTGGACTGGTGCCCCATTGGCTTCAATGTTGGCATTAATTACAGCTTCCCACTGTGGTACCTGTTGCAGACCTGGCCAAGGTACAGCGAGCCGAGTGCATGCTGAGCAGCACCACAGCCATCGCTGAGGCCTGGGCTTGCCTGGACCACAAGTCTGACCTGATGTAGACTAAGAGTGCCTTTGTTCACTGGTACGGATGAGGGCATAGAGGAAGGAGAGTTGTCTGAGGCCCAGGAGGACATGGCTGCCCTTGAGAAGGATTAGAAGTCAGTTGATGTGGATTCTGTTGAAGGAGATGGTGAAGAAGAAGTAAAGGAATACTAAAGTTAAAAATGTCACAAGGGTGCTGCTTTTACAGGGCAGCTCATTCTGTTTTGAACGTTGGAAAGTTGTGCTCTGATCAGTTAATCTGTATGTAGCAGTGTATACTCTCATACACAATTGACCTAGGTTTTAAAATACAATACTTTGTTACAGACCCACACTGTCCATTTCTCTGTTGGGTTTGAATAAAGTATTCCCTGTCTTAAATGGAAAAAAAGAGAATATTAGTTTGGATGATAGGAGTTTATTCTCATCATGGATCACAGTTAAACTAATTTACACAAAAATGATGAAATCTATGGCTACAACATGATTACTATATTGCATTAATCGGATTAATGAATTCCACAGTGTTCTGGATGTATTTCGTTCTTCTTCTATATATATCTTATCACTAAGAATATTTTATCAGTGTAACTGTTTATAGATCTGATAACCAAAATAGAATATAAGTTTTGTAAGAATAAGTACAATACCTTACACATATTTATATCCCCAGCACCACAGTTTATAGTGTCTGACATATAATAGGTACCCAAAATACATCTTTGGAGCAGAACTTTTGAAGAAACTTGTATGGCAGTCATCCATTTAAAACCAATGAAAACTAACAAACTTTTGTTTGTTTTTTTCCCTCCAATACTCTTTTTGGCCTTTCTGCTTTATAAAGAACCTAAGAATGTTAAGAATTGATGTTACAAGAGTCTTTTTAAATTCTTAAATCCCACTAAATCTGTCACTGCAGATTTTTTGTTACTTCCTTACATAGTTTCTATGTTCCAACTTTGAAGATTTTCTCAATCTTCCATTATTTGCTCTCTGGAACATATTCTATCCAGAATCCTCCAGTGCTCCCCAGATTGTTCCAGTCACATAACACAAAATCATATTTCCCTATATCTTCACTTTTCTTTATGTGGAACACTGTCATCTCTTGGAAGTTGCTCAAATTCTGCACTCATTCTTCATCTCCACTGTGTAGTATACGGCTATATCATATTGCTTTGTTTAGAGGTTTTGGATGGGTGATAATCATTTTGTTATACAAAACTTATGTTCTTTAGCTCATACAGCATGCTGGCCCCAGATGGCCTCTGTAACCATTTCCCTCCATACTGCCCAATGTATACACATCAGGGCCCTTCTTATAATACACAAAGATCTTTGAGTTTGCCCTCTATTAAACTTATTTGTCTCACATGCTGACACCCTGCTCGCTCTAACACTTCCCAAACAGTGTCAAATACAATTACTCATTCAGAATGAATGTTTCCATTTTGGATGCCAGACTATTTTCTTTCTGGTCCTCAGCAACTAGATTTCCCACTTCAGAAATGTTTTCCCAAACTTCTGGATAAAGTTAATCACTCTTACCCTTGCACTTCCAGGTAGCTTTTCTGTGTTTCTATTGCCTCATTTGTCACATTGTCACTTATTTGTTCAAATGTCTTTTTCCCCTGGTAGGAGATAGCCCTGTGTCTTATTCACTTTTAGGTTCCCAGCACTCAACATAGCTGAAAGCAATTTTTTAAATTGAATAATCTCTTCAGTATTGCCTTTATACATAATACATTTTAGTAGTTTCTTGAGAGCAGTTTTGAAATGTCATTCTTCCATATACCCTTACCCTAACCACCCTACTCTGCATGTAGATGGTGAATTAAAAAAAAAAAAATCAAGATTAAGGTTGTTGGAATACACTGAGGGAGGAAGTTGTGATTATATTTACAAATGCACAAATTTTCTTAGAATTAAGTGAAACATCAGGATACCTGATTCAGTGACACCATCAGTGGTGGTGCTATCATCATTCCCAGAGGCCTTTAGAGTCTCATTCATGTTAGAAAATTTCATTCGAGGTGATTTCATCAGCCATATTGCAGGAATGGATTTATTCCCACTTTCAGATTAGCTCCATAATGACTAGATAAAAACTGTATGATTAACTTTTATTTATCTTACAAAAAAGTTTTCAATATTGTTTTTCTTATTACAAATGAATATTGACTTATTTCAGAAAAATTAAAAAAAAAATACAAAGGATATAAAAACCAAGCAAGCGTATTCCTAATGATCGAGACAGCTGCTACCAACACCTTGGTAGACAGACTTTTTTGAGGGGGTGTATATCCTGCTGCAGTAAATGCTGCCATTTACTAAACACTTACTCCATGCCAAGCTCTCTACATAGTTAGCCCAGATGTCAGTTCAGCCCTTTCTGGCTCTTAACGTCTTTGTTCAATTGAACTGAACTCCCACTCTAGGGCCTAGGACAATTCTACACCTTATTCATTTTTATGAATTTTAGAGAAATCGGTCCTGTGCCTTTGCAAACTATCCCAGTTTTCATCTTCTATCAGTCCAATTCCACAGTTTTAAAGTGATCCATTTACAATTCTTAGATGTTTGTGTTTGTCCTAAGTCTTTCTTCAACCAGAGACCACCCAGCCTTTCTCCTTCTGGCCTTTCTCTAGCCCATGATCTCATCCTCTACCCACTTATTTTTATTTTAGGCCTCATCACTCTCCTTCCAAAGTCCTTTCTAGAGATACTCATGGTTTTCTCCTCTCCTTAAGCCTACAACTTATAGATAATCTTTTGTCAATTAAACCTGACCTGTGGGTTTTATTATTTACCACAAATGTAAATTCTAAATAAGAAGAGTAATTAACCAAATAATTCTAGAGGGGAATAATTTTTTTTCATATCCTGAAGCATAAAGTGGTTAAGTTATAATATGTTTTATAACATATAAGATTCCAAAAGGTAGAAATTACATCCTATTCTCAATTTTACATTCAGTGTCTAATCAGGGGTCAAAATATAGTAGGTAGGCAATAAATATTTTTTTTTAAATAAACAAAATTACCTGAGAGAGTAATTCATCTTATCCTTTATCACAGTTCTCATTTTGGTTGGCATAACAACAGCTTTTGACACTGTTGATTGTTGCCTGCTCAGTAAGACAATTCCTCCACTTAATTCCCAGAACACTTGCTTCACTGGTTGCTCCTCAGTATCCTTTGCTGGTTTTATCTCTTACTCAAAACCTTGGAATGCCCCAGGGCTGTGTCCTTGGTTATCTTCTTCTCTCTTCAACTTACACTAAATATATTGGTGATTTCATCCAGTCTCATAGCTGGTGACTCTGATTTTTAGGTACAGTCTTAATCTGTCCAACTGCTATCTGAAACCAATGTGCCAAAATTTAACTCTGTCTCCCCCAAACCTGTTAACACTATTAACCAGCTTAAGCTAAAAACCTTGTACTTACCCTTGATTTCTCCCTCTCTATATACCCAATACCTTTGGAAAACCTACTGGCTCTAATTTTAAAATATATTCAGCAATCAAAAATTTATCACCCCCTCTGCAGCTACCATTCTAAGTTGAGCCACCATTACTTCTCTTCCAAATGACTACAACACCTTCTGACCATCCTGCCTGCTTCTTTCCTTGACACCCGCATGCTATTCTTACTACATCAACCAGTGTTTCTGTTACCTCTTTGCTCAAAATACTTTATAATCTCTAATTCACACAAATAATAACAATTAAAAAATGAGTTTCTAAAATAATTGGGGGAAATATGAATGCTTATTGGATATTTGGTAACCCAAGATCTTTATTTTTAGGTATAATAATGGCTTTATGATTATGTTTAAGACAATGAGGCCTTTTCTTTTAAAGACATTACTAAATAGTTATAAGTCAAATGATATGATGTCTTGAATTGGCTTTAAAATAATCAGGAATTGAAGATACAGATGAAATAAGAATGGTCTTATATTAATAATTATTTTAACTGGATGATGGGGCTCAACTGTACTATCTATTTTTATATGTGCTTGAAAATTTCTATAATGAAAAGGAAAGAAAAATAATTCTCTAATGAATCTCCTTTTTACTCCTGGTACAAGCTAATATCCCTATCTGATTGCACCCCACCCGCATTTTTCTCACTGACTTCATTTCCTCCTGTTCTTTGAATTGCTCTTTCTACTCCAGCCTCTCTGCTGTTCATCAAACATATCAGGTACACTTCTGTCTTAGGACCTGTGCTCTAGATATTTTATCTATTTATATCTTCCTATGTCTTTTAACTCCTTGGAGTTTTTGCTCAAATATTACCATCTCAATGAGATCTATTTTGACTATGTTATTTAATAATGCAATTTGTCCCCCGCTCCCACCAAACTCCAAACCTCCTTACATGACTCTCCTTCTTTCTCCATACCATTCATAAATTTTTAATATTCTTTATAATTTGTTTCTTATGTTTATTATTTGTTGAATACCTTCCTCCATTAAGATGTAAATTCCCAAGAGCAATGATCTTTGTTTTTGTTCTCAGACATACAAAATGGCAGGGATTCAACAAATATTTCTAAGTGAATGAATCAATAGGCTGAAACTGGCAGAACATAATCCAAACCAGAGTGGGCTGTTCCTAAAGCCAATGTTCTCAAATGCTATGCTCTTATAACAAGTCTATAGGTCATGAATTATCACTTGTTAAATTTCTCAAGTTATTGGCCAGTAAGCCTCTATAAAATTCTTTATCATCAACTGACTACTAACTGGTATAGAACACTGCATTTCCATATTTCAATATAAAGCTAATTTTAAAGTTTTCTGCAATGCAGTATATGAATGTTGTAACTTTTCTATCATCCCCTTAGTTAGAATGCTCTCCAAAAGCAGCAGTCATGGCCAAACCAGGCTTTCTCTCTTAAAGAGACTGCTGGTATTCCTGGCAATAGAATTTCAATGAATACCAAATACTCTACCTAATGTTCTTGGCTTCAAGCAGGAATCCATTGATTTTGCTTCTTAAAACTTCTCTTGAGTTTGGAATTTAGTGTGAGCAATCCTTTCCATCTAGGCATAAGAACACTCTCCATTTAAAGGCATTTGACAGAGAAAAGCGACCACTTTCTGGAAGGTAGGACGTGCGGAGAAGTGAATCTGAGGCGATATTCGGGAGGATAGACGGCGGGGGAGGGGACCTCTGTGGGCTGCTTCTGGCAAGTGATAGAGCAGCAGAGCACAAAATCAGAACTTTTAGAAGTCGGCTCTGCTGAGGGACGTCGCTCCAGTGGCTAAGTGGGGAGTGGAACCCTCACGGGAGAGTGTGGTCTCAGGACCCTTGGGGTCACAGAAAGACTGGGGGTGCCTGAGTGCGGCAAAGCTCCCAGGTATCGGAGCGGGGAAGCCGGCTGCAGAGACGGAGCCGAGGTGCGGGCTCTCAGCTCGGGGTTGCCATAAACTGTGATCTGTGGCCCAGTCGGGCTACTGCTCCTCCAGCAGGGACCCAACAAGCGGCAGATCTGGGGAGACTCCCCTTCCTCCCCCGGGAGGAGCGGCACAGGAGTGCACCACAGGAATCTGCTGGGTTTGGAGACTCCACACGGAGTCGGGTGCCAGAGATAGAAACACTTGGTCCCAGGCTGGGTGAGCGTGGACTGCGGCCAGAGACCGGGGAAACAGGAGTGATGGCTTTTCTCTGGGGGTGCACTGAGGAGTGGGGCCCCGAGTTCTTGGCTCCTCCAGGGCAGAGATTGGGAGGCCGCCATTTTTACTGTCATCCTCCAAAGCTGTATGGAAATCTTGCAGGGAACAAAAGCTCCCGAGAGCAAACCCGAGCAGATTGCTTAGCCCAGACAGGCAAGGGCAGGGCAATTCCGCCTCCAGCAAAGACATGTGGGAATCACAGCAACAGGCCCCTCCCCCAGAAGATCAGCATGAACAGCCAGCCAAGAGCAAATTTACCGATCAATGAAAATGGCAGAACTCCAACGCTAGGGGAATACTGCACATAGAATTCATGGCTTTTTTACCATGATTCATTAGTCTTTCAAAGTAATTATTTAACTGTTTAATTTTTTTTTGGAATTTTTCTTTTTCCCTTTTTTTACCAACATCTTATCAATCCCTTTAAAAAAAATTTTTTTATTTCTCATTTTTAGAGTCATATTCTATCCCTTCATAGTAGTTACCCTTATTTTTGGCAGATATATATATATATATATATATATATATATATGTTGTTCTCTTTTTAAAATTTTGAGATACAGTTTCTTCTAACATATCAAAATATACCATAAATATCTAGTGTATGGCTTTGTTTTAGTCTCCTGCCTGATCACATTCCCTACCCCTCTTTTTTTTTCTTCTTTCTTTGTTTCCTTTTTTTTAATCCTCTTCTTTCTTTTTTCAAACATCTTATCAATTCCTTTTTTAAAAGTTTTATAATTTTCATCTTTACAGTCATATTCCATCCCTTCATCGTATCAACCCTTATTTTGTACATATATAAGTCTTTCTTTCTTTAAAATTTTAGGAAACACTTTCTTCTAACAGACTAAAATACACCCAAAATCTAGCGTGTGGCACTGATCTATGCACCAGTCTGATAATATTTGATCATATTCTGTTTTTTTTTGTTTTGTTCTGTTTTTGTTTGTTTTTATCTTTTTCTTTTTCTTTTTTTTTTCTATTTCTTTTTTCTTTCTTTCCCTTTCTTTTCCCCTGGTTTCAGGTCTTTTCTGATTTGATTAGAGTATATTTTCTGGGGACGTTGTTAACCTGTTAGCATTTTGTTCTCTCATTCATCTATTCTCCTCTGGACAAAATGACAAGACGGAAAAATCACCTCAACAAAAAGAACAAGAGATAGTACTGTCTGCCAGGAACCTACTCAATACGGACATTAGTGCAATGTCGGACCTAGAGTTCAGAATCATGACTTTAAAGATACTAGCTGGGCTTGAAAAAAGCATGGAAGTTATTAGAGAAACCCTTTCTGGAGAAATAAAAGAACTAAAATCTAACCAAGTTGAAATCAAAAAGGCTATTAATGAGGTGCAATCAAAAATGGGGGCACTAACTGCTAGGATAAATGAGGCAGAAGAGAGAATCAGTGCTAGAGAAGACCAAATGATGGAAAATAAAGAAGCTGAGAAAAAGAGAGATAAACTACTAGATCACGAGGGCAGAATTCGAGAGATAAGTGATACGATAAGATGAAAAAACATTAGAATAATTGGGATCCCAGAAGAAGAAAGAGAGAGAGGGGGCAGAAGGTATATTGGAGCAAATCATAGCAGAGAACTTCCCTAATGTGGGGAAGGAAACAGGCATCAAAATCCAGGAGGCACAGAGAACCCCTCTCAAAATCAATAGAAATAGGTCAACACCCCAACATCTAATAGTAAAACTTACGAGTCTCAGAGACAAAGAGAAAATCCTGAGAGCAGCTCGGGAGAAGAGATATGTAACCTATAATGGTAGAAACATTAGATTGGCAACAGAATTATCCACAGAGACCTTGCAGTCCCGAAAGGACTGGCATGATATATTCAGAGCACTAAACGAGAAAAATATGCAGCCAAGAATACTATATCCAGCTAGGCTCTCGTTGAAAATAGAAGGAGAGATAAAAACCTTCCAGGACAAACAAAAACTAAAGGAATTTGCAAACACGAAACCAGCCCTCCAAGAAATATTGAAAGGGGTCCTCTAAGCAAAGAGAGAGCCTAAAAGCAGCATAGACCAGAAAGGAATACAGACAATATACAGTAACAGTCACTTTACAGGCAATACAATGGCACTAAATTCATATCTTTCAATAGTTACCCTGAATGTAAATGGGCTAAATGCCCCAATCAAAAGACACAGGCTATCAGATTGGATTAAAAAACAAGACCCATCCATATGCTGTCTGCAAGAGACTCATTTTAGACCCAAAGACATTCCCACATTGAAAGTGAAGGGGTGAAAAACCATTTACCATGTTAAGAGACACCAAAAGAAAGCTGGGGTGGCAATCCTTATATCAGACAAATTAGATTTTAAAACAAAGACTGTAATAAGAGATGAGGAAGGACACTATATCATACTTAAAGGGTCTATCGAACAAGAAGATTTAACAATTGTAAATATCTATGCCCCTAACATGGGAGCAGTCAATTATATAAGGCAATTAATAACAAAAGCAAAGAAACACATTGACAACAATACAGTAATAGTGGGGGACTTTAACACCCCCTTCACTGAAATGGACAGATCATCTAAGCAAAAGATCAACAAGGAAATAAAGACTTTAAATGATACACTGGACCAAATGGAATTTTTCAGAACATATTCAGAACATTCCATCCCAAAACAATGGAATACACATTCTTCTCTAGTGCCCATGGAACATTCTCCAGAATTGATCACATCCTAGGTCACAAATCATGTCTCAACTGGTACCAAAAGATTGGGATTATTCCCTGCATATTTTCAGACCACAATGCTTTGAAACTAGAACTCAGTCACAAGAGGAAAGTCAGAAAGAACTCAAATACATGCAGGCTAAAGAGCATCCTACTAAAGAATGAATGGGTCAACCAGGAAATTAAAGAAGAATTAAAAAAATTCATGGAAACAAATGAAAATGAAAACACAACTGTTCAAAATCTTTGGGATGCAGCAAAGGCAGTCCTAAGAGGAAAGTATGTAGCAATTCAAGCCTTTCTCAAGAAACAAGAAAGGTCTCAAATACATAACCTAACCCTAAACCTAAAGGAGCTAGAGAAAAAACAGCAAATAAAGCCTAAACCCACCAGGAGAAGAGAAATAATAAAGATCAGAGCAGAAATCAATGAAATAGAAACAAAAGAACAGTAGAACAGATCAACGAAACTAGGAGCTGGTTCTTTGAAAGAATTAACAAGATTGATAAACCCCTGGCCAGACTTATCAAAAAGAAAAGAGAAATGACCCAAATCAACAAAATCATGAATGAAAGAGGAACGATCACAACCAACACCAAAGAAATACAAACAATTATAAGAACATATGAGCAACTCTATGCCAGCAAATTAGATAATCTGGAAGAAATGGATTAATTCCTAGAGATGTATCAACTACCAAAATTGAACCAGGAAGAAATAGAAAACCTGAACAGACCTATAGCCACTAAGGAAATTGAAGCAGGCATCAAAAATCTCCCAACAAACAAAAGCCCAGGGCCAGATGGCTTCCCAGGGGAATTCTACCAAACATTTCAAGAAGAATTAATACCTATTCTCCTGAAACTGTTCCAAAAAAATAGAAATGGAAGGGAAATTTCCAAACTCATTTTATGAGACCACCATTACCTTGATCCCCAAACCAAAGACTCCATCAAAAAGGAGAATTACAGACCAATATCCTTGATGAACATGGATGCAAAAATTCTCACCAAAATACTAGCCAATAGGATCCAACAGTACATTAAAAGGATTGTTCACCATGACCAAGTGGGATTTATCCCTGGGCTGCAAGGTTTGTTCAACATCTGCAAATCAATCAATGTGATACAATATATTAACAAAAGAAAGAACAAGAATCATATGATCCTCTCAACAGACGCAGAGAAAGCATTTAACAAAGTTCAGCATCCTTTCTTGATCAAAACTCTTCAGAGTATAGGGATAGAGGGTACCTACCTCACTATCATAAAAGCCATCTATGAAAAACCTACAGTGAATATCATTCTCAATGGGGAAAAACTGAGAGCTTTCCCCCTAAGGTCAGGGACATGGCAGGGATGTCCACTATCACCACTGCTATTCAACATAGTATTAGAAGTCCTAGCCACAGCAATCAGACAACAAAAAGAAATCAAAGGCATCCAAATCAGCAAAGAGGAAGTCAAACTCTCTCTTTGCAGATGATATGATACTTTATGTGGAAAATCCAAGACTCCACCCCAAAACTGCTAGAACTCCTACAGGAATTCAGTAATGTGGCAGGATATAAAATCAATGCACAGAAGTCAGTGGCATTCCTATACACCAACAACAAGACAGAAGAGAAAGAAATTAAGTAGTCGATCCCATTTACAATTGCACCCAAAACCATAAGATACCTAGGAATAAATCTAACCAAAGAGGCAAAGGATCTGTACTCAGAAAACTATAAAATACTCATGAAAGAAACTGAGGATGACATAAAGAAATGGAAAAACGTTCCATGATCATGGATTGGAAGACAAACATTGTGAAGATGTCAATGCTACCTAGAGCAATCTACACATTCAATGCAATCCCCATCAAAATACCATCCACTTTTTTCAAAGAAATGGAACAAGTAATCCTAAAATTTGTATGGTACCAGAAAAGATCCCGAATAGCCAGAGGAATCTTGAAAAAGAAAAGCAAAGCTGGCAGCATCACAATTCCGGCCTTCCAGCTCTATTACAAAGCTGTCATCATCAAGACAGTATGGTATTGGCACAAAAACAGACACATAGATCAATGGAACAGAATCGAGAGCCCAGAAATGGACCCTCAACTCCATGGTCAACTCATCTTTGACAAAGCAGGAAAGAATATCCAACGGAAAAAAGACAGTCTCTTCAACAAATGGTGTTGGGAAAATTGGACAGCCACATGCAGAAGAATGAAACTCGACCATTTCCTTACACCACACACAACAATAGACTCCAAATGGTTGAAAGACCTAGATGTGAGACAGGAGTCCATCAAAATCCTAAAGGAGAACACAGGCAGCAACCTCTTCGACCTCAGCTGCAGCAACTTCTTCCTAGAAACATCGCCAAAGGCAAGGGAAGTCAAGGCAAAAATGAATTATTGGGATTTCATCAAGATAAAAAGCTTTTGCACAGCAAAAGAAACAGTCCACAAAACCAAAAGACAACCGACAGAATGGGAGAAGATATTTGCAAATGACATATCAGATAAAGGGCTAGTATCCAAAATCTATAAAGAACTTCTTAAACTCCACACCCAAAGAACAAATGATCCAATCAAGAAATGGGCAGAAGACATGAACAGACATTTTTCCAAAGAAGACATCCAAATGGCCAACAGACACATGAAAAAGTGCTCAACATCGCTCAGCATCAGGGAAATCCAAATCCAAACTTCAATGAGATACCACCTCACACCAGTCAGAATGGCTAAAATTAACAAGTCAGGAAACGACAGATGTTGGCGGGGATGCGGAGAAAGGGGAACACTCCTACACTGTTGGTGGGAATGCAAGCTGGTGCAACCCCTCTGGAAAACAGTATGGAGGTTCCTCAAATAGTTGGAAATAGAGCTACCATATGATCCAGCAATTGCACTACTGGGTATTTACCACAAAGATACAAATGTAGGGATCCGAAGGGGTATGTGCACCCCAATGTTTATAGCAGCAATATCCACAATAGCCAAACTGTGGAAAGAGCCAAGATGTCCATCGACAGATGAATGGATAAAGAAGAAGTGGTATATATACACAATGGAATATTATGCAGCCATCAAAAAGAATGAGGTCTTGCCATTTGCAATGACGTGGATGGAACTGGAGGGTGTTATGCTGAGTGAAATAAGTCAATCAGAGAAAGACATGTATCATATGACCTCACTGACATGAGGAATTCTTTATCTCAGGAAACAAACTGAGTTTTGCTGGATTGGTGTGGGGTGGGAGGGAGGGGGTGGCTGGATGATAGACATTGGGGAGGGTATGTGCTACGGTGAGTGCTGTGAATTGTGCAAGACTGTTGAATCACAGATCTGTACCTCTGAAACAAATAATGCAATATATGTTAAGAAAAAGAAAAAGAAGAAGAAGAAGATATCAGGAGGGGAAGAATGAAGGGGGGGAAATCAGAAGGGGAGACAAACCATGAGGGATGATGGACTCAAAAAAACAAACTGAGTGTTCTAGAGGGGAGGGGGTGGGGGGATGGGTTAACCTGGTGATGGGTATTAAAGAAGGCACGTTCTGCGTGGAGCACTGAGTATTATGCACAAACAATGAATCATGGAAAAGTATATTAAAAACTAATGTTGTAATGTATGGTGATTAACATAACAATACAAAATTTTAAAAAAATAAAGGCATTTGACAATCAGGTAAATAGAGTCTTGCTACTTCTTCAAATCTGTCTGTACTTCAAACTCAACATGCTAAATATGAAACTCATCCGCTCAATTCAAATCACCTACTCTTCCCCCTCTGACTTTTTCATTTCTGGGAATGACATCACTAGTCTTACAACCAACAACTGCTTCAAAGGCTCAAGTCACTTTTAATTTTGCTTATCCTCATTAATTCATCAACTCTCACATCTAATGAAGTCAACTCCAGCAAAGTTCTTGCATGCATTTTCTTCCTGTCATTTTTTTTTTCTTACTTCCACCCAAATTAACCAATGCCTACAATTTAGACATTGGCAATACTCTCCTACCTGGACTCCCAACACGACATCTGTATCCTACATATTCAGCCAAATAGTTCTCACTAAAGTCAAACTGTGGCTGTACTACTCTCTTGTTCATAACATGTCAGGGTAATGGTCCTTATCATTTATGGAGTGGCTCAGAAAAATGTGTATATCTACATTTAAATCAACATTTTATTCCATTTTTGAGATCTGGTGCCCATCCATAGGTTTATCTGCCAGCGAACTACTTGTAAGGACTCTTGTTATAAAGACCCATTTATATTCACTAAATTGAAAAGTAGGACATCCTTGAATTCAAGATTTTATACAATTTACCCCCACTAGACACTACCAGCTAGGTTAATCAACTATGATTGCATAATAAATCACTCTAAAGTGCAATGACTTAGAAGAATTTATTTTTCTCACTTACAGATCTGTGAGTCAGGTGGGATAGCTTTGGGGTTTGGTTGGCTTTGGATTGAGGCTGAGCATTGGATCCAGATCCACTCTATGTGTTGCTCATACTCTTTAGAACAGAAACTATCCTTGGGGCTTTATCTCTTATGTCAGTTTTATTGCATAAGGCAAGCCAAACTGTGTAAGCACATCTAAACCCTCAGCTTGAGTCACATCTGATCATTTTCCATTTGGCAAAGAAAATCCCATGGCTGAATCCCAAGTCCAAGATCTGGGCTGAGGAATATGCTCAGACACAAGATAGAAGGGGAGGTATTTAAATTTTACTTCAGTGTTTCACAGCAACCTTATATATTTACTACTCTTTTCAATGTTGATGACTACTGGTAATATATATGATTTTAACCATAATGATGACTGAATCAATAATCATGGTAATTCCTTATAATGTATATGTAGATATATCATTTTACATCATATTACATATTATATGTATATATATATATAATATTAAGGTGATTTTTAGCATGTATCTAGCTAGAAACCATTATGTTATTTGTATAGATCACTTTATTCAAAGTGATGTTATTTTTCTTCAGATATGTCCCATATTTCTCATGTTTTGGTCATTCTGTTTTATTTGCTTAGTATGTTTTCTTTCCATTTTTATTACTTTAAAAACATCAACATTTTATGATCTATTGTGAATGTCACCTTTTCTTTGAAGTCTATTCTAAGTAATGAGATCAACCCACATGGTAACTTCACAGCACTTTAAAAAAACTAATTCATGACATTTTGATTCTGACTCAGCTGATTTATGTTCCTTTTCTCACTCTAAGAATGAAGCTCATTGAGGACAGTACACCTGTCATTCTCTTTGTTTCTTCTGCTAGACCTTAGCAACAATACACGCTGGGCATTGTCTGCTTCAGTCAGTTACAGGCAGAATGCTGCTAGGAGTCTCAAGCCCCTCTCCACAGTACCCTCCTTGATTTCTGTGTGACTTTGAAAAAGTCACATAACCTCTCAGTGCCTCATTTGCCCTAGCTGTAAAAATCAGAAGAACAGTGCTTATTGTCAGGCTGTCTAATGATTCAGAGGCATTGTTAAGGATTAATGAGATAGAATAAAGTTCTCTGAGTCCTCTAAAGAAAGGTGTGATAGAGGAACAAATGAGTTATTATTATCTATTAGTACCACCTTGCATAAAATTCTCCCCAACCCTGAAAATAAATTAGATGATTTTTGCAGAACAGTTAACTCTTTCGGTCCATTAGGTAATGCACTAGCACATTAAATTTAGTAATAAGATCTTACATATTCCATTTACAAAGTGCTTTCATAAATATATTATCTAATTTCACCTTCACAAAAATTTTATGGAATGAGCAGAGCAAGTACTTTATCTAAAATCTACATGGGAGGAAACTGAGGCTCAGGAATATTAAGTGGCTGTGCAAGCTGAACAATTAGTAAATGATAATGTCAAAACTTGAAATCATTGTTTTGACTCTAAGGTCAGATCCCCTCCCACTTTATCACACAAGAGAAAATATAACTATTAATACAATGTGTAAAAATGTTCTGCATTGTCAATAGTACCAGAAATAAAAATAGAAAGAACCTATAAACATTAACTTTTTTCAAAGTTCAACTTTGAAAAGGTAGAATGAATGGATTCAAATAATGTTACTGGTAAGTTAAAATAGTATTATCAATTCAAAATCCATTAATTCATCTAGCAGATATTTATTGCCTTGCTATGATGTGCTAGACATGCTGAGGATAATGTGGCTTCTGCCTCTGAGAGCCTACATTCTAGCGGGAGCAAAGAGAGAATAAGCATGTAATGAATAAGTAAGTGATTTCATAGAGTGAAAAACTAAGTAATAAAAATCAAAGGGTGTTGGTACAGACAACTACGGAGGTGAGTATTTTAGACATGCTTGTCAGGGAGAATCCCTGAAGAGATCAGATTTGAGCTGCGCTTTGAGCAGTGAGGGGTTTGCCATGGGAAGATGCAGAACGATGTCAACGGATAAAAGTCTGTAATGGTTCAGGGACAGGAAAGAACATGGCCTTGTAAAGAGTGTGAGAGTTCAGGCTGAGAAAAACTAAAAATCAGTTATTTCTTAATGAAAAAAAGTGTATGATTCTATTGATCTGAATCTACACAGAAAAAGAATAAATAACAAGGTCCCAAAACTCTTTTTTTATCTTCCTTGCTCATACAGCATACAATGAAGAAAAATATGAAAATTAGTAATTCCCAATATCAATAAAATTATTATTAAATATTTCAAATGAACTATTAAAAATTGTTTTTGTAAGTTATGGATTTGTAAAAATAAACAATATGGCTCAGATTCTCCCAACAAAGAACATTAGTACCAGGAATTGTAATGTCTTTGACAAAAGAGAGAAGTTTCTATTTTCTATCCCAATAGGTAGGACATTACCCACCCCCCAAAAAAAAATCTCACTAGAAGGACAAAAAGGAACTATAAGATATGTATTTTTTCTTACTTAAAAAACTAAAATACGGGCGCCTGGGTGGCTCAGTTGGTTAAACGACTGCCTTCGGCTCAGGTCATGATCCTGGAGTTCCGGGATCGAGTCCCGCATCGGGCCCCCTGCTCAGCAGGGAGTCTGCTTCTCCCTCTGACCCTCCCCCCTCTCATGTGCTCTCTCTCTCTCATTCTCTCTCTCAAATAAAATAAATAAAATCTTTAAAAAAATAAAAAAACTAAAATACAATTTTAACTTTCATTTTTTTCTATTTCCTTATTTTAATTACATAATTAGACACATTTATACAGAGTAGACCTAAACAATATTTACTCAATATTCTTTCTAAATGGTTTAATAGATTCAACACAAACCCTATTAAAATTCCATCAGCTTTTTTAAGAGCTGATTCCAATTTTATATGGAAATGCAAAGGCTCTAGAATAGCTTCAAGAATCCTTGAAAAAGAATAAGTTGGAGGACATACACTACCTGATTTTAAGACTTCAGTAATGAAAACCATGTATTATTGGTATAAAGATAAACTAATACAACAATGAACAAAAGTAGGAGTTCAGAAACAGACCTGTACATATAAAGTCAAATGGTTTTCAACCAAGGTGTGAAGTTAATTCAATGGAGAAAGATAAATCTTCCCCCCGCTTTTTTTTTCAAATATTGCTATATCAACTGAATATTTAATATGTAAAAAAAGGAACCTTGATCTCTATTTCATTTCATGTACAAAAATTAATTTGAGGGGCACCTGGGTAGCTCAGCCATTAAGCGTCTGCCTTTGGCTCAGGTCATGATCCCAGGGTCCTGGAATTGAACCCCACATTGGGCTCCCTGCTCCACGGGAAGCCTGCCTCTCCCTCTCCCACTCCCCCTGCTTCTGTTCCCTCTCTCGCTGTGTCTCTCTCTCTGTCAAATAAATAAATAAAATCTTTAAAAAATTAATTTGAGGTGTGTCATAGATCTAAGAATAACAACCAAAATTACAAGGAACAAAAAATAGGAAACTATTCCTGAAAACTTGGGGTAGAAAAACATTATCTGAGAGGGCATAAAATGAACTAACTATAAAAGATAAGAATGGATTTGCTGGCCTTTATCAAGATGAAATATTTATACTATCAGAAAACGCTATTATTGCAATAAATAAGCCACAGATTGAAGCACAAAAATTAGCAAAACATATCAACAAAAGCCAAAAAACAGACTCTTAACAATAGAGAATAAACTGTTGGTTACCAGAGGGAAGGAGGATAGGTTAAACAGGTGATGGGAATAAGGAGTGCACTTATAATAAGTACCAGGTATTGAATCATTATATTGTACATCTGAAACTAATATTACATGGTGTGTTAACTAACTGGAATTTAAGAAAAATTAAAAAATGAATAAATAAAAGCATATGGGAATGGGGTGCCTGGGTGACTCAGTCAGTTAAGGCCCTGCCTTCAGCTCAGGTCATGATCTCAGGGTCCTGGGATTGAGCCCCACATCAGGCTCCCTGCTCAGCAAGGAGTCTGCTTCTCTTTCTCCCTCTAACTCTCCCCCTGCTCCTGTGCCCTATCTCTTTCTCTCGATCAGATAAATAAAATCTTAAAAAAAAAAGTATATGAGAATAAAAAAAAGAATGGTGTCAGGATATATAGCAAATTCCTTCGAATCAGTAATAAAACAAATCAACAGATAATAGGTAAAAGACTTGGACGCTTCATGAAAAAAGATACACAATAAATATATGAAATGATCAAAATCTGGAGACATTAGGGAAATAAAATAAAAATTAAAACGACAATTGAATAATCATTACATACATACTGGGGAGTCTTCAATTCAAAAAACCAACAATACCTCATATTGGTGAGCCAATGAAATTCTCATACCTTGCTGGGGTTGCACCTTTGATGATATATTTAGAAGTCTCACGTAAAAAATTTATCAAAAAAAGCAAATATATATCTTCACACAGTACACAACAATATTCATAGAAGGTTTTTTTGGGTAATAACTTCAAATGAAAAACAATCCTAATATCAATCAACAGAATGAAGAAATTGTGATATATTCATACAAGGGACTAGTACTCTGCATGAAAAAAAGTGGCTTCCATAAATCTCAGGAATATTACACTAAGCAAAAGAAATGACACACAAATTACACGCCATTGGTTTCACTGTATGATATAAAGAATAAACAAAATTAATCTATGGGGATAGACATCAAGAGGTTAAAGAGGATGACTGGTGAGAGGTCCCATTTAATTTAATGAGACAACAATGCTATATTTTTAGTTGGGGTAGGTGGTGGTAACATGACTATGCTGAATTGTGTAATCTCAAAGAATTATACCTCTGTGCATTTTGTTCTGTGCATCTCGTAGTATGATAACTGCATCTCAGTAAATTAATTTTGATTAAAACATATGTTAATTTCTTTCTCTTAAAAAAGACACATTGCTTCTTTGGGTTCTTCCATGGGAACCATTGAGGTTAGAGAGGAGACAATTCAGGCAGATTAATGAGGCCGACAGAGTCAAATTATATAGGTATTTGCTTATAAAAATTGTACCAGAAAGAGATTGAGATTCAGTTAAGTGTTCAGGATTGAGTTTGATTCAAAAGTTAAAAGACTTCTATTTGTATTTTTTTCATACCAAAATGTCCCTAAATAAGGCAACCAGTTCATATATTACTCATCAGAAAAGAAAATAAGCTATTTTAATGCTGGAAAATGAATTGGATTTATTGGACCAAATGGAATAAGTCTCAGCTGCTTTTGCTGACTCAATAGACATTCAAAGGACCTCCAAGGATTATTGTGACCATGCAAAATTTTCACATTATATACTGATTCTGAACCTACCCTTAGAATATAGTTCCATTGTAGTGAAAAACTAAATAATTTCAACAACAAATTTGAGACTGTACATGGGGTAAAAAAGATGGTTATTAGAGAGTAGTTGTCCATCCATTTTATGTGCCCCAATTCATCTTCTCTAGATGTACTGACATGGGCACTTGTTGACTTTCAATTAATTAGTTAATCAATCAGTTGAAATGGCAACTTTAATATGTATGAGTTCGTAGTCCAGGATCATCCCCAGGCCATATTTGTCTACCCTGTAGCTAGCTAGGAATAAAGTGTAGAGCAAGATGGCAGAGGAGTAGGAGACCTAAATTTCATCTGGTCCCAGGAATTCAGCTAGATAGTTATCAGACCATTCAGAACACCCACAAACTCAACAGGAGATCAAAGAAAAGAATAGCAGCAATTCTATCAACAGAAAAGTGACCACTTTCTGGAAGGTAGGATATGCAGAGAAATGAATCCAAGACGATATTTGGGAAAATAGACCTCGGGGTAGGAAGCCTCCATCAGCCGGCTACGGGCAAGTGATAGAGCAGCAGAGCACAAAAACAGAGCTTTTAGAAGTCTGCTCTGCTGAGGGATGTCACTCCAGTGGCTAAGTGGGGAGCGGAACCCTTGCTGGGACAGTGCGGTCTCAGGACCCTTGGGGTCACAGAAAGACCGGGAGTGCCTGAGTGCAGAAGAGCTCCCAGGTATCGGAGTGGGGAAGCCGGCTGCAAAGACGGAACCGAGGAGTGGGCTCTCAACTTGGGGTTACCGTAAACTGTGATCTGCAGCACAGTTGGGCCAATGCTCTTCCAGCAGGAACCCAAAAAGTGGCAGATCCAGGGAGATTCCTCTTCTTCCTCTGGGAGGAGCGGCATGGGAGCATGCCGCAGGAATCTGCTGGGTTTGGAGACTCCAAATGAGGTCATGTTCCAGAGGTAGAAATGCTTGGTCACAGGCCAGATGAGCACAGAGCATGGCCGGAGACCAGGGAGATAGGAGTGATTGACTGCTTTTCTCTGAGGGCTCACTGAGAAGTGGGACCCCGAGCTCCTGGCTCCTCCGGGACCAGAGATTGGGAGGCTGCCATTTCATTCTTGTCCTCCAGAGCTGTACAGAAAGGGAAAGCTTTCAGGGAATAAGAGCTACCAAGAGCAAACCCAAGCAGATTACTTATCCTGGCCCCTGGCAAGGAGCAGTGAAATTCCTCCTCAGGCAAAGACATTGGGGAATCATTGCAACAAATTCCGCCTCAGGCAAAGACATTTGAGAATCACTGCAACACTGAGAGTCCCTCCCCTAGAAGATCAGCAAGAACATCCAGCCAAGACCAAGTTTACCGAACAATGAGAATGGCAAAACCCCAGCGCTAGGGGAATACAGCACATAGAATTCATGACTTTTTTCCCCATGATTCTTTCGTCTTTTAAAGTTAATTTTTAACTTTTATATTTTCCTTTTTCTCTTTTCTTAGTTGAATTTTTCTTCTTTCCTTTTTCAATATCAATTGCTTTTTTTAAAATCTTTTAATTTTCATTTTTACAGTCATATTCTATCCCTTCATGGTATTTAACCTTATTTTCTATATATATAAGTTTTTCTTTAAAATTTTGGGATACAGGTTCTTCTAACAGACCAAAATATACCCTAAATCTAGTGTATGACTTTGTCCTAGTCTCCCACCTGATCACATTCTTTTTTTATTTTTAATTTTTTCATTCTTTTTTCTACCAACTTCTTATCAATACCTTTATTAAAATCTTTTTTTTAAATTTTCATCTTTACAGTCATATTCCATCCCTTCATCATATTTACCCTTATTTTTGTGTATATATATATAAGTTTTTCTCTCTTTAAAATTTTGGGAGGCAATTTCTTCTAACAGACCAAAATACACCCAATGTCTAATGTGTGGCTCTGTTCTATTCACCAGCCTGATTATATTCATTTTTTTCCTCTCCTTTCCCCCTGGTTTCAGGTCACTTCTGATTTGTTTAGTGTATATTTTTCTGGGGTCATTGTTACCCTGTTAGCATTTTGTTCTCGCATTCATCTACTCTTCTCTGGACAAAATGACAAAATGGAAAAACTCACCTCAAAAAAAAAAAAAAAAAAGAACCAGAGGCAGTACCAACTGCCAGGGACCTAATCAATACAGACATTAGTAAGATGTTGGAACTAGAGTTCAGAATAACAATTATAAAGATACTAGCTGGGCTTGAAAAAAGCATTGAAGATACTAGAGAATCCCTTTCTGGAGAAATGTACTAAAATCTAACCAAGTAGAAATCAAAAAGGTTATTAATGAGGTGCAATAAAAAAATGGAGACTAACTGCCAGGATAAATGAGGTAGAAGAGGGAATTAGTGATACAGAAGAACAAATGATGGAGAATAAAGAAGCTGAGAAAAAGAGAGGTAAGCAACTACTGGATCACTAGACAAGAATTGGAGAGATAAGTGATACTGTAAGACAAAACAATACTAGAATATTTGGGATCCCAGAAGAAGAAAGAGAGAGGGAGGCAGAAGGTATATTAGAGCAAGTTATAGCAGAGAACTTCCCTAATTTGGGAAAGGAAACAGGCATCAAAATCCAGGAGGTACAGAGAAGCCCCCTCAAAATCAATAAAAATAGGTCAACACCCTGACATCCAATAGTAAAACTCACAAGTCTCAGAGACAAAGAGAAAATCCTGAAAGCAGCTCGGGACAAGAGGTCTGTAACCTACAATGGTAGAAACATTATCTTGGCAGCAGACCTATCCACAGAGAACTGGCAGGCCAGAAAGTACTGGAATGATATATTCAGAGTACTAAATGAGAAAAATATACATCCAAGAATACTATATCCAGCTAGGCTGTCATTGAAAATGGAGAGATGAAAAGCTTCCAAGACAAACAAAAACTAAAAGAATTTGTGGATACAAAACCAGCCCTACAAGAAATATTGAAAGGGGTCCTCTAAGCAAAAAGAGAGCCTAAAAGTAATAGACCAGAAAGGAACACAGACAATATAAAGTAACAGTCATCTTACAGGCAATAAAATGGCACTAAATTCATATCTTTCAGTAGTTACCCTGAATGTAAATGGGCTAAATGCCCCAATCAAAAGACACAGCGTATCAGATTGGGATTAAAAAAACAAGACCCACTGATATGCTGTCTGCAAGAGACTCATTTTAGGTCCAAACAAACCTCCAGATTTAAAATGAGGGGCTGGAAAACCATTTACCATGCTAATGGACACCAAAGGAAAGCTGGGGTGGCAATCCTTATATCAGATAAATTAGATTTTAAACCAAAGACTATAATAAGAGATGAGGAAGGACACTATTTCATACTCAAAGGGTATATCCAACAAGAAGATCTAACAATTGTAAATATCTATGCTCCTAACATGGGAGCAGCCAATTAAATAAGCCAATTAAAAACAAAACCAAAGAAACATATCAACAACAATACAATAACAGTAGGGGACTTTAACACCCCACTCACTGAAATGGACAGATCTAAGCAAAAGATCAACAAGGAAATAAAGGTTTTAAATGACACACTGGACCAGAAGGACTACACAGATACGTTCAGAATATTCCATCCCAAAGCAACAGAATACACATTCTTCTCTAGTGCCCAATGAACATTCTCCAGAATAGATCACATCCTGGGTCAAAAATCAGGTCTCAACTGGCACCAAAAGATTGGGATCATCCCCTGCATATTTTCAGACCACAATGCTTTGAAACTAGAACTCAATCACAAGAGGAAAGTCAGAAAGAACTCAAATACATGGAGGCTAAAGAGCATCGTACTAAAAATGAATGGGACAACCAGGAAATTAAAGAAGAATTAATAAAATTCATGGAAACAAATAAAAATGAAAACACAACTGTTCAAAATACTTGGGATACAGCAAAGGCTGTCCTAAGAGGAAAGTATATAGCAATACAAGCCTTTCTCAAGAAATAGGAAAAGTCTCAAACACACAACCTAACTCTATGCCTAAAGGAGCTGGAGAAAAAACAGCAAATAAAGCCCAAACCCAGCAGGAGAAGAGAAATAATAAAGATCAGAGCAGAAATCAATGGAATAGAAACCAAAAGAACAGTACAACAGATCAACAAAACTAGGTAGGAGCTGGCTCTTTGAAAGAATTCATAAGATTCATATAAACCCAGGGTGCCTGAGTGTCTCAATCATCAGGCATCTGCCTTCAGCTCAGGTCATGATTCCAGGGTCCTGGGATCGAGCCCCACATCAGGCTCACTGCTCAGCGGGAAGCCTGCTTCTCCCTCTCCCACTCCCCCTGCTTGTGTTCCCTCTCTTGTTGTTGTCTCTCTCTGTCAAATAAATAAATAAAATCTTTAATAAATAAAAAAAAAAATAAGATTGATAAACCCCTGGTCGGACTTATCAAAAAGAAAAGAGAAAGAACCCAAATAAATAAAATCATGAATGAAAGAGGAGAGATCACAAACAACACCAAAGAAATACAAACAATTATAAGAACATATGAGCAACTGTATGTCAACAAATTAGACAATCTGGAAGAAATGGATGCATTTCTAGAGATGTATCAACTACCAAAACTGAACCAGGGAGAAATAGAAAACCTGAACAGACCCATAACCAGGAAGAAAATTGAAGCAGTCATCAAAAATCTCCCAACAAACAAGAACCCAGGGCCAGATGGCTTCCCAGCGGAATTTTGCCAAATATTTAAAGAAGAATTAATACCTATTCTTCTGAAACTGTTCCAAAAAATAGAAATGGAAGGAAAACTTCCAAACTTATTTTATGAGGCCAGCATTACCTTGATCCCCAAACCAGACAAAGACCCCATCAAAAAGGAGAACAAAATATCCTTGATGATCATGGATGTAAAAATTCTCACCAAAATACTAGCTAATGGGATCCAACAGTACATTAAAAGGATTATTCACCAGAAACAAGTTGGATTTATTCCTGGCCTGCAAGGTTGGTTCAACATCCACAAATCATTGTGATACATTAATAAAAGAAAGAACAAGAACCATATGATCTTCTCAATAGATGCAGAAAAAGCACTTCACAAAGTACAGCATCTTTTCTTGGTTAAAACTCTTCACAGTGTAGGGATAGAGGGTACACACCTCAATATCATAAAAGCCATCTATGAAAAACACACAGCGAATATCATTCTCAATGGGGGAAAAACTGAGAGCTTTTCCCCTAAGGTCAGGAACATGGCAGGGTTGTCCACTATCACCACTGCTATTCAACATAGTACTAGAAGTCCTAGCCACAGCAATCGGACAACAAAAAGAAATCAAAGGCATCCGAATCAGCAAAGAAGTGAAACTCACTCCTTGCAGATGATATGATACTTTATGTGGAAAACCCAAAAGACTCCCCCCCAAAACTGGTAGAACTCATACAGGAATTCAGTAAAGTAGCAGGATATAAAATCAATGCACAGAAATCAGTTGCATTTCTATACACCAACAACAAGACAGAAGAAAGAGAAATCAAGGAGTTGATCCCATTTACAATTTTACCCCAAACCATAAGATGCTTAGGAATAAATCTAACCAAAGAAGCAAAGAATCTGTACTCAGAAAACTATAGAATACTCATGAAAGAAATTTGGAAGACACAAAGAAATGGAAAAACATTCCATGCTCATGGACTGGAAGAAAAAATGTCGTGAAAATGTCTATGCTACATGAGCAATCTACACATTTAATGCAATCCCTATCAAAATACCATCAACTTTTTTCAAAGAAATGGAACAAATAATCCTAAAATTTGTTTCAGGATTTAGGAAAAGACCCCAAAAAGCCAGAAGTAATGTTGAAAAAGAAAAGCAAAGCTGGTGGCATCACAATTCTGGACTTCAAGCTCTATTACAAAGCTGTCATCATCAAGACAGTATGGTACTGGCACAAAAACAGACACATAGATCAATGGAACAGAATAGAGAGCCCAGAAGTGGACCCTCAACTCTATGGTCAACTCATCTTTGATAAAGCAGGAAAGAATATCGAATGAAAAAAAGAGTCTCTTCAACAAATGGTGTTGGGAAAATTGGACAACTGCATGCAGAAGAATGAAACTGGACCATTTCCTTGCACCACACACAAAATAGACTCAAAATGGATGAAAGACCTAAATATGAGACAGGAATACACCAAAATCCTTGAGAACCCAGGCGGCAACCTCTTCAACCTCAGATGAAGCAACTTCTTCCTGGAAACATCGCCAAAGTCATGGGAAACAAGGGCAAAAATGAACTATTGTGACTTCATCAAAATAAAAAGCTTTTGCACAGCAAAGGAAACATTCAACAAAGCCAAAAAACAACTGACAGAATGGGAAAAGATATTTGCAAATGACATCAGATAAAGGGCTAGTATCCCAAATCTATTCAAACTCAACACCAAAAGAACAAATAATCCAATCAAGAATTGGCAGAAGACATGAACAGACATTTCTGCAAAGAAGACATCCAAATGGTCACAGACACATGAAAATGTGCTCAAAATCATTTGGCATGACGGAAATACAAATCAAAACCTCAATGAGATACCACCCTACACCAGTCAGAATGGCTAAAATTAAAAAGTCAGGAAACGACAGATGTTGGCAAGGATGAGGAGAAAGGGGAACCCTCCTACACTGTTGTTGGGAATGCAACCTGGTGCAGCCACTCTGGAAAACAGTATGGAGATTCCACAAAAAGTTGAAAATAGAGCTACCCTTTGACCCAGCAATTATGGTACAACATATTTACCCCAAAGATACAAATGTAGTGATCCGAAGGGGCACCTGTACCCCAATGTTTATAGCAGCAATGTCCACAATAGCCAAACTATGGAAAGAGCCTAGATGTCCATCAACAGAAGAATGGATAAAGAAGATATGGCATATATATACAATGGAATATTATGCAGCCATCAAAAAAATGAAATCTTGCCGTTTGCAACGACGTGGTTGGAAATAGAGGGTATTATGCTAAGCAAAATAAATCAATCAGAGAAAGACAAGTATCATATGATCTCACTCATATGAGGAATTAGAGAATTGAGACAGAGGATCATAGGGGAAGGGAGGGAAAAATGAAACAAGATGAAACCAGAGAGGGAGACAAACCATAAGAGAGTCTTAATTTCAGGGAACAAACTGAGGGTTGATGGATTGGAAGGGGGTGGGAGGCATGGGGTGGCTGGGTGATAGACATTGGGGAGGGTATGTACTATGGTGAGTGCTGTGAATTGTGTAAAACTGATGAATCACAGACCTGTACCCCTGAAACAAATAATACATTGTATGTTAATAAAAAAAAGTGTAGAAGTTGTGTGAATTAGGGTATCTAATGGCATGGTTCCTGGTAACACCCAGTTTTGAAATCAACAGTTGACCCTACCCCCATTCCCAAAGTATCTATTAGATTCTTTAGCTTCTCTTTAGATTCTCTTCAGGTTCGCATTAGACATGGGATTTACCTCTCCACATTTGTCTCTATAGTCTAATCAAAATTCCCCATCTTTCTACAGATTTATCTCTTACATAACAAATAAAATAACAACCTGTATGTAGAATAGTGCTTTACAAACTTTAATGCATAATCATTAGCTGGGATCTTGTTAAAATGACAATTCAGATTCAGCAATTCAAGGGTAGAGTCTGAGATTCTGCATTTCTAATGAGCTCCCAGATGATGCCCAGGAAGCTGGTTCATTGACTACACTGAGAGGTTGTTGATTCCCACTGGTATAACCTCTCACATGCACATAGACATTCATCTATTCTTACTCATAACCTGCCTCCCTGTAGTCCTAGAAGAGTCATCTCAGTAACATTTCACATGCCACTCTTGCCAAGCCACCTGTGTATTTCATATCTTGGTATCTTCAATGACCATAGACAATTGGAGCTCAATAAATATTTAAGTAAATCCCAAAATGAAATGAAATAATGAATGGAAGAATTTTTGTAGGATTCTGCCAACATCTTAATGAAAAAAAAATGTTTAAAAGTTTCTAGGACAATTACAAACCCACATATTCATATACAGGTACACACACATTGTTTTGGGGCTAGACAGATTCAAAAATTGCAGAAAGTTAAATAGAAGTTGACAGTTCTCAGAAAAGACCTCCCCTTACATTGTAAAATCATCTGGTTTGCCTGTATTTTATTTCTTAAACTTGATAATGAAGTTTTATCACAGAATAGAAGGGACAGGTATGACAGATTAACTGTGGTAAAAGGCTGAGGGGAAAATAAGTACCTTAGTCTCAAAATCAGCAAACTATCTTTTGCTTCCATTTTACTGATGCTGCCAGAGTATTTTATTCAGTTTTATTACAGAAAGACTTCCATGGTCTACAAAAATAGCTGAATCTGGGAATTTGTTATCTTTCTGTCTTTGGTATGTTTCATGGAAAAAATGATTTCTTTCCCTGAGAGAAAAATAATAATAAAAGAAGCTTTTACACATCAACTTTTCACAATGCAAAGATGCTTCCATCTTTAAGAATGGCTAGATGAACAATTAAATCCTCTACTTCCCAAATCAAAACATCATCACTAGGCAGATATACATTTATTCCAAGAAAATTTTATAAGCCCACATTTTGTACTTTTGAAGAGTTTTTGTGTTTGTATTAGAAGTGCTGTATAGTCCAGTATGAAATATATCACACATTCATATAAAAGAATTTTTTTCCTCACGTAAATTTGGGATTTTGAAATTGTCCTCATGAGTATTTGTCGAAGTTATAAGGGGTCTCATACACAGCACTTTAGAAAATTATGGAAAGTTAGAGCTGGAAGGAGCCATGAATATACTCATAATTAAAGCCATCATTGTACTTCCAGTTGGGGAACTGATGTCCAAAAAGGTTAAGCAGCCAATTAGAAGATACCAAAAAAGAGCTTGTATGAGATTTCTGGAATTTTATATCAACAAATGAACTAAGTGAATCCATTTCTGGTCACTCACCTGGTCTTCATTACATTACCCTGTGGCACAATTCCTTATATGATATCTGAATATAGGCATTCTTTCTCTGTGGCTTTTGTTTTTTAAGTTATAAATATTAATAAGAATACAAGCAGATCTATTCTTACTTAAATGCCTTTTATTCTCTCTTTCAAATTATGACAGACCCATAAGAAAAGGACTGAATTCATGCTCTACTTGAAGCTTGATGCTGTGTCTTACTAACAGTGCATCTGGATTTGACATCATTTTCACACCATATTATCACCCATTTCTCTTATCCCAATCATTTAGAACTGCACTTGCACAAAATAAATCAAGTTCATACAGTGTCTTTGGGCTGTGAAGATTATTCTTCCCTGTATCCAGAAGAAGGTACTTTTGGTACCTTCCCAGAGAAAAATCCTTGAACCTTTATTAAGGTCCTGGGATAGGAGTCATTTGAGAGACCGCAATACCCTTTTAAAATTATGGGGAAAAAAATCAATTTGGTGCCTCAAGTTTGTTTCAAAAGAGTATAATTAACACACAATATTAGGTTTCAGGTGTACAACATATTGATTTGACAACTCCATACTTTACTCAATGCTCACCACAGTAAATGTAGTCAGCATAAAATATTATTACAATGTTATTGACTGTATTCCTTTTGCTGTAGTTTTCACACCTGTGACTAACTTATTTTGTAACTGAAACTTTACACCAGTTAACCACTTTATTTTGCCCATCCTGCACTCACCTCTCTGGCAACCACTGGTGTGTTCTCTGTATTTAAGAGTCTGTTCATTTTTGTTTTTAGATCCACATATAAATGAAATCATATGGTATTTGTCTTTCTCCATCAGACTTATTTCACGTAGTGTAATACATTCCAGGTTCATCCATGTTGTTGCAAATAGCAAGATCTCATTCTTTTTTTTTTTTTAAGATTTTATTTAAATTCAATTTAGCTAACATATATTGTATTATTAGTTTCGGACATAGAATTTAGTGATTCATCCTTTCCCTATAACACCCAGTGCTCATTACAGGTGCCCTCCTTAAAGCCCATCACCCATTTACCCCATTCCCTGACCTACCTTCCCTCCAGCAACCCTCAGTTTGTTCCCTACAGTTAAGAGTCTCTTATGGTTTGTCTCCTTGTTTTTGTCTTATTGTTCCTTCCCTTTCCCTATGTGACCTCAGCCACAGCAACACTTTACTAGACATGTCTCCAGAGGCAAGGGAAACAAAAGCAAAAATGAACTATTGGAACTTCATCAAGATTAAAATCTTCTGCATAACAAAGGAAACAATCAACCAAACTAAAAAGCAACCTATAGAATGGAAGAAGTTATTTGCAGATGACATATTGGATAAAGGGCTAGTATCCAAAATCGAAAAAGAACTTATCAAACTCAACACCCAAAAAACAAAAACAAAAAAATCCAGTTAAGAAATGGGCAAAAGACATGAACAGACATTTCTCCAGAGAAGACATACAAATGGCTAAGACACATGAAAAAGATCTCATTCTTTTTTATGGCTGAGTAATATTTCATTGTGTGCATATATAAGTTCTTTATTCATTTATTTGTTAATGGACACTAAGTTTACTCCTATATCTCGGCTATTATAAATAATGCTACAATAGACATAGAAGTACATACATCTTTTCAAATTAGTGTTTTCAGGGCACCTGGGTGGCTCAGTCGTTAAGTATCTGCCTTCGGCTCAGGTTGTGATCCCAGAACCCTGGGATCGAGTCCACATCGGGTTCTCTGCTCCAGGGGAAGCCTGCTTCTCTCTCTCCTACTCCCCCTGCTTGTGTTCCCTCTCTTGCTATGTCTCTCTCTGTCAAAAAAAAAAAATCGTGTTTTCAATTACTTTGGGTAAATACCCAATAGTGGAATTACTGGGTCATATAGTATTTCCATTTTTAATTTTTTGAAGGAACTTCCATACTGTTTTCCACAGTGGTTTCACCAATTTACATTTCTACCAGAAGGGCAGAAGAGTTCCCTTTTCTCCACATTCTCAGCAACACTTATTTCTTATCTTTTGAAACTAGCCATCTGACAAGTATAGGTGATACTTCATTGTGGTTTTAATTTGCATTTCCCTGATGATGGGTGACGCTGAGCATCCTTTCATGTGTCTATAAGCCATGCATAGGTCTTCTTTGGAAATTAATATTGTTAAAATGTCCATATAACCCAAAGCAATCTACAGATTCAGTGAAACCCCTACCAGAATTCCAATGGTATTTTTTACAAAACTAGAACAAATAATTCTAAAATTTGAACCAAAATAGCCAAATCAATCTTGAGAAAGAAGAACAAAGGTGGAAGCAACACAATCTCAGACTTTTAGTTATACCACAAAGCTATAGTAATCAAAACAGTATGGTACAGGCACAAAAACAGACATATAGATTAAGAGAATAGAATAGAGAGCCCAGAAATAAACTCACATCTATACAGCCAATTAACCTACAACAAAGGAGGCTATATACAATGGGGGAAAAGACAGTCTTTTCAATAAATGGTGCTGGGAAAACTGGACAGCCATATGCAAAAAAAAAAAAAAAGAAAGAAACTGGACCACTTTCTGACACCATACATAAAAATATACTCAAACTGGATTAAAGATCTAAATGTGAGACCTAAAACCACAAAAAATCCTAGAATAAAACAAAGACAATGATCTCCTGGACACCAGTCTTAGCAACATATTTATGGATATGACTCCTCAGGCAAAGGAAATAAAACAAACTATTGGGCCAACATCAAAATGAAAAGCTTTTTCACGGGACAGGAAACCAACAAAAAAACTAAAAAAAAACAACCCAGCAAATGGAAGATACTTGCAAATGATATAGCTGATAAGGGGTTAATAGCCAAAATACACAAAGAACTTATACTACTCAACACCAAAAAAAAAAAAAAAAAAAACTGATAAAAAATGGGCAGAGGACCTGAATAGACTTTCTTCTCAAAGAAGACATACAGATGTCCATCAAAAAGTATATTTAATACACATTTACAGAGATTTCAAAGATGCCCTTTTCCAAAACATGTGATAGAATGGCTTCTTGTATTAGTCACATGTTTTTTTTTAAACTAAGCTCTGCATGGTAGGACACCAAAGTTATAGCGGCATTGAAGAATTATTTTAAACTTTTTAGGAAACACAATGACATATGTCAGACACTGTGAATTATTAGCTTGAAGTAGTTCACAGTTTCAACATTAGACCATGCTACATTACTTCTGATGATGCCATAACTTTGTGAAGCTGAGTTCTCCACAGCTGCTGTGATGAAAAGCCAGTGCTGCATGAAACTCAATGTGGAAGAGAAAATGAGGGTGACAGTGACCAAACTGATCCCAAAGTCCAAGAAACTTCATGGCACGTAACAGGTGTATTAGTAATTATGTATTTTTAAGAATGAAATAAAAATATTTTTAAGGATTATTTTTACATGCTGCTAAATGTCAGATTATATTTATGAAAGTTGTTTTAACCTACTTGGTAAGTGGAAGTAATAGTATTTCTTTAGACCGCGTGTCATGAGAAAAAGAAAAACTACTGAGTCAGTAAACCATGAACCAAAAGTGAACTTCTGTATTAATTGCATTTAATAATTTGTCAAATTTGTCTTATAATAATTTCCATAATTTGTGAAATTTGCACATTTGTTGTTGTCTCTATTTAATTTTTAAAAATCAAATTTACAAAAAATTTACCAATTACAAATGTACAATTTGATTAGTTTTGGCAAATGTATATAATTGTCAAAGCACCATCATAATGATGATAGGTAATATTTTCATCATTCCGTAAGTTATTTTGTGTCTCTTTTCAGTTGACACCTTCCATAGGCTCTGGCAAATAACTACTGATTGGCTTTCTGCCAGTAAAGTTTTAATTTTTCTAAAATTTCATACAAATAGAATCATACTGTATATAGTCTTTCAATTCTGGTTTCTAACATTTAGCATAGTGCTTTTGAGATTAACTTAGGTTGTTCTATGTATCAGTGTTTTTTTATTGCTGTATTCCATTATATAGATATATCACCATTTCTTTATTCAATTACCTGTTGGTGGACAATTGGATTGTTCCCAGTTTCTGGCTATGCTGAACATATTTGTGTGAATATATTCCTTATTTCTCTTATATAAATCTCTAGAAGTGGGATTGAGTGAAATGTTATCAGTCTAACTTATTTTTTTACCTCCATTTTATTTTTTAAAGTGATTCCAGTATAGATAATACGTGGTGTTATATTAGTTTATGGTTTATAATACAGTCATTTGATAATTCTATACATTATCAGTGCACATCATAGTAAGTGTATTCTTAACCCCCTACACCTATTTCACACACCACTCACCCATCTCCCCTCTGGTAACCATCAGTTTGTTCTCTATAGTTAAGAGTCTGGTTTTCGGTTTGTCTTTTTTCTTTTTTCATTTAATTTCTTAAGTTCTACATATAAGCAAAATCATATGATATTTTTCTTGTTTCTGAGTGACATATTTCACTTAACATTATACTCTCTAGATCCATCCGTGTTGTTGCAAAGGGCAAGATTTCATCCTTTTTTATGGCTCAGTAATTTCCTAGTGTTTTGTGTGTGTGTGTGTGTGTGTGCGCGCGTGCATGTGCGCGCACACGCATACATATGCCACATCTTCTTTATCCATTCATCAATTGATGGACATTTGGTTTGCTTCCATATCTTGACTATTGCAAATAATGCAATGAAATAAGTGTACACATATCTTTTGAATTAGTGTTTTTGTATTCTTTGGGTAGATATCCAGTGGTGAAATTATGTGATCATATGATAGTTCTATTTTTAATTTTTTGAGGAACCTCCATACTATCTTCCAAGTAGCTGTACCAGTTTGCATTCCCACCAACAGTGCACAAAGTTTCCCTTTTCTCCACATCCTCACCAACACTTGATATTTCTTGTGTCTTTTCATTTTGGCTAGTCTGAAAGGTATAAAGCAATATCTCATTGTGATTTTCCCTGATGATTACAGATGGTGAACATCTTTTCATGTATGTCTTGGCCATCTATATGTCTTCTTTGGAGAAATGTCTGTTCCTGCCTTCTGTTCATTTTTTAATTGAATTTTTTTGGTGTTGAATTATATAAGTTCTTTATGTATTTCATATACTAAGCCTTTACCGGGTATGTCATTTGCAAATATCTTCTCCTATTCTGTAGATTGTCTTTTAGTTTTGTCAGTAATTTCCTTTGCTGTGCAGCAGCTTTCTATTTTGATAGAGTGACAATATTTTTCCTTTTGTTTCCCTTGCCTCAGGAGACACATATAGAAAAATGTTGCTATGGCCAATGTCAGAACCAGTTCTGCCTGTGCTCTCTTTTAGGATGTCTGTGGTTTCATGTCTCAGAGTTAGGCCCTTAATCCGCTTTTATTTGTAGTCTAGTTTCATCCTTTTGCATGTAGCTGTCCAGTTTTCCAAACACCATTTGTTGAAAAGGCTTTTTTTTATCCCATTGCATATTCTAGTTTCCTTTGTCAAATATTACTTGACAGTATAATCATGAGCTTATTTCTGGGACCTCTATTCTGTTCTATTGATCTATGTGTCTCTTTTTGTGCCAATACCATATTGTCTTGATTACTACAGCTTTAAAGTATATCTTGAAATTTGGGATTGTGATACCTCCAGCTTTGTGCTTCTTTTTTAAGATTGCTTTGGCTATTCAAGGTCTTTTGTGGCCCCATACAAATTTTAGGATTATTTCTTATACTTCTGTGAAAAATGCTGTTGGTATTTTGATAGAGATTTCATTAAATCTATGGATTGCTTAGGTATATATGGACATTTTAAGAATATTTCTTCTTTCAATCCATAAGCATGAAATATCTTTCCATATTTTGGTGTTATCTTCAATTTATTTCATCCATGTTTTATAGTTTTCAGAGTACAGGTCTTTCACCTTTTTGCTTAAGGTTATTCCTAGGTATTTTATTGTTTTTGGTACAGTTATAAATGGGATTGTTTCCTTAATTTCTCTTTCTGCTACTTTATTATTAGTGTATAGAAATGCAAAGGATTTATAAATATTGATTTTGTATCCTGTAACCTTACTGAATTCATTTATCAGCTAATAGTTTTTGGTGCAGTCTTTAGGGTCTCTATATATGGTATTATGCCATCTGCAAATAGTGACAGTTGAACTTTTTCCCTAACAATTTGGATACCTTTTATTTGTTTTTCATCTCTGATTACTCTGGCTAAGACTTCCAGTACTATGTTGAGTAAAAGTGGTGAGAATGGACATCCTTGTCTTGTTCCTGATCTTAAGGGAAAAGCACTCAGGTTTTCACCATTGAGCATGATGTCAGCTGTGGGTTTTTCATATGTGGCCTTTATTATGTAGAGGTATGTTCCCTCTAAACTTAAATTGTTGAGGGTTTTTAAATGTATGTTGTACTTGTCAAATGCTTTTTTTGCATTCTCTTTATTGTTTGCATATCTATTTACTGGTTTTTGATTTATGGTTACCATTAGGTTTGTATATAGCATCTTCTACATATAGCAGTCTAAATTAAGTTGATAATCACTTAAGTTTGAACCTGTTCTTCACTCCTCTTCTCCCCTCTCCCATGTTTTAGGTCTATGGTATCATACTTCACATCCTTCTGTGAATCCCTTCATTGAATTTTATAGATATACTTAATTTTACTGCTCTTGTGTTTCCTACTTTGCTTACTCCTACTTAAGGTCTTTCTTTTATACTCAAAAAGTCTGCATTAACATTTCTTGTAGGGCTGGTTTAGTAGTCATGAATTTCTTTAACTTTTGTTTGTCTGGGTAATTCTTTATCTCTCCTTCTACTCTAAATAATAACTTTGCTGCATAGAGTATTCTTGGATGCAGGGTGTTTTTTTGAGGGGAGGGGCTTTCAGTGCTTTCAATACATCATGCCACTTTCTTCTGTTCTGTGAAGTTTCTGCTGAAAAATCAGCTGATAGCCTTGGTGGGTTTCCTTTGTAGGGAACTGTTTTCTTTTCTCTTGCTGCTTTTAAAATTCTCTCTTATTACTACTTCTTGCCATTTTAATTACTGTGTGTCTTGATGTGGACCTCCTTGGGGTGATTTTGTTGGTGGATCTCTGTGTCTCCTGGATCTAGATTTCTTTTTCCTTCCACAGATTACAGAAGTTTTCAGCTATTATTTCTTCAAATAAATTTTCTGCCCCCTTTCTCTCTCTTCTTCTGGGACCCCTATAATGTGAATATTATTCACATATAGATTATATGTGTTACTAATCTCCCTAAGTGTTCTTTCATCTTTTATTATTTTTTCTTTCTCCTGTTCTGCTTCATTGTTTTCCATTACTCTGTCCTCCAGGTTGCTGATCTGTTCTTCTACTTTTTCTAGCCTAATATTTATTCCATCTAGTATATTTTTAATTTCAGTTATTGATTTCTTCATCTCTGATTGGTTATGTTTTCAATCTCACTGAGGGTCTCACTGAAGTCCTCCACTCTTTTCTCAAGTCTAGTGAATATCTTTATGACCATTACTTTAAATTCTCTATCAAGCATATTACTTAATTCCATTTCATTTAGCTCTCTTGCTCTGATTTTGTTCTGTTCTTTCATTTGGGGCATATTCCTCTGTCTCTTCATTCTGTCTTACTCTTGTGTCTGTTTCAGTGTGTTAGTAAAGTAATCTACATCTTCTGCTCTTGAAAACAGTGGTCTTGGGGTGCCTGGGTGGCTCAGTTGGTTAAGTCTCTGACTCTGGATTTCAGCTCAGGTCATGATCTCACGGTTGTGAGATCGAGTCCCATGTTAGGCTCCCCACTGGGCACGGAGCCTGCTTAAGATTCTCTCTCTTCCTCTCCCTCTGCCCTCCCTCAAAAGAAATAAAAAAGGGGGAAAAAAGAAAATAGTGGCCTCACAAAGAAGAGGTCCTATAGGGTCCTCCAGTGCAATTTCCCCTCTTCAACAGAACCTGGCACTTCAGAGGTATGTGTTGTGTGCTCCCTACTATTGTGGCTGAGCTGCTTTTGCTTTCAGTCCAGTCATCAGCAATAACTCTTTGCCTTTTATGGGCAACTTTTGGTGTCCGTGTTGTTAGTGAGCCGGTCTGCAGCTGCACTGAGCTTGAATTCAATCAGACCAGGTGTTTTTCAGAAAAGCAGTAGCATCAAACTGCAGGGTGCTTTCCCTGTGTTGTCTCCTAAGAAGCTTTTGTTGGTGAGCCAGGCCTGCTGCCAGACCAGATGTCTGCCCCCAGATCACTGCTGGGGCTGCAGTTGGGCTGGTATATGTGGTTATCTTCCCTTCTCCTCAGGGCAGGAGTCACTTTGAAGTGGTGCTGGCCCTTATCAGGGGTGCCTGCACACTGCCAAGCTTGTGACATCACTTTGGATGTGCTCTGGCCAAAGATCTATTCAAGGGGGCAAGTCCCCAGAAGAGTGCTATTTCAGGACACAGTTCCAGCAAGGTCCACACTCGTCCACTGTGGGAGGGGACCTGTAGCTGCCCAAAACTCCTGCCAAGGCCCACTTGGTTGGAGGGAGCAGATCTGCAGACAAGTGCAGGAGAAAGACACACAGTATTAACAAGGTTTGCATGGATCTGCTCTGGGAGGAGACCTAGAGATGAAGTCTGGCTGGAGGTCATGTTCACAGGAAAATGGAGGGATGGGGTGGGCTGTTAGCAAGTCAGGTGGGGAGTGTTAGCACTGAGCTGGTTTCAGCAGGTGTCTGTGTGTCTAGGCTGGGGAGCAGGGGAAAGAAATGGCACCCTCCAGTTTGTTCCTGGAGAAGTCTCCTAAAATTTCCTGCCCCTTTAACACATGCTCTGAGATTAGTAAACAAATCTACCTGTAGATCCCAGCTATTTTTCTTTCTTTTTCTTTTAAGATTTTTGTTTATTTATTTGAGAGAGAGAAAGAATGAGAGATAGAGAGCATGAGAGGGAAGAGGGTCAGAGGGAGAAGCAGACTCCCTGCTGAGCAGGGAGCCCAATGAGGGACTCCAGGATCATGACCTGAGCTGAAGGCAGTTGCTTAACCAACTGAGCCACCCAGGCGCCCTCCCAGCTGTTTTTCAAACTGCTGCTTTTATGCTGTACCCCAGCAAGGCTGTTTATTGTGGTGTCTCTTTAAGGGCAGAGACTCAGTTTCCTATTATGCTTCTGGCTCTCCCAGTTGGCTGTTTTTTAAAGTTCCGGGTGTTAAGCCCCACTGATTGTAAGAACTCTTTAGATTAGTCCCTTCTGGTTTGCAAAGCCAAATGTTATGGAGATTCGTCCAATCCATATGTGCGTTCCCAGTCACTAGGGTACCTGGTGTGAGGGTCTGCTTTTCTCTCTGCTCCTATGGTGTCCCTCCTTCCCATGGACATTCCTGTGGGTTCCTTTAGCTCCCAACCACATCTCTGCCCTTCCTATCCTCATCAACGTGGCCTCTTCTATACATGTAGCCCTGGAGTCTGTGTTGCCCGTCTTCACATTGTTTTCTGGGTTATTCACACTGATGTAGATGTTATGTAGTTGTACCTGTGGGACAAGATGAGCTTAGGATCTTCCTGTTTTATCATCTTCCCCAAAAGTCCTATTTACCTCTATTTAACTTTAAAAGCAACTGCTAAACTGTTTTCCAAAATAGTTATTAGTTTTTGCTGCATAAAAACCAACATCAAATCTCAATGATTTGCATATAAATAAATACTGATTTTGTTGAAATACTAAATGTTGACAGGGGTTTGGCTGATTTCCACATGTTTGGCTGGGCATGTCTTCAGGATTCAGATCACAATTGTCTCAGTTCCACCATGTCTCATTCTTGGGGTTCAGGCTGAGGGGGCAACCACTATCTGGGACATATTCTTCTAATGGATCAAGGAGCACATAGGGTAAACAAAACCCATGCAAGGACTTTTAAATCCTCTGCTCAAGGGGCGCCTGGGTGGCTCATTCATTAAGCATCTGCCTTCATCTCAGGTCATGATCCCAGGGTCCTGGGATCGAACCCCACATCAGGCTCCCTGTTCAGCGGGAAGCCTGCTTCTCCCTCTCCCACTCCCCTGCTTGTGTTCCCTCTCTCGCTGTGTCTCTCTCTGTCAAATAAATAAATAAAATCTTTAAAAAAATAAAAAATAAATAAATCCTCTGTTCAAATCATGTCTTGACCAAAACAAGTCACCTGGCCAAGGTCAGCATTGATAGGGTGAGGAATATACCTGGCACAGAGTGGGAGGCAATGCAAAGATACATGTCAAAGATGTGAATAACTGGGAGCAATGATCCAATCTACCACTGTTACAATATGGTATTTTTCATGGTTCCATATTTTGATGCCTATCGGACATAGCCCTACCCTATTCCAAGACGTTTTGTCCATCTCAGACTTTATGACACCAACTTGGCTATCTTGGTTTTGCAGAGTCCAAGTTGCATGACTTTTTAAATGGAACTGGAGGGAGGAAAAGAATGGTTAAATTCTTATCAGAAACCAGAGAGGCCATTAAAAAAAAAAAGATATGGGTCGTGTTGGTCTCCCAAATATGCTAAATAATGCTGAAATAAATGCTTCTCAAGCTGGAGGAAGTAAATAAAAGACTGCATATGTTTGAACATTGTTGCTATTTTGTCTTCAAGCAATATCTAATCATTGGTAGTAAAGGGAGTATAGATTCTGTTTTTCTGCTTGTCTACATAATTCACTTCATTCTTTTATTGTTAAGCACTTATGTTAATAAAAGGTAATATGAATTAGCATTTGTATAATATTCATTTATCTTCCTACTAGGCATCCTCATTTTTTCCAACCTGAACTGCTCTCCACCTCCAGTCTGCAGGTGAACTTCATTTCTTGGAACATATTAAGATATATTTCAAATTTCTCCAATAAGAAACATTCTCTGATATACTAACTATTCTCCACACATATACACACATTCATGTGTGCTCACACACTCCTTTCTCTTCCATAACTCTCTATCCCTGGTAGCAAGGAGAGTTAGCATTCCTCCTATGTGCAAACTCAGGTTTATATCTGTTCTTTTTATACCACTACAGTGGAATTTATTTACACCTATATCCTCACACTAGACTGTTTATTTCTTGAGGTCAGAGGTTTTGTTGAAATCACATCTATACCATAAATATCTAAAATGGAGTATATAATAACTCTTTATCAAGTTACAACTTCTTTGAGCTTTATTACTGACCTCACAGTATTATTATGAAGATTAAATAAGGTAATGGACTAAATAAGGTAATGCCATTCAGGGGGTGCCTGGGTGGGACAGTTGGTTAAGTGTCTGACTCTTAATTTCAGCTCAGGTCATGATCTCAGGGTCAAGAGATTGAGCCCCACATCGGGCTCCACACTCACTGCAGAGTCTGCTTGAGACTCCCTCTCCCTCTGCCCCTTCCCCCACCTGCTCTCTCACTCTCTTTCTAAAATAAATGAAATAAATCTTTTTTAAAAATGCCTGTCAAGCATATACAGGGTGGATATGAATATGCTGAATTTATGAAGAAAAGTATAGCACACACAAGTTTTCATTATCTAATTGATCCCTGAAACCACTTACTAGATAGATAGGAAAAGTACTGCTATTATGTCTCATTTTTGCAAATGAAGAAACTGAGGCTCAGAAAAGTTGGAGCAGGGGCTAGGCTTCCCTGAGACAACATGGCTTAACTACTGAGAAGTGAATACAGGAATGCCACTCAAAATGTTGCCTGAGTGCCAAATGATCTTCCTGCCACACCACATGAAAAAATCCTTTAGAACTACAAGATCACATTGACAAAGCTTTGTTTTTAATTACTTTTAAAAGAAGAATTGCATGGTGACCATCATTATGTCTTTTTGAAAACCAGCTTTATGAAAATTAATGCTATTAAATGCTATGTCATTTTCAGTGCTACACAAAACCAGAGAAAAAAGGACATTTAACTAAGGCTTTTTTTTTTTTTTTCCAGGCAAGGGAGAAAGAAGAAAATAGCAGCTGTTCTCTGTACCTCCTGCTGGCCATTCCACTCTCCTACTTCCTCAACTCCCTAAATTCCTTTCAACTTCTTCCTGGTAGACTATCACCATGGAAATTTACTGAAACACTTTCATGAACAAAGTCCAATTCTGCTCTTCTTCATTGGAGCTCATCTATGTCAAGTTTCTTCCCAGCAATCTACACTTTCTGACTAAAGGGACAAAAGTGAATCATAGTAGGAAAATGATTGCATGTATCTATAATGCAGAAACAATTGCTCCTTTTTGTGTTGAAGTCCAAAGAATCTGCATAGATGGCTTTGCCACAAAAGTCAAGTTGAACCCTTATTGCCAAATGGCATAGCCCACTTCTGAGTTAATGATGCATTTTGGTTTTTAATACTCTAGCGACTGAAAGAACTGTAATGAATCTCCCTGACTTGAATTTCAGGGCATGGACCTGCTAATCAATGGCTTGGAAAAGTCACTTTCAAGGTTGTCAAAGTGCTACATTATGCTTTATTTCTCCGGGTGTAGAAAAACCGTTCTCTTTTCTTGTTCAAGATTATACTGCCTGGATACTCAGGACTATATCAAAAGCTAAAGAACATCCTGGCATCATTTTCATGGAGATTATTAGCCAAATCCTGTTAGAGTCCAGTTCAAAATACCCAAATTTGAAAATGTACATACAGAGAAAGGGTGGACTGTAAACATTGCAAGGTATTCTTTCTCAATTGCATTTTTTTCTGGTCGGTTGCTATCGTGGTTTGGCTTGAAAATTTCAAATATAATAGAAAGCATTTGAGTCCAGAGAAATGTCCAGCATGCCAATTACACAAATTTGCCTTTCTCATTTACATTCCTCGTGGGAGGAGTATGTGCTATGATATAGCAGCAATCCTTGATGTCTTTGGGAGCTCAGGGACTTCTTTTATCTCTTCTTCTTAATTTGCATTAGTATTTAAATTGGACAATGTGCTTTCTGTTTAAGCTGACATACAAGTGTTTCATGAGTCTGTTTGAAGCCTAACATGCCAGGGAGTGATAGCAACCCAGTAGAGACATAAGAATCTGTTGTGTTCTGATCACCATCATTCTTCTATTTAAAATTCTCCAATATTTTCTCAACTACGGGACAGTCCTTGTTTCTTTTCTGTCTGCTCTTTTTCTTTCCCCCTTTCTTCTCTGCTCCGTGAACTTCTACTCAACTGAAACTCAGCTCAAGTATCCACTTCTGGTAAAGTCCTTTCCCAATCTGTGTGGTCATTCTTTTCCTTCATGCTCTTATAGCTCCCTGAACATGCCTAGAATGTAGCACTTATCACTTCCTATTGCATTTATTTATAGGTATTTTCATTTCACCAAAGTTGAAATCTTCAAGGGAAAAAAGGGTCTTATTTGTGGTTGACTCCCTTTCTCAGTGCAGCACATGGAATGGGGCAGGCACACAAATGTTTATTATAGAAGTGTGAATGAACACTTCTATAGTAGGGAAAAGTGATCAGGGTCATGATGGACAGGCTCTGGCTATGTTTGAACCACTCTTGAATCATTTTTCTCTCCTCTACTAAGAGAGAAGAATTATTTTTAGGATCTCTAACATGTCTTTAAAAAATCATAGGGAACTTCCAGTCTCAACTGATTTACTAGCCAAAGCAGATTGAACCTGTGCAGGTCACAGCTTCAGAGGGATTTTTTAATAGCTGGTTAAATGCAAAAGAAGCACACAGGCCACAGGGCTCTTTGCAGGTAGATATATTTTTAGAAAAGCAATCCTCTTCTGAGGGGATGGCAAAGCTTAAATTATAAAACTCAAAGTATTTGTCTGCTTTTTAGTAGTGCTATTATAGCAGATGGACCTCAGGGGCACATGGATTTATTCTAAAGGTTAGCTTAGTTGCTTACCAAGATTTAACTGATTCTAAGTGCAGTATATTTTATTGTGACCACAGTCTAATAGTGAGGTCTCTGCAGCCCAGCAGCAGGGTCTCCTCACCACTTTACCTCTCTGCACATCCACTCAGCCAGGCTGAACAGGGACTTGCAGGAGTCTGATGAAAAAGTAATGACACGGCCTGTAGGCACAAGATATAAACAAGCAATTCAGAGAAAAATTTGGACCAAATATGACCAACAAGACCAAAGAGAAATATTCACCCTTATAAATATTCAAAACTTAAAACAATAACAATGATAATATGCCATTGCCATTTCCCCCATTAAAAACGTAATTATTTAAAGAATACAGGCTGTAAACTGGGCCCTACCATATAGCACATACACTGTGAGAATACATTTGAAGGAGACGACAAGAGACTTCTATATTCATGTAACCTTTGGTTCCATAGGTCCATTTTCCATAATCTAGCCTAAGGAAATAACCAAAGATGAGCCCTCATAGGGTGTTTAATGTTATTGTAATAATAAAAATTTACAAATATGCTACATGCTTACCACAAAGAATTTCCCTAAATAAATGGATAGCTTAAGTAAACAGTTTTATAAAAATAAGCACAAGAATCTGTAAAAAGAAAAACCAAAACAAAATCAATTTATGAGCAATATATACAATAGGTTTTCATACGTTTACATCTTGCACATGTATTTTGGCCAAAAAACCTTGGAATAGGACTTTGTATTTCTCTGCCTTGCCAAAAAGAAATTTTAATTTGCCAGGAATTTATTGAAACATGGATATTTTACTAAAAATTCATTAAAATGTGTGTTTTTGGGGACAAGTGTACAGTCACACAGAAAACATGATTTTCCTCTGAAGTTCTCCACTACTCACCCTGAAGTCTACCTTCTGATTATGAATGTCCATCTCTCTTTTGTTCCTTTGCCCCATTAAAGGCACTGAATATGCCCTGGCTTTTGTCCTAGGATCTGTGCAATATGGTAGCTCCCAGCCATGTATGGTTATTATGCACCTGAAATCAAGCTGGGAGCATAAAATACACACCACATTTTAAATATTTAGTACAAATAAAATAGTGTAAAATATCTTATTAATTGTTTTTATATGGAAATTATGTTTTTGATATATTGGTTTAAATAAAATATATTAGAATTAATTTCATTTGTTTCTTTTATTTTGTGACACAGCTATTAGAAAATTTTAAATTTCATATGTGGCTTGTATTATACAGATGGAAAGGCAAAAATTGAATTTAGAGTTTCAGACTCAATTCCTGTTATTTATCCTCAGGATTACTCTAAACCACTACCACCACCACCACCACCAAAACTTCATTTCCCTTCTTATGCTGAAGATGCTTTTGTCTTTTCCTGAAAAATTCTTAACACTTTACAGGTTTACACAAATATACATGTACACATTATGAAATACCAAAATTATGAAGTATCAAAGTATCAGTTGCTAAAGAACTCATCTTCTATTACCAATAATTTAGAGCACCATGAATCATGATCTATTCAGAGAGAATTACATGTGGAAGCTGGAGGGACGTGATACGTATAATTCACAGTTGGTTAGCTACATTAGCAACTTTCAAGCCTCTGAAATCCTCCTGTGGCTGAGAATGTTGCAGTATAGGAAAAAAAGGAATGTCAGGGTTAGTCGGCATTTTACAATCTTTGGAATCAAGCTTCCTTATTTGGAAAGCAAAGCAAAAGATAGGAGTAGACTCTGAGTCTCATTGTGAATGAGGCAATTAGCAATTTTTTAAATGTAGATTACACTACCTAGTGAAGAGGCTCTGGAAAGGAGAACACATTGCCAAAGTCTTTTACTGCCCTGAAGGCACAAATGTGCAGGGACATTATAGTGCCGAGCCACTGACACTGGTCTGTGGAGCAGTGGCAGCATGTGAACTCTTTGTTAGTGGACTGCAGTATGATTCATGTAGAATTTGAGAGTAAGCATTTAGAAAATTTTACAGCAATTTGTTAATGTCTGTTGAATGTAATAGTAAAAAAAAAAGGTTTGTAGTTTTAAGACTTCATTCTTTAATTAGGAAATCACTTTTATTATTTTATAAAAGTTTCAGATTGGACAAATGATATCGGAAGGAAGGAAGGAAGAGAGAGAGGGAGGGAGGGAGGGACGGAGGGAGGGAGGGAGGGAGGGAAAGAAAGACAGAAAGAGAAAGAAAGGCAGAAAAGAAAGGAAACTAGTTCTTCACCACAGACAGCTTGAGAAGCACTGCTTTAGCAGACATGCGTCACCATTTTCCTCAGGCAAAATGAAGCCAGTTCACTCCTCAGTCCCAATCTATTTATTTTTTCTATTCTAAACTCACTAAAAAACCATGAAACAAAATAAAACTTAAGTCCCATAGTTCCCCTTTGGCTAGTTCAACTGAACCAATGGAAGACAAATGGTAGGAACCCCTTTAAAGAGGAAGGATGACTAGAGGGGAAAGAAAGCAAGCCAAAAGACAAAACAGTAAGGACTCAATGAAAAAATATTGAGGAAAACAAAACAAAACAAAAAAACCCCAACTATGTCTTATTCATATGTATAATGCCAGCAGCTAGCCCACCGTCCAGTATATAGTTGGCACACAGTAACTGTTCGTTGAACTCTAGAAGTGTTAACTGCCATTACTGTTTCATTACTCTCTGCAAGTTTCTCCCCTTTTCCCCTGTCCAACAGTTTCCCTCGATCACAATTCAGAACAAAGGAGGAGGAGCATAATAATTTCTATATATTTCATTAATTAGGCTATTAGATGAATTTAGGAGTTATGTGAAAAATACTACTGTTCTGTGAGGAGGGCCATCTATGAACTATATATCATGGATCCTATCATTTCTGGATTCTTTCCTTCCCATTTCATCATACATTAGATACTCCACATTATGATCTTCTTGGATTTCCCCCTGGGACCACTAGCTGTTGTGTGAGGTAGTTTTTTACTGAAGTTTAGGCTAAGGTTGAAGAATTTTATGGTTACATGATACAGAAAACCACCTACATTAAACATCACAACCTATAATGTCACTGGTCATTCCTCCCAAAGGGAATGCTCATGGTTTTTCCTCTACTTTGACTCCATCTTACTGCCATTCTCTAAGGACTTTTTTATTCCCTGAAAATCATTTTTTTTCAACATTCTTGATGCTATTCAAATCCCCAAATTCTTATTTTATGGAATAATGAACTTCCTTCTCAACCATTCAGTTATGCCCAGAAGATGCTACATTTCCCAAACAGAAGTGTTTTTACAGGTCATTGAGATTTATCAAGAGCCTAACTACCTCTCTCCTTATCATGGGAATAACACCAGCCCTTTTCTCTGTAGTTGTCTTTCTTTCACTGTTTGATATCTAAACATCCATCAGTGGAAAAGTATGTACTGGTAAGATAAGCACTGTCTAGCACTATACTAAGTGTTTTGAACTGTGGATGAGTATAACATTTGGTTTTTGACATCAAGTAGAAAGGAACCCCATATGAAGTATCCCTGGAACATCATAAGACTAAACTATGTGTATCTTAGATTCAATAACATTCAGCATATTTTAACTTATTTTTTTAAAGACTTATTTGAGAGAGAGCGTGCATACACATGTAAGTGGGGGTGGGCAGAGGGAGAGTGAGTCAGAGAAATAGACTTCCCGCTGAGCACAAAGCCTGACTCAGAGCTCAATCCCAGAACCCTGAGATCATGACCTGAGCTGAAACCAAGAGTCAGAGGCTTAGCTGACTGAACCACCCAGGTGCCCCCAGTTATATTTTAATTGAAACCATACTATGTTCCAAGCAAGGGCAATGAGTCATGGTGGTGAGCAGGGAAGAGGGGAGGCATGGATTAACATTCAATTAAATCATAATGCAGCACAATATTTATAACAATGCAGACATACATAAGAAACTGAAGTAATACAAAGAAGAGAGGCATTAAATGTATATCTGGGTGTGGGGAGCAGTGCAAGTTTTATAGAGAGTGTGATGATCTGATAGAGCTTTAAAAGTTGAATCTTTCTCTAAGTAATTAGATATAGAGAAAGGGTTGGCATTTCAAACAGAGAAAACAGTGTTGCCATGGCTGGAAGTTAAAAAATGTAGAGAAATACAGTTAGATGAGCATCAGAAGAGAAAAAATCATTAAGCTATGAGTGGCAGTCACTGTTGGCTACCTACCCAGCAGAAATTTACCTCTGACAGATGCCCAATATGTCCAACAGAGGGAATAAGTATAAGTGGGACTAATCCAGTCTGGGAAATTCCATTCTTTGTTGCCAGATATTGATCTTTGACTTTGCATATGACCCAAATTTAGCCAACAGTCATAAGAGAGTGTTGCAGGCATTTTTATAACCCAGAGAAGGCCAAGAGAATGACAAAGATATCGACCCAGAGCCTTGATGGCATTGATCCTATATGAATCTAGCTACTTTCATAATCTACTTAAATGATACGCCTAAACACTGTATTGTTTAAGTCACTTTAAAAAAGGTTATCTGTTATTTGCAACCGCAAGCATTTTTTCAGATGTATCACTTTAAGTTACTATTTAGGAGGGACAAACTATAGAATACTAGAAAAAAAGCCATTTGGAATTACCAAGAATTGCTTTACAGAGGTGGTCTTGGTTCAGCTAGGGTAATCATAACTGATGCTTCTGCAGTACCTTACATTTTACAAAAGAACAAAATATTACATTATCTAGAAGGCAAAATTAGCATAAACGGGAGAAAGTGGAGTCATTTCAAATAAATAGGTGAGCAGATTGGAGGATCTATGTAGACATATGTTGGGTAAGGGGAATTGGGCAAATAGAGGGCCTTTTCATACAATAGTTTAAAGAAATGAAGCTTACGGGTGGAGGAGGCAGAAGTAGAATATATGCTTTTTAAACCGTGTCATGCTGCCTTTCGAGGTGGAGTAAAGGTAATTTAGAAAGATGTTAATACCCATCAGAAAGTCACAGTGATGATCCAGGACTGGGGTTGATGACTTAATGCCTTTCGCTAAATAAAAAATCACCACTCTTCTTTTAAGCCCTCTTGGGAAGTGATACTCTTCCCAATGTTCTACACACTGTAACCAAACACCTCTTGCTCGTATTCTCTCTTTTCTTAAAACTCTTCAAATTCTTTTCATTATTCTCAGATTAAACACAAAACAACTTAAAACAGTCTACAAGGCCCTACAGGTGTCATCTTTTCCTCCAACTTTTCAATCACACTCCCTTTGACATCTGTTATCTAGTTCCCCTAGGCCTCTTACAACTGTTGCTTATAGGCTTTAGCCCGTTTTATCTACTTTCTATGTTCTTTTCTCCTTTCTTTTGCACTGTTAATCTTTATTCCTTTTTTATATTCTTTACAGAAGAATGAAGAATAAGTTCCCTAGAAAAGCCTGGTCTGAACTCACCAAATATAGCAGAGCCTCAATTATCTATTTGCATAGTAATAAGGCCTAACAAGCAACCTTGAAACTACAGCAGCATACAAGCATGAACATTTATTTTTTTTGTTCATGAGCCTCTGGGTGAGCAGGTCAATTCTGCTGATCACAGATAAGCTTGGCTAGGTGCATTCATGTGTCTGTGGTCAGCTGTGAGTTAACTAGGCAGCTCTGCTGATCTTCCCTGGGCCCTCTCATGTGTCCAGGGCCTTGGCTGGGACAACTGGGCTGACTACTTCGTTCTATGTAGTTCATCCAGCAGCCTAGGTCAAGCATGTTCTCATGATGAAGGTAGAGGAACAAGAAGGGAAATCTCACAAAGCCTCTTAAAACCTAGGTGAATAACTATCACAATGTCAGTTCTGCCACTTTCTACTGGCCAAAGGAAGTCACAAGGCCAGCAAAGGATCAAAGAGTAGGGAAATAGATTTCACCTCTTAATGGGAAGAACTATCAAGACACATTGCAAAGTATATGGCTATAGTATAGATCATCCTTCAAATCAACCCTTCATAGACTCATAGCATCATGCATCTTTCCTTCATAGCTCTTATTGAAATATTCATGTTTTTGCTTTACTCTGGTTAATGTCTGTTTATTTCCCCCACCCCATTAGATTTTTAAGTTCCATGAAGGCAAATACTTGGTACACAGAGAATTTGTTCCATAGTTACTTTTTGAATAAATGAGTAAATAAATGAATAAGTTTATCTGCTGGGGAAAGAAAACATCCTAGCTCTGCCAAGCCTGAGACACAGCTGTCTCAAACTATCTTTGACAACCATTCAAAGCAATGGCAGACCAAGGTAGGGTAAGCAAGGGGTATCTCAGAGATTTTCCCCAACTTTGAGGAGACTGGAGGTAATCTAGGTTTCTCTGGTACTCTTATCAAGAAGCAAAACACATACTTCTATTTAAAAACAAACTGATAAGAACAACAGCTTTTTCCAGACCTCTGTTCAGAAAAGTCATTACTAAATATACTGATTATACTCATTTTACTGATAAAATGATCAGTAAAATAATTTTTTTTTGTAAACCACAAGTAATATAACTATTTGATTCACTGATATTTTCATTTTAGCCTTAAAGTGAATTTAGGAACTGGTAAAACTGCATTGCCAATTTGGTTCAATGATTAACAGAAAGAAGAAATAATCATGATAAAAAGAATGTCTTTGTTAAAAACTGAATTCTCCCTACATTCCTTTAAAACATTTGGCTTTGTGATTAATGGATAGGCTTTCTGTTTGAAGCTGTGGAATTATAGTAGTTTTCTCATAGAATATAAAGAACCAGGGTTGTTGTTGTTGTTGTTGTTGTTGTTGTTGTTGTTGTTTTACAGCAATAGGTTTCAGCTATTTTTTAAAATAGGGGCTTTCTACCCTTGTAAGAACCTTTCTTGATTTTTATCACTCATCAATTATAAGTTGTGCAAAACATGAAACATACTGCTGGACAACATTTATGACCTCTAGCTCTAGCCAAGTTTTCTTTGTCATAGCTTTTCATTTCCCAGAGCAGTCACATTTTTTAAGCTCAAAAATCAACTCAGTGGAAATTGTTAAATAAAAATAATGTTGCGATTAAACTAGCTTTAAAAAGTTGAAAGCACCCCGAGAGATATGCAAAATTATTTTCAGTGCTGTGGTAGAAAGGTCTTTCTGACATGTATTTTTTATTTCCATTTTTTTTTAACTATGGGTTTTGTGGTTTAGGAATTTATATTCTGTTTTAAAGCTTATCTTTTCAGTGTTCAACTCTTTGTTGTGCTGTATTACAATGTACAATCATGTCATAGATGGAAATGAAAGTCATTTTTAGAAAACACAGCCAATTTACCTGCCCTTCAGCTGCTTAATAACGTTAAGCAGTCACTTGCTTTGCATCAAAGGCTTGTGAAAGTGATTGTGTTTAAAGCCCTTTGTGGAATCCAAAATGGAATGTCAATAGCCAAAAGAACAGTCTGTTCTTACATTTTAGGAAGTGGAATTCATTTGTGGGATGAGCTTCAAAACTAAAAAAAAAAAAAAAAAAAGCCTGTCATTAACATAAGTATGAGTTTAGATCTAAAGTATTCTTAGGTTGAAATAAGTACCATTAGAGGAGTCCATTACAACTTTTGAAGAGTTAAAACTATCCATAAGACATTAGAAAACAATAGTGTTATAAGAGTTAGAAGACTCTTCAGTTCTGTCACTGGACCTGCCACAAATTTTGTCTTAGGATACGGTTTGAGCATTGGGAGTTTGGAATCAAAGCACATCAGTTCAAATCCTTCCAGATGTACAACTTAAATTTAAGCAAATTACATCTAAAAATCTCAAATTCTTCATATGTAATTTAGTGATAATTATAGATTTTACTTCATAAGATTATTAAGACAATGAAGATGTTTGATGCTTGGCATAGCAACTGACACCCAGGACTCAGTAAGTGTTAGTTGGCTAATTAGTTGTGTAAACCTAGACAACACACTGTTGTCTTGTAAGTGTCAAGCACTATGCTAGGTACTCTACATAGAGTATCGCATCTTAGGTGTTCCTCAATTCTGTGAAGTAGATATTATCTTCAGTAAAGAAAGAAACAGTGTGGCCACAGAGAGATATAAAGCAAATTTCCAAATGATATGGAAAGCCATGGTTTAAATCAATATGTTGCAATTCACAAATACATGCTTGTCTCATTTTACTCTGTTTCTACCAAAGTCATGTAATACTTCTTATGTCTCAGAATTTATTTTAAAACTGAAGGATTCTGGTACTGGGTAAGATGGAATAAATATATGCCAATCCAAAGCTGACCGAAAAAAAAAAAAAAAGTTGGCCCAGTCTTGACTGAAACACCCTGATACCTCTCTTCCAGACTACACAGGTCAACTTTTCCTTTTTATGCATCTGATCAAAGTAAAAGCATTGATCTTACTACCTGTCATTTGTTGCCTTAGGAATAATTTATATGGCAAGCAAACACAGATCCCAATTTGTGATATCTCCTGTCAAGGTCTCAACAAGAACCCCACCATTCTTGCCAATGCCATAGTCTTCAATGCTCTAGCCTGCAACTTCTAGACAGTAGCCAAGAAATAGAACTTAGTATGGCTCTTATCCTAAGGTCCACTGAATCCTTGCATAGAATTCTTTGGCTTGAAGGAAAAACAATCTTAATTTTTGCTAACCTGTATTTGATATAGAGAATACCCTTCAATTATAATTTTGTTGACAACAACATTAGTGTCAAGTAGCATCTGTGTCTTTAATCACCAATTAAAGTCACAAATATTTCATATCACTTTACAATCATTATAGATATTTCAAATACTATATTTGATTATTTTAAAATTATATTATTTATTAGATCAACTGCTAAATCTTATTTAATGTGCTAATAAAGAAGCATAAATATTAGAATATGATAGACTTAAAAATATTTCTACAATTTTATTTGAATGATTGGCTTCTTTGATAATGCTATACATTTTATTGCATGCAATCAAAAGTTTTATTCTGAAAAAGAAACTTCAGACGGCCAAAAACAATGAGAGCACTGGGGGAAAAAAAAAACAAGAACCCCTAAATCAAAGACCAGAGCACTACTATGAGGTAGCAATAAATCCTTACCACCTGATCCTGATAACTCCAAACAATGAAAAGTTAGCCTTTCAGAAACAGTCACTGATAATTTATTCATTGATTATATTCTACTGACTTGATATTTATTTATTTATTTACCAAGCATGCAGAATTGTTCTTGTAATTATTAACACTCATGAGGGGATAGAGTTGCCAGCTATGGACTTGATTTGAGGCAGGAAATAAAGTCTAGTATTCCCTTCAGCCATTATGACATGAGGGCCATTTCATAATTTCAGAAACTAGAGGTGAGGTTGTGTTGTGGAGGAAGAATTTCCTGTGCCCTTCAAGGTCTTTCTAAGCTGGACTAAGAATCACATTGACATGAGAGAAATTAACAGGCGAAAAACAAATTTAATGGCATACCCATGAGAAATCCACACAGACATGGAAATTCCAAAGACAGTGAAGCAACAAGACACTTATATAGGCTAAGGAGAGGGGTAGGTCTGAAGCTACAATGGGGAAAAGGACCATTAGCAGGAAGGTGAAAGGAAATATTTGGAAAACAAAGGTTGCCCTATTAAGCACAAAAGTTTCTTAGGTAAAGGGGAATCTCTGTTAAAAGCTCTCTTTCTGGTATAAGCAGGCAATTTGGGGGTGGTGGTGAGGGTTGAGAAAATTTTCCTGACTCTGCTAAGTTGTAACTTCTTCTACCTCAAAATAATGTTCACATCAAAGTGGCCCATCTTGTGCAGCCTGCCCTTGGCCCCTATAATTGTCAAGAAGTTCTAGGAGATAAAGCAGTCATATCACTTATTTTTTGCTAAAGCATATTATGCCTGACTCTTCGGCCTCAAAACAAAGACATTTACTTGACAAAACTTTGAACTCTGAATGATGTGTGTTGCCACTGCATAGAGCAGGGTAAAAGTTCATTGGTAGGATTTTTAAACATGGCAGGAAAAAATAATTTAAATTGTAAATATTTACAACCCTCTCACTTTTCCATTTCCACAAAGAGAAAGGATCCTTTGTTTGGGGCACTGAGATTTTTGTGCTACTCTTTGTAATTCTGAAGAACTGAAGAAATGTTTATAAGGACCATAGAGTTGGGGAGGAGGCAGTGGGGAGAGAGAGAAAAAAGAAAGATCCTGGAAACTGGAAGAGGTAGCCTCTGAAGAGCATTTTAAAAGGGAGAGAAAAGAAACTGGAACTGCCGTTGGGCTGTGTGCAACTTTGGGAAAAGATGGATGAAAAGAAGCTTTTGAGGAAGTTCTATTATGTAGAGTCAAATGTAATCCTACTTGCCCATCCCTTCCAGAAAATTTCAAATTGACATTGCTTTTCTTTTGAAGGTATTTTCACAGGGTTGAGGTAGGCCTAAGGCAGGAACAAGAAGATCTAGTTTTATTTGTTAGAGGCTTCTATAAACCTTTTAGGGGTGTGTGTGTGCATGTGTATGCCTACTAAGCATTTGAAAACCACTAGCCTACATTTATCACCTTACCAAATGTCCTTTATATCTCGAACCACAGGATTCTCTCCCAAGCTTCTATTTTGAACTCTCAGCTACTTCCTTGATAGCTCTATCATGACATCTGACTGATATGTAAAATGCAACATGCTTAAAATTAAATTTTCTTTCCCTAAAAGCTAGTCTTCAGAATTACTGACTTTGCACAGATTATCATTTGTATGAGCATTTTCTGCATCTCTCAAGATAATATCCCTCCTTTTGCTCTCCTCATGAACTCATTTCCATTTATTATTAAACACATAATCATGGAATATAGATGTGTTGGGTATTGATCTAGACACAGGGGATAGAGCAATGAAAAAGACACCTAGGTTAGAGTTGACCAAAAACATGGGATGATTTTCTTCTGGAATCTTTCCCAATGACCTCTTTCCATTGTTACTATCACAATCATAATTCCAACCATCATTTATTTATGTGTGGGAAATTACTATTATCTACCATCTGGTCTCTCATTTACCTTCTAAACTTCCATAATCTTTACTACATTTTTATTTTCTTATTCTTTGCTTGTGAGGGGAAGCAAAATACATGACCCTAAAAATTCCACTTTGGCACACAGATTATTTTGAGCTTAAGACAGTCAAGATCCAGTAGGCTCAAGAAAACCTTTACCTCTCCCTTAACTACCTACAAGAATTTAGAAAGAGGGCCTGGCTGAAAAAGAGAGCTTTACCTGAGATAACTCTGTCTAAAAGACTCTATATGTTTGTAGAAGGCAAACATTTAGTTACCAAACACCTGCTCATCTTATTGTCCTGTGAATTGCCATTCTCCCCTTCAAGTCTCCAAGCCCCTATCCCATTCCTTAGCTCAAGATGGCATATAAGCTTCAACTGATCAACTTGTCCTTGTCTCATATTCTTATGGAGCTCCTGTATGTACATAATTAAATCTGTTTTCCTCCTGTTGGTCTATATGTTAATTTGGTCATTAGAGCAGCTGAAGAATCAAAGCCAGAAGAGAAAATGGTTTTCCTCCCCAATACTTGAAAGCATCACATGATACCCATCATCTATAGCACAGAACCCAGTCTCTTTAGCTAGCATTCAGACACCTCCTAGTCCAATCCTGACATTACTAGTTAACTTCATCTTGTCCATGTGTACACTGATGTACACTCTTCTATTCATCCTACTTTGAACAAGCCTATGGTATTGTTTTTGCTATATATTTCTTTCTCAGGCATGGGAATTTTTCTTCTATTCTCCACATTTATCTGAATGTAAAACTTACTTAAGAACCATGACCCATATTTATGAATACTTTAAAATCCTTGAAATACATTCACACTAATTAACTCACTCATTATTGTTTCTGATCCTCATAGAGCTATGGTAGGAAGGACTGGTTTTAGTTTGGCCAATTTATAGATAAGGAAAGTGAGTCAAAATTGGGTTATGAATGAATGAGATGGTTGAGTAAAAAGGAACTTAACCAGAAATTCTGAGTCTTACTTTTTTTCTAGCATTTTCCACTGTGCCATGTATTTAACCAACTAAAACTTGAGTTTAGAGTTACACTGAGGAGGTTAGAATTCCAGCAATTTAACAAACAGTAAATGTATCCTCCTAATGGAAACTTGTCTCTCCCCCAAGGGTAAACAACTTGGTCAATTAGGATTCTATGTCACACAAATGCTCTGTTGTGGGACTGAATGTATCTCCTTGAAAAGCACACAGCCCTTCAGCTTTCATTCCATCTCCATCTCGCTGACTGGGTGAAAATTATTGTTGATTTAACACTTTCAGCCTCTTTTTAATTCTTGGATTGATCTGGATGATGTTAAACTGGACTTGTCAAACTCAGGTTATGTATTGCGATACAAAGTGAACCCCTGTGACTCCTCAGAACAGTTGGTGTCAACTGGAATATGATGAAATCCTGTAAAACCTAAATGGGCTATAAGAACATTGCAGTGAGGCCAGCAGGACAAACTGGAAAAAAGATTTTTAAAGGCAAAGGAGAAAAAGAAAAGAAACTGCTATGGAGATACAACCAAAAATTGGTGTTTGCCTTATGTAACCCTTCTGACTGAAAGATAACTCTACATGGTCAGCAAAAAACTTGTTCTTGCTTAGCTTTTTTAAGGTCAATTTTGCTATTCTTGTGCTCACATGTATATTTTTACATTTTACGTATTTAATGTGACTGGTTAATTTCGTCACAATTGTAGAGAATATTCACCAATTACATTTCCATAGAAAAACTCATTGGTTTTGAAATATATTATTCTTATCTGACTGGGAAAGAAGCATGTATATTTGTAGAAAAGTTAGAAAAAAGGTTTATCTTTTGAAATGTGCAAAAGTTATATTCTTTCTGCTTTTATTAGAACACATTTGTCAATGAAAAAAACATGTTACAATGATTAAACCTCAAAAATTACATGTTTATTTCTTTGAGCAACAGAGACATAAAAATTGGAAGTGAAGGGGAGCAGAACTGCCACCCCGAATTATGTATCTTTGGTATTAGGATTATTTTAAACTGGCTATTTTAAGAAACAGCAAACAGAGGAGAAGATCTGAAAACCTAGTAGAAGCTACCCTCTTACAAGGGTATTTATATTAATAATGTAATACATTTACATACATTAAGGAAGTCTCTACTGTAAGGGTATCTTCTTCCTCTCTGTATCAGGAAGGGAAGGATGAATCTAAATCTCCAGAAACTCTTATCAAGGAGAAAGCCATGACTTAAATCTGCATAACAATCATACCTTTGTTTACTCCGCTTTGACTGGTAACCTGCTATAAATGCGTCCCCAGCATCTACTTTTGTCTTTAGCTGGAGATGTTATTAAGGTGATGGTGTGGGCCCTTTTGGGGAGTTACTCAGTTTTCCTGGGTCTCTCCTATGTATGTAGGAGGTATATATGTTATTAAACTTCTGTTTGTTTTTCTCCTGCTAACTTTTATTACAGGAGGTTTGCCTTAGCCAAGAATCTGGAAGGAAAATTATTTTTCTTCCCCTATAGAAGTATAAGACATGAAAGTGAATAGAAGTTTTCCATCATCTATCAAAAGAAAAGAGGTTGCCCTCCACTGATTGGAGAATGACAACATTAATAAAAACCTAAGACATTCTCTGCTGTCTCTTTTAAATGCTAGTATCTTAGCAGTCAATCTTTTGCCAACAGAACTAGCACAAAGGACAAATTGCCTTATTCCTTTGAATGAAACCTGTGGCAGCTTAGCTAGTGGTAACTTTACAGCTTTGGTTTCTTACATGTGTTTCTAACCTTAATGATGTTATTGAAAGATGTATTTCTTTGTTTCTGTCTAAAACAGCCCCTGGTTGTTATATTTCACCATTGAACGGTTTTTGGTTTTTGTTTTTGTTTTTTTTTTTTTCCTGAATAACATTTGATTTCCAAGGATAAAGGTCTATAGCATTGTACACAGTCTAAATATTTGTTGGAGCTGGCTGGCATTAGGCAAATGCCATCTGTTGTTGTTTTATATAGTGATTAAAATGTCAGGCTTTACAGTTAGACTCAGGAGAGTCAAATTCTAGTTCTCTAGTATGCTAATTGTGAATTAGAGCAAATTACTTTTAACGTTTTATGCCTAAGCTTCCTCATCTTTAAAGTGGGACTAGGAATAATAGTATCAAGATGGTTCACATATAGTATTATTTAATCCTTATAATAATATATAAATTATAAAGCATTTAATACAGTGCTTGTCAAATGATATTCATCAATGAACAATAACTTATTATTATTAGTTTTCACCCAGTTATCCATTAAAACACTCAGAAGAGCTTAGGAAAAGAGATACATGAACCTACTTTAGAAATTGATTAGCATCTCTGTGGGAAAACCAGACTCTTGTCCTTCCTATGTCCTACCTGAATAAGTCTAGTATGTGTGTGTTTCTCAACGTAATTCATCCCCAATGAAATTAGTTCCCAAGAGTATGGAAGGATATTCACCAATTTCATTTCAGATGAAATTAAATGGAGTAGCACAAGTGATGACACACACTGTAAATGGGCTAAGGATTCTGCATATTAATACAGCCTCCAACTTCTGCATCACAAAGGAACAATGAACTTACTCAAGGTCAATTAATCTCCATATAAGGCTTGGTTTCCTATATGTTTAAAAAAATGAGAGGGAAAATCCTATAACATTATGGCTACAGGATAAAAATTATAAGGTTAAAGGAGCATTATTCAGAGAATTCAGACAAACACTGTACACGTCAGCTCTAGGAGCCTGGGAAGTCCAATATCAAGGTGAGAGCTGATTCCTGGTGAGTTCTCTATTCCTGGCTATAACTCTGGTGTCTTTTCCTTTACTTTTAAGGGCCCCAGTCCTATGAAATTAGGGTCCCACCATTATGACCTCATTTAACCGTACCTCCCAAAAGCTCTATGCCCAAATACTAACTTCAATAAATTTTGAAGGGGACAAAATTCAGTCCATAGCAAACACATAGCTCTAAAAATGTTTTGATTACTAAAATAAATAAGAAAAAGAACCATATTTTACAAGTCAGATGTGTATGATCCTGAAGGGCATAGAAAAAGACAAAGGATTTATGAAACTGGAGTGAGTTGCAAAAAGCAGCAGACTAGCAGAGACAAGCAAAGAATAACAGAAAATGGAAAATGCAGTGGCAATACTAAAATTTTTAACCCAGAGACTTCTAATTACTTTACTAAATCACTCAGATAGAACAATCTGTTCCTAAAGCCTTCACTCTAACAGAGGAGTTACTATGATTAACAAGTTTTCCTTAACATCTAGCGGTTGGTTCAACAGCAGATTTTCATGAAGAGAATTTTAGGAATATTTTTTAAATAAAGTGTAAATTATAGTATTTAGTATTGAGGAGGGGTGTGGAAAGAAAGAGATAAGAAGAGAAAGGAGATAAACAAAAAAGAATTTGGGTACCTGGGTGGCTCAGTCGGTTAAGCATCCGACTCTTGATTTCGGCTCAGGTCTGATCTCAGGGTCGTGAAATTGAGTTCCATGTCAGGCTCCACACTCAGCTTAGAGTTTGCTTGAGATTCTTCCTTTCCCTCTCCCTCAATCCCTCTCCCCACTCACACTCTCTAAATAAATAAGAATTAAAATTAAAAGAATTAAATAAAAATTATAAGAAATAATATATAATTAATTAAAGGGCGTTAATAAGGTAAGGACAAGTCAGGGAGAATTCAAAATGGAAAAAAAGAGTGGTAGAGGAAATTCCTTAAGAGTAGAAATAGAGTAAATGACAGGAAAATAAAGAAAGAAAAATGCTACTTTGGGAACAGCACTTACACCATTATCAAATATTAAGAGATGATCTAAATAATCAGAATCAGGGAATAATAAAAATACTAAAACCAAAAGGGGTTCAAATACTTGTTCCATAGTCTTTTAATAAAATCTCGGTGATTTTTTTTCTGTAAGTTACTTTAGGGAATGGTCCCTGTTTTGTACTGCCTTTTATCCCCACAGTAACTTGTGAGCAAATTGTATTCCAGAAGCATTTGTGGAATGAATTCAATAAATATTGATGTTCTTACTACCTACCTGACAGTGTGCTAGTTGCTGAGGATGTAAAGATAAATGTGCCTTGGTTTCTGACCTCAAAGAGTTATCAGCCTAGTTAAAGAGAAATATATTATAGATAACCAATATTTACTCCAGAAATAGAAGCAAAAATCATCTGTAAACAAGAAGTGTTGAAGAAGGACTAAAGTTCTGATTGTGGAAAAAAGGTGAATATTTAAAGTGAAAAGAGAAAATTTAGTGCCCATTTTAATTTGTTAACCTGAGACACACTTTTCCATATTGGTATCAAATACAGTTGATCCTTGAACAATACAGGGATTGGGGTGCCAAAGCCCCACATGCAGTCAAAAACCCACGTAGCACTTTTGATTCCCCATAAACTATTAATAGCCTACTTATTGATCAGAAACCTTACCAATAACATAAAGAGTTGATTAACACATATTTTGTATAGTATATGTGTTACATACTGTATTCTTACAATAAAGTAAGCTAGAGAAAAGAAAATGTTAAGAAAAATGTAAAGAAGAGAAAATACATCTACAGTAGTGTAAAAACAAATCCATGTATAAATGGACCCATACAGTTCAAACCCATGCTGTTCAAGGTTCAAGGACTATTCTTTAAATCTTCAGATTTCAGGCTAAACTAAACTTTTTCTTCTAATTATTCTATGCGTTAGATTCTTTTTTCATACCATGAACTTCATATATTGCATATATGAATTCCAAAATATTAACATACCTTTAAATCCAGCCCACCCTCCTTTCAATTTCATTCCTGAAAGGACTAATCAAAAATCTAAAAGTCAGTTTTAGGGCTATGATAAGAGCTGGAAACAAAAGCAAAAAGTGTTGTCATCTAGTTTAAGCAATTATAAAGCCACTTCTTAAATCAATCCAATTTCTAGCATGTCCTATCACATAATTCTGCCCAAAAGAGCCCAGCAAAATATGAACTGGCTGCCAGAGTCCTCTGACAGGGCTCAGCTTTATAACTCTTCAGAATTTTGACTGAAGCTTTTCAGCAGCCTTGGCTAAATCACCAGATGGGTTTGAAAGAATGTCATTACAAAGTCCTTATGTGAGTTGGCAAATAGATGTCAACAAAAGCTTTGTGCTTTATCCAGACCAGCCCATGCTGAGAAGTCCAAAGTCTGATTCTCAGTGCTGAAATATTTTCATCTAAAAAATATTTTCCCACTGAGCTCTATAGCTTTGTGCTTGTGCATTCTTTCCCTCCTTCCCTCCTTCCCTTTTTTTTAAGGAAAAAACACAAGATATTGAAACTTAGACCTCATGAGAACAGTATATTTTAAATGAGTGCCAATTTCAAAAGGCACACTATAAAACAGAGGTTAAATCAAAGAGATTGGAGAATAATAGCACTTTGGGGGAGATTGAAACCTGGGGGTACCTAAAGCTATGCATGTGTGTGTATATATACGTATATATTTTTTTGTTTTTGTGTCTATCTTCTTGTCTTATATTTGTTACATGAAACAGATGATAGGTCATTCCTCTGAGAAAAGAAAAATCAATGTGACCAGTTGCCAGCACTGTCAGAAGTTCTATCTTCTGGATTGTAGCAGTTCCCCTTCTGAAACTGACTTTTGCAGAAAGCAGTGCATAAGCATTTCCAGGAGGAAAACTTTTAAGTTATATCTGTGTAGGACAGGCCACCTGGGTTGTAGAATGGCCCATCTGTTCTCATTGGCAGTCTCCATGAGAGGCAGGAATGGCTACTGCTAAATTGAATGTTCTACACAGCCTCCACGATCATTGAGAGGGGAAGCATCAAATGGCTCACCCATGCTGTGGCCCATCCGTGTGAAAACACTGATGCCACGGTGAAGTGCAAACATGGCAGATGTCCTCAACAGGGAAGAACAAGCGGCATATTCGCAAACTATGCCTCTGGTCATACTTGCCTTGTGAGGGGTTGGGGTAAACAAGTACAGAGTGTTGACTGAGATGAGAAGGGGCAGAGAAGCATATTAGTCCTAAACAATATTAGCGTATTCATTATATTTCAATATGTATTTAGTTATAACATTTTCTTAAAGACTTGAGAGAGAGAGAGAGCACACATGTGTGAGTGGGAGGAAGGGAGAGGGAGAAAAATCTCAAGCAGACTCCCAGCTGAGCGTAGAGCCGGACACGGGGCTCGATCTCAGGACCCTGGGATCATGACCCAAGCAGAAATCAAGAGTCAGATGCTGAACCGACTGAGTGACCCAGCCACCCCTAGTTATAACATTTATAAAGTGTCCCTCAATGCCTCAGTTCAAAGAGAAATTCTAAATTCCACCTTGATTAGGAGATAAGGCTTTTCCTTTCATGTCCCAATTTCTCAAGAAAATTTCTAGTCTGCCACCCTCAAGAAGGTTTAGGGGGATCTTCAGGTATCCAGGACTGCTGAATGACAGAGTTGTCCACAGGGAATGGTGGGGGGAGGGGATCCCACACTGAAGATAGCTCTGGGGCTCTGATTTCCTTCCACAGTTTCCTTTATACTCTTGACAAGAGATCATACTCACCTCTCCCTTATCAAGGACTCTGATGCCTCAGGTCCATTCTTAGGACCCATCTGCCTTCCCCAACCTTTTCACAGTCTCACTATTACCTAGTTTTGTGAGAAAAAAACTTACTTTGCAACCTTACATGCATTTCAAATCCTTCTTTTTTAGCCCTTGGGGGACATGTTTCTTTGAATATCTGTTCCTACCTTTGGATGAGCTTAAAAAGAAAAATGGCTCACAAGCTACCACTGGCATAGCACAAAGGGAGGAAAATACACAGAACCCATATATATTTGTACAAGGAATAACCCTAAGTTTTTAAATACATTATCATATATTTTCCACAGAATAGTATTCCCTATAGACATCATTTGCAATTCTGTGCATATGAGAAAACAGAGGCTTGGAGAGGTGCCAAGTTTGCTCAGCTGAGTAGTGGGAGAGGTAACCCATGTCACATGTCAAGTCTTAAGATGACAGAAGTGTGGACAGAATATATCACCCCAAAATATGCCTCTTTGGCATAAAGATAGTTTGAGCTGCTTATTTTGAGAAACAGCAGACACAGAAGAAAATCTGGAAACCAAGCTAAAGTTATCCTTTCATAAAGGCAATTTACATTTATAAAGGAAATCTCCATTTGTGTGTCTTCCTTTCTATAGCCTGAGAGGGATGACTCTCAGAAGAAAGTTATCAATGGAGAAGGCACTGACTTCAATCTTCATAACAAAGTTTATCCTTGTTTACTGTGCTTTTCCTGGAAACCTCCCAAAACTGGCCCTCCTCCTACAGGAACATCTTTCCTCTTTAGCTGAAGGTGGTATTTAAGGTGGTGGGTTGGACCATCTCGGTGTGTTTACTCATTTTTCCTGGGTATCTATCATATATACATAAAGTGTGTATATATAATTAAACTGTTTCATTTTCTCCTTGTTAATCTGTCTTACAATAGGGGTTCTTAGCCAAGAACTCAGAAGGGTGGAGGACACATTACTTTTCCTCCCTTACAAGTGATATTAAAATTATGAAATATTTCCATTTTTTTCTTAGCCCGTTAGAGTTCTAATAGGGTTATAATCTCTTAAAGTGAGACATTAACCATTGCTATAAGCTTCCTGACCAAATTTCTTCAGCTCACTACTGAAATCGCCAACACTTAGCATACTGCCTGGCACATAAATGTTCAATAAATATTTGTTGGTATGGCTAAGGCTTAGAAATAGAACTATAATTCATGCATTTCATAATTTTTCTTTTCTGGTGTGGATGAAGGCCAATGTTATTCCTTAGCCTTAGGACACAGAGTTGTATAGATTAATATATTCACTCACACCTACATAGGTATTTCAGTGTTTTCTGTAATGTAGTATATTAGCTACTTGTGGCCTTACTTCTGTAAGTAACCCACTGATAAATAATGGGAGTATGTAAGGAATAAATATCTCATTATTTACCTGTTTGTATGCAGGCAGAACCTACTTTACTTCACACAGCATACAGAGATAGAGTCTGTGGCTCTCTTTTACTCTTCTTATGTCGTCAAGAGGTATATTTCTTACCTCTGTGTATTTTGTATACTTTTATAACAACACTTTTATGAAGAGTTTTACTGATGCAGGGCCAGTGGAAGGCGTTATAAAAATGTTGGCTCCTATTATTGAAGGAGGAGGCAGTTCTTGCCAGCCCAAAATTTCAATGAGCTTGAGAAAAATTTGGTTTAGGAAAAAATACCAATTGGGGTCTAGCCAGAAAAAAACAAAAACAAAAACAAAAACCTATGCCTCAATTCAAAGCATCTTCGAATACTCTCTTTTGGTGAGGAGAAAATGCAATGAGCTCAAAACCCAGTTATCTTCCAAGCACCTTCTCATTGATTTTATTGTCATTTTTATTTGATCTGCCAGGAATGTAGTACATTCCCCATGTACGTTACTCATTGACTTTCAGAGCATGTTGTCATTTTAGTGGAGTTCCAGAGGCAGAAATGGAATGTTACTAAGAGAAAATGGCTATGTTTACTGATAGCATTCTAGATAGATGTTTTATATGTATTACAGAATATGGATTTTATAGACATAATTTTATATCAGGTTCACATATACATTTCTGACATACATGTATTTTGAGTCAGGTAGAACATTCACGTATAGAACAACTGCAAAATTAAAGGTTGACAATGTATATATGTGTATAACTAATTCCATAATGACTCAGTTATGTCCATCATATTTAGAACCTAGTGGAAGGGAGATTTGTCAAATTCATGAGGGGTAAACAGCCACATATTATTAAGAGCAAGGTATAATTCACAGTGCTCACTCAGCATAACACCTTCCAGTTCCATCCACGTCGCGATGAATCACGGATCTGTACTTCTGAAACAAATAATGCAATATATGTTAAGAAAAAAAAAGAAGATAGCAGGAGGGGAAGAATGAAGGGGAGTAAGTTGGAGGGGGAGACGAACCATGAGAGACGATGGACTCTGAAAAACAAACTGAGGTTTCTAGAGGGTAGAGGGGTGGGGGGATGGGTTAGCCTGGTGATGGGTATTAAAGAGGGCACATTCTGCATGGAGCACTGGGTGTTATGCACAATGAATCATGGAACACTACATCAAAAACTAATGATGTAATGTATGGTGATTAACATAACAATAAAAAAATTATTTAAAAAGAAAAAAAAAAGAGCAAGGTAAAAATCCCTGAGAGGCTGGGGCGCCTAGGTGGCTCAAATCATTAAGCATCTGCCCTTCGGCTCAGGTCATGATCCCAGGGTCCTGGGATCGAGCCCCACATTGGGCTCCCTGCTCAGCGGGAAGCCTGCATCTCCCTCTCCCACTCCCCGTGCTTGTGTTCCTTCTCTCGCTGTGTCTCTGTCAAATAAATAAATAAAACCTTTTAAAAAAATCATTGAGGGGGTGAAAAAAGTTTAATCTTTGTCCATATATGTACAAACAGACTATATCTCTATTGTAAGTTTTTTCTGAGTAATTTTGAAGACAACAGGCCTGATTCATTCACTCTTCAATTGACTATAAAGTATTAAATGTTTAGGGTGAGGATTTATGTTAAGAAGAGACCCTTATAAATAGCCATCTCCTCTCATATATGAAAGATAAACATACAGAATCAAAACAATGACATTAATATACACTCATACCTAATCATAAACATATTCTAAATGATAAAAAATTACAACTTGTCCCTTAGTAGACCATGGAGCTAAGATTTAATAATGTGTGTGGTGGATGCTGGGGTGTGTCACCAAGATTCCTCTCTTTAGGATCAAGCCTCTCATTACTTGTCAGGAATTTTGACTGTGGCCACTTAGATACATGTCTCTCTCTGCAGGAGAGAGTTGCCTCACCAAGGCCACACACCTCCCCGTGGATTGGGGCAGCCAAGACTGGCAGAGGTGGAGAACAAAGGCTTTCATTCCTGCTTCAATTTTGGATCTTTCTGAAAGGCCATTCCAACTCCAGAGCACTCCATGGGATTGGCTGTGACCCCTCTTGCTAAGGTGTTATAGTTCAATTTCTCCCTCTACACCCTTTATGCTTTTCACATATTGTTTCTGAGAGTAGCCCTGATAAACTTCATGCACGCATACCTCTATCTCAGAGTCCATTTCTTTTGAGCCCAATTTATGGCAATGTGATTTTTAAAAAACAGAATTTTCTGGGGCTATCTCCTGTGTATATATCTAATGTAATACACAAACTGATCCAGAACTACCACCACGAATTTCCACCCCCAGCAACTCTACTTTGACGGGGAAGAATGTTCTGAATTTATTGTTCTTCATCCCATCTTGCTGGCTTGGACCAATAAGGGAAAGATAAAGGGTCATATTTATCTTCATAAATGGTTCTTTCTACTTTCCAGATCTGGTCTGGGCCAGATGTAAAGAGGCCAGTACTCTGCAAAAATGGAAATCAACTTTCTCTCTTTATGGTAATGAGGGTGTATAGTATACATATCAATTGGTTTGAAAAAAAACTTGAATCCTTACTTATTTTCTGCTTCAATAATCTTTATTGAACAGCAGTGCTGTTCCACATGAATAATATTTGCTTTATTTGGGGGGACCTTACAATTCTTTATCTAAAATTCATTGTGTCCCTGGTCTCTTCTATATTCCTCCTTAGTTGTTTATAAGAATAAGCAAGCTCAAGAGATTATGGGCTGTAGAGAAACATGGAACATAATACTAATCTTTAGAGTTTCTCTGGGATGTAAAATAAATACTCAAGGATCCATTTCTCCAAAGGGTATCTTCCTAGATGACCTAATATAAGCCCGTGATAGGATTCCCTGAAATTCACTCCCCACTGCCTCCAATTCATCAATATCATCCTAATAGGAAAAAGAAACTATCCTATAGTTTCTATTCATAAACAGTTAAGAGGAAATAGTTTCCTCTTCTTAAGAGGAAACTATTAGGTGTTCTCATTGCCATATCATGAGCAGGATTTCAGGTTAGGTGTCCTAAAACAGCAAGAACGTGTAGCCATCTCATTTCTGCCTATAAGCTACTAACAGCTAGACTAAATATTAATAAAAATGTCTAGTATTAGAAACCAAATATTGAAAAAGAGACACAAGCATACTTTTCCCTCCAAATCCCACTGAATTTTCTGTATCTGTGTCTCTAATGATGCTAATAGAGGCAAAACTACAACTTACATAGAATCATTCAATTATAATTGACACTTATTGCAAGCTACATTAGGGCAGTTCCAAAGCTCTGTAAAAATGACAGTAGTGAACCAAAGGAGAAAATCCAAATGCAAATAGCAATGACTTAACAAGAAATCTTTATTTTGGCAAAGATTCCAGAAACTATTTTGAATCCAGTTTTCCTGAGAGGGAACTCTGGTATGGGAGAAAACAAATTCCCTTAAGGCTAAGATTCTGTCAGAGACATACTATGACTGCAAAGAGAGAGAGAGTGAGAAAGAGAAATGTAAAATCTTGCAGCATTGTCCCTAAGAACCAAAGGTCTTACTATCATCCACTATACCTTACCATGACCTTACCATAAAGCTCTCAAGAGAATTCATGACCCTAAGAATACACAGTTTTAAGTTACTTTTAAATTATTTTAATTAAAACATTTGGTAATGCCATGCTGCTATTTTTCTTTTTCCTAGGAAAAATATTTTAGAATATAGAACAATAGTTATTATTCTGAAGAGTATGAGCAAATGCCAAGAAACTGCCAAAAGAGATATGGAATCATAGAATTTTGTATTCCCAGAAGCCTCTTTACCCACAAAACTAAATAGCATTGCCTTATAAGCAGTTTTCCATATCTTTTTTGTTCTATAAGAAAGTAGGCGATGTCCCAAATGGTAGATTTCAGAAGCATCAGAAATCTCCTTTCCCCCTAATATCTTTTTTCTTTATTGCTATAATTTCTTAAGTAGAAAAGGGGAAAAAGGCATTCATTTAAAAAGAACTAAAGAGTAAATAGGAAAGCAAACATCTTTTGAGCTCTTACTATGTGCTAGAATTAGAATTATAACTCTTTCTAAATTATCTCATTTAATCATTAAAAGTAACAAATATCAGATAATTTGTCATGGTTTCTGCCACTCCCAACATCTCATTGTTTTATTTATTTATTTACTCAACAAATGTTTATGGAACACCTATTCTGGGCTAGGGGCAATGTGAAATCCTAAAAACACAGAACTGGGAAAAAATTGTGATGAGCAGAGATCCCAGAAGGCAATATGGTCATTAACTCAGTCAATAATGTTAGCTTTCTCTGGAATTCAGCCAGAACACTATGCAGAGAAAAATTAGCAGGTAGAGAGAAGAAAATTTAGAAAAAGAGAATGGGAAAAAAAAAAGAAAAAGAGAATGAAACAGTGATAATGATAATATGAAATGAAGTCTTTGAAGGATACAAGAAAAAGAAGTTATTTCTAGCTAAATGTCAGTCCCATTCACATAATAGCCTTAAAGTAATGCCCCCTTTTTATAAGATGATCTGATAAATATCTCTAGTAACAAAAAACTAAATCAGAATTAACAAAACTCATTGGAGACAGAATTTGCCATTCCTACTTCAGATGAAAAATGCAATGTCAAAAGAAGAAAAGAGATTTGCTGAAGACCCTATAACTGGGGATATAGCAAAACCAGAATTTTAATCCAGCTCTGAGTACAAAGTACCCCATATACCCTGCCTCTTTAAAGACAGTAAGCTCTACATGGGGTGTTAAATAGCTCATAAGCTTTATTACCATAATATATATCACTTCTAAATAGAATCATGTAGAATTAAATAGAATTTACCAGACACAGGTGAATGGATGATTTGCTGGATCAATGTTTTCTAGGTTGCCTGAAAAAATGGGGACTCATATGTTTAAATAAATATTCACCTGCAACCTTCAAAAAAAGAAAAAAACAAAAGATAGTAAGAAGGAACACATTCTTTTTAAGTGCACATGGAACATTCTCTAAGGTAAGTCACATGTTAGGCTACAAAACATGTCTTAAATAAAGTAAAGAAGACTGAGATCATATCAAGCAGCTTTTCTGACCACAGCAGTATAAAACCAGAAACAAATTACAAGAAAAATCTAGAAACAACACAAATACATGGAAGCTAAACAATGTGATACTAAATAATGAACAGGTCTACAACAAATCAAAAAGGAAATTTAAAAAGTACATGGAGACAAATGAAAATGGAAAAAACTTTCCTAAATCTTTGGGTTGCAGCAAAAGCAGTTACAAGAGGAAAGTTTATAGCAATATAGGCCTACCTCAACAAACAAGAAAAATCTCAAATAAACACCTAAGCTTACACCTAAGGAGCTAAAAAAGAAGAAAATGGTGTGAAAAGCCCAAAGCTAGTAGAAGGAAATAATAATAATGATTACAAAGAAATAAATGAACTAAAGACTCAAAAAACGGAACAGATAATGAAACCAAGTACTAGTTTGTCGAAAAGATAATATTGATAAACTTTAAGCAAGACTCATCTGAAAAAAAAGAGGACTCAAATGAATAAAATCAGGAACAAAGGAGGAGAAACAACAACCAACAGCACAGAAACACAAAGGATTATAAAAGAATATTATGAAAAATTATACAGCAACAAATTGGACAACCTAGAAAAAAATGAATAAGTTCCTAGAAACATATAATCACCCAAAACAGAATCAGAAAGAAAAAGAAAATTTGAACAGATTACCAACAATGAAATTGAATCAGTAATCAAAAACCTCCCAACAAACAGAAGTCCAGGACAAGATGGATTCACAGGTCAATTCTACCAAACATTTGAAGAGTTAATACCTATTCTAGTCAAACTATTCCAAAAACTGGAGGAGGAAGCAAAGCCTCCAAAGTCATTCTATAAGGCCAGTATTACCCTGAAACCAAACCAGACAAAGACACCACAAAAATAAAAACTACAGACCACTATCTCTGATGAACATAGATGCAAAAATCCTTGACAAAAAAATCAGCAAACTGAATTCAGTAATACATCAAAAAGTTATTCACGTGATCAAATAAGATTTATTCCAAGGATGCAAGGGTAGTTCAGTGTTCAATATCAATCAATGTGATCCATCACATTAACAGGAGAAAGGATTAAAAACCATATGATCATCTCAATAGAAGCAGAAAATACATTTGACAAAGTATAACATCCATTCATGATAATAACTCTCAACAAAATAGGTTTAGAGAGAATATACCTCAACATAGTAAAAGCCATATATGAAAAACCCACAGCTAATACCATACTCAATGGTGAAAAACTGAGAGCTTTTCCTCTAAGATCAGGAACAAGAGAAAGATGCCCACTCTTGCCACTTTCATTCACTGTAGTACCTAGAAGTCCTAGCTGCAGCAGTCAGACAAGAAATAAAAGACATCCAAATTAGTAAGGAAGAAATTAATTTGTCATTATTTGCAGATGACATGATACTATATGTAGAAAACCCTAAAGACTTTAGCAAAAAATAAATAACTATTAGAACTTTAAATAAATTTAGTAAAGTCACAGGATGCAAAATGAATATACAGAAATCTGTCAAATTTTACACACTAATAACAAAGCAACAGAAAGAGAAGTTAAGAAAACAAACCCACTTATAATTGCACAAAAAAAGAATGAAATACCTAGGAATAAACTTAACCAAGGAAGTAAAAGACCTGCATTCTGAAAACTATAAAATATTAATGAAAGGGGCACCTGGATGGCTCAGTTGGTTGAGCATCCAACTCTTTATTTTGGCTCAGGTCATGATCTCAGGGTCATGAGATCAAGCCCTGTGTCGGGCTCCTCACTCAGCGGAGAGTCTGCTGGAGATTCCCTTTCTCCCTCTCCCTCTGTCCTTCCCTCCCCCTCTCTAAAATAAATCTTTAAAAAAAAATTGATGAAAGAAATTAAAGACAACAAAAATGGAAAGATATGCCATGCTCATAAATTGCAAGAATATTGTTAAAATATTCATAGTATCCAAAGCAATCTACAGATTTAATGCAATCCCTACCAAAATACCAACAGCATTTTTCATAAAACTAGAACAGATAATCCTAAAATTTGTATGGAACCACAAAAGATCCAATTTAGCCAAAGAAATCTCGAGAAAGAACAAAGCTGGAGTATCACAATCCCAGATTTCAAGATATACTACAAAGCTGTAGTAATCAAAACAAACAAACAAAATAGACAACAGATCAATGGAACAGAATAGAGAACCCAGAAATAAACTCATGTTTGTATGGTTAAGTAATCTATTACAAAGAAAGCAAGAATATACAATGGGGAAAAGAAGAGTCATTTTTAGTAAATGGTGCTGGGAAAACCAGACAGCTACATGCAAAAGAATGAAACTGGACCACTTTCTTACACCATACACAAAAATAAACTCAAAATTGATTAAAGACCTAAATGTGATAGCCTTAAACATAAAAATCCTAGAAGAAATGTATATACATACACATACATACATTAGAATATTACACAGCTATAAAAAGAATGTGTTCTTGTCATTTGTAACAATATAGATAAATCTAGAGTATTATTAAGTGAAATAAGTCAGAGAAAGACAAGTTCACTTATGATTTCACTTATATGTGGATTCTAAAAAACAAAGAAACAAAGAAAATATTAAAAACAAAAAATAGACTAAAATACAGAGAACAAACTGGTCGTTGCCAGAGAAGAGGTGGGTGGAAGAATGGGTAAAATTAGATAAAGGTGATTAGGAGTTTCAAACTTCCAGTTATAAAATAAATAAGTCATGGAAATGAAAAGTACAGCATAGGGAATGCAGTCAATAACATGCAATAATGTTATACGGTGACAGATGGTGACCATACTTATTGAGGTAAGCACTGAATAATATGTAGAATTTTTGAATCATGATGTTGGATACCTGAAACTAATACAACATTGTGTGTTAATTAACCTGAAAAAAAGTATAAAAAGAGTAAGAAGCAAACATGCCTGGAATAAAGATGAGTCAAAACCTACCAGGACATGAAAGACTGATATCCTAGCCTTCAAAGTACTAAGTTTGACAATAGAAAGATAATAGAAGAATTATTGGCCACATACAATAAATTTCCTCAATTCCCAAATTTGCCTCTTACTATACTAAAAATCATGATGTCATATTTTTGCTTATAGATGAATAATCTTTGGGTTGTGATGTTCTGGGTCTACACAGAGTATTGGGGTTATTGTGAGAAAATGTTTGTAAAACTTAAGAGAACAATTTCCATGACAATTCATTACATTTTTGGCCAATTGATATGTCAGTGATGAATCTAGTCCTCAAGACCACTGGCCATCTATTCTGATATTTCTACAGAAAATCATCTTTTCTTAGCGAATCTTAGAATTGGAAGTAACTTAAAAGATCATCTAATTTAGCTCTTTGGAGAGCAGTGTTCAATAATATGTTCTGTGAGATTTAGTGAGAAGGATTAGGTTTAATCTGAAGCTATTGATTAGATCCAGAATGGACACAGGGGGAACTGCATAACAACCTCAAAATACAGTGGCTTAAAATAACAATTTACCATTATGTTCCATGGTTCTCTGGATCGATTTGGCTCATTTTGGCAGTTATTGCTTAGGATTTTAAATGTGTTTTCTGTCAAATAGCAGTTGATTCTGGAGTCATCTGAAAGCCTCACTGACACAGTTGATGCTGGCTGTTGGCTGGGAGGAGTTCAGCTGAGCTCTCCATTAGAGAAGCTGAACATGGCTTCCACATGTGGCATAGGTTTCTAAGAACATGTTGCTTAAGTTCTAGAGGGAGCACCCATGAGCAAGCCTTTCAAGAGATATAGGGCAGAAGTTTCAAGGCACGATAAGACTTAAACTGGTAAGTCCCCGAACATTTCACTACCATCAGCTGTTCAAACAAGTCACTGAATCCACCCTACATCCAAGAGAAAGAAAATTAGACTCCACCTTTTAATGTGTAGGGCAACACGTGCACAGAGGAGGAAAGGGACTGATGGTGATCATCTTTGGAGAATATCTACCAAAATGTATTATGTATGTAGTTAGATCAGGTGAAGCTTTACTTGGCAGTTTTATTGTCTTGTCTTGACTTCCCTTCTTTTTGCCTTCTCCTGGGGTCATAATAAGAGTAACATTTATGGGTAGGAAATAATACATCAAGAGTGATTTTCTTTTAGTAATGTCAATTCTGGGCCTAATCAATAATGAGATTAAATAAAATGAGCCTAATCCCTCTCACTGAATTTCATAGAATCTACTGAACTCTGCCTCCTAAAAAACTCAAGTAAATGGCCTTTAAAATCTTTTCCAATTCTAACATTCTCTAAGATGATTTTCTATAGAAATATTTATCTCTACATAGGCAATTATTAGATAATTACATAAATTTTCCTGATAGAGAAAACTTCATTATCAGAGCTGCCATCTCCTTTCTTAGGAAATAATTAGTTCATCTTTCAATGAACTTGTCTCACAGGAAATCATGTTTTGAAAGAAGTAGGGAAATTCCACTACTGTTCTAACAGAATTCCTATCCAGTACCTATCTGCCCGAGTTTTAGCTGCCTTTAACAGTGCCTGAAATTTAGTTACTACTTAGTAAATGTTTGTTAAATCTTGAGTGGTTGAGAGAATGTTTGTGTGTGTATGATATTGTTACCAGTGTCTGAAATAGCACATTGATATAAGACCCAAATCCCAGGAAAAGACAAATATATTCTACTTGCATGGATGCAAAAATAGAATAATTTGAGTGACATTTCCATAGCATAGTGCAAGTAGATTCATAATTTCTGTTCTTTATTGCATAGAGCGGTATGTCATACCCATAACCCAAACCCTAGTAGCCATTTCCCATTTTCCTCCAGAGGTTAAACAAAACTCTCAGGGCACCTGGGTGGCTCAGTCGGTTAAGTGTCTGCCTTTGGCTCAGGTCATAATCTCAGGGTCCTGCATCGGGCTTCCTGTTCCATGGGGAATCTGCTTCTCCCTCTCCTTCTGCCTCTACTGATGCTTTCTCTATCTCAAATAAATAAATAAAATCTTTAAGCAAAACAAAACAAAACAAAAACCCTCTGGATACTTTGAGTTGGGTAATGAAGTACCAAACTCAATAGATAATAGAAAATCAAGTTTCTAATAAAAATCCTTCAGGTTTCTAATATAAATCCTTCAAAGATTTAAGATATAATTTCCATTTTAATCCTGTTTCTGGACAGAAGTCAGCCAAGTTCCCTTGGGACCACAGGCCAATGCATGCACAGCCTGCCTCTTCATCTGTAAGAAAAAAGACACAAAGGCAATGTAATTTTAATTGGTCAGGTGCCCCAGCATCTGTGCTTCCAAGGTGATTGTGAATGTTCCAGGTAATGGGTAGTTTGGTGGTTCTGGCTTACGTCCATGTGGCCTGGAGGGCCATGTGCTTCAACATTTTTTAAAATAGTGTTGCTAAAATCCTGACCCTCCATTTCCTCATCACTGATTAAGAAACTGCAATTGATTCAAATATGATTTCACAAGTCCCTCTATTAGCCAGAGAACAGATGTACTGCTACATATTGCCAGAATCAGAGTAGTTTGGCTTTGGTCCAAGCTACGCTCTACACACATAGCAATTTTGTAAAGAAAAGCTTTGTATATAAGAAAGAATTAGGTAAATTCCTTAGGTTACAGATCTTTTCTAACTTCTCTATATGAGGAAAACCTTGCAACAAATCATTTTCTCAAAAATATTAATGTGTTTTTTAGTCATTGTATTTCCTTATACACGACTTGTTTTTTTCCCTCATCATCTCAAAGTATGTATCTACTTCAAGTTCAAGGGTTAGGGAAGCATCTAAGGTTTGGCTTCTGCCATCTCAATTGAATTTTAAAGTCTACAGAAAGACAATACATAGTGAAAACTAGGATTTGTCTTTTAAAAAAGGTTTCTGCTAATTTTTTTGTCATCTTTCTTCCATTTATTTTTTTTTTTATTTATCTATTTATTTATTTATTTATTTGGTGGGGGGAGCATGGGGGAGAGGAAGGGGCCGAGGGAGAGGGAGAGAGAGAATCCCAAGCAGACTCCCCAGTGGCTGTGGAGCTTAATGCAGGGCTCAGTCCCATGATCCTGAGACTGTGACCTGAGCTGAAATCAAGAGTTGGATGCTTAACTGACTGAGCCAACCAGGCACCCCTCTTTTTCCCATTAAAATATCAAGAAATAATCCTTGTTAATTGGGTCACAAAATTTTACAAAATGGAATTATTTCCCAAACAGGAAGAAAAAAAAGAAGGAAAGCTATGTCCAGTCTTAATAAACTGAAAAGAGGAAAAGAGAAGAGTTAAGAAAAAGAGGGAATAAGCAACATGCCCAAGCCTTGCCTACCCAGGCCAAAGTCAAAGAAAAAAGTGAAATATATAAGTTGTGTAGAAAGGAATCCTCAGAGGAGACAGACCTCTATTTCACTGCCCATTTGAATGTAAGAAAGAGACCTCTAGGAAGGGTATCCCTAGAACTTTATAATTCCAAAAGAGCAAACAAGGAGGTGGTCATAGCATACTCAGATTGAGAGGGAAATTAGGTAGCCTTCAAGAGTTGCTATTGGCGCTTAGTTCCAAAATTCCAAACCAGAAATTTAGGCATGCCTCCTAAGATTCAGAAAATGTGGTAGCTCCTAAAATGGGCCCAATGAACACTACCTCCTGGTATTCACAGCCTTTGGAATCTCCTCCTTTGAGGAACTCGCTTTGAATTAACTGAATGGAGTAACCTGAGGGGATGTCAATTCTATGATTAGCTTTCCAATATTGTGACTTCTGTCTTACTTCTGTCTCTCTATTGCCTTCCCAGCTTGCATACTTTAAAGAAGCAAACTGTCATGTTGAAGAGGCCCACGTGGTAAAAAGTTAAGAGTGGCTATAATAGTCTGCCCAGGCTGCCATAAAAGAATGCTACAAATTGAGTGTCTTAGGGGCACCTGGGTGGCTCAGTCATTGGGCGTCTGCCTTCAGCTCAGGTCGTGATTGGGATCGAGCCTGGCACTGGGCTCCCTGCGCTGCAGGGAAGCCTGCTTCTCCCTCTCCTACTCCCCCTGTTTCTGTTCCCTCTCTTGCTATGTCTCTCTCTGTCAAATAAATAAATAAAATCTTTAAAAATAAAAAATAAAAAAATTGAGTGTCTTAAATAACAGAAAATTATTTTTTGTACAGTTGTGAGACTGGAAGTCTGAGATCAAGGTGCCATCAGGGTTGGTTTCTGGTTAGACCTCTCTCCTTGGGTTGCAGATGGCTACCATCTCACTGTGTACTCAAATGGCTTTTTCCTCTGTGCCCACATGGGAACAGAGAGAATTCTGGTATCTCTTCCTCCTCTTATAAGGACCTCAGTCCTATTAGATTAGGGATGACCTCATTTAGCCTTATTACCTCCTTAAAGGCCTCATCTCCAAACACACATTTGGGATTTGGACTTCAAATTCATATGAATTGGGAGGGTGAGGGAGGACACAATTCAGCCCATAACAGTAGCCTCCAAGCACCACGCAGTGAGGATCTGTGCCCTCAGGCCAACAGCTAATGAAAAACCAAAAAACTGAGTGAGTTTAGAAGCAGATCTTTCCCTAGTTGAGCCTCTGGGTGAAACTGCCAACGGTGACTGCAGGCTTGTGAGATACTGTGACACTAAGGATATAGCCAAGCATGCCAACATTCTTAACAAAAACTACAAGATAATACATGTATATTGTTTTAAATCACTCAGTTTTGTGGTAATTTGTTAGACACCAATAGATAGCAAATACAGGGCAGTAGATGTTGTAAAAGCCAGTAGGTCATCTATGGAGGCCAGAAATCAAGCAAACATATTGTGCTGGAATCAAGAGAGTATTTTTTTGACTGAAGCAAACCTGCTGTCCCTCCTCAGTACATTATGAAAGCAGAGAAGTTTAAGTGTGGTTAAGAATATGGGTTCCAAAGTCAGAAAAACCTGACTTCTAATCACTCTGACACTTACTAGCAGTACCTTCTTAGACAAGTCACTATACAGTTAAAAGGAATGCAAAGTGGAGAATGAAAAGCAAAGTGTCTTAATATCTAAGAATGAATATAGATGTGCTGTGAAATAAGAATTATTTGAAACGAAAGTGTTTGATGGACATTAGCTTTTATTGTTAGGATGCAAGCAGAGAAAGAAAGTAGGGGTGGGGCTTACAACACGTACTGAGTTCCTGGTAAGTGCCAAGAAATTTACTATGCTCTATGTATATGAAATCTTGCATCCTCAGCACAATTCTCCTCAATAGTTACCATTGTTCTCATTTTTGGAACAGGGATCTCAGGGAATCTAAGTAACATGGCTAGCTTCATCCAGGTTCCATGGGAAGTTAAATCTAGGAACACGGGTCTTGAAAACCCAGACTCTTGGTTGTACCATGTTTCCAAAGTAATAATAAAACCCTGACAAAAATCTGTAGAAGTTACTCAATATACTACAGAGTTGAGTGCCAGCCTCTTGCAGAAAGGAAAATTAAATGACAGTAAAATACTCATTGGTTCAGACTTTTTTCAATTTAGATTGAATCCCTTTTCCTATTATTTCTGCTAATGTCATGGCCACATCAGTATGAGATTATCATTGGTTAGTTTAAAATGACTTTATTCAATTTATTCGATTTACTTCACAAAAGAGAGAAGTAGGTTTGGGTCATCACCCTTTGCATTGCATTGATTTGATTTTTGTTCACATCTTTCTCACACACTCCATTAGTTGCAGCTGGATTATTACAGCTTCCTGAAATTGATCAAGTTTACATTGGGAAAGACGATTTTTGAAGGTGAAATCAGAAACATAAAAATCTGTTTCTCTCACATGAATAAAACAGAAGTGACTATGTAAATTGGCATGTTAACTTTCTATTTCTATGCACTCTTATGGAAAAAACCACACTCTTGTGTGCATATGTGTTTTTGTGACTTTTCAATATGCTCTAAGTGTTGCATCTGGAAAGTACAACAGTCAGGTTCTATAAGAACATCAATGAACTGTCAGGCCCATCCCACAAAGAGTGACAGGAAGACAAGAAAATGAGAGCAGAGAGAAAAACACTAGATAAATAATGTCAGAAGCTAGGAGCAAACAAGGGAAACGACAAACTATTCCACTAAAGACACTTTCAGATGCTGTGTTTCTATTAAATGCAGAAAATTGCCTGCTAAAATGACTACGAAAAGAAAAAGATGAAGGAAACATAAGGTATGTTTTATACTTCTGTCATTTATTACATACTCCAAAATCCAGTAAATATATTCAAGGACATATTGACCATGAATTTAGCCTTTAGATCCCTTGGGAGGAAAAGTGATATTTAATATATAAAATGATCAATTATGGTGAAGGCAAAGCAAAGTGGCTTCAACAATTCTCTGGTGTTCTGCTGGTTTCCTTCAATCTTTTCAGGCTGTTTTGCTATTGTGGTGGTGTTTTGTTGTTGTTACGGTTGTTTTTTCTACTCTGCATCTTTTCTCTTTTCTTGTTCTTTATTGAGTTTAATTACAGTTATTGTTCATGGGCTGTTGAGCTTCAAAATCATTTGCTGTCTTGTATGTTTACCCTGTACTTGATTCATTCACAGCTGTTCGTCAGTGCCATGCTATTCAGACTGGGGAGTGAAATTGCTTATCTTCACAGAGCAAAGAAAGCAGTTTCATTTACACAAGGTCTATAAAGGGAGAATAATAAAATGATTACAATGGTAATTCTTTAGTTCAATTTATTTAAATTTTCTGTACCAATATTGTGGTATACTTTTATGACATCCTATTAACTATGGTCACTAATTTTTGGAGATAGCTGAAAAATGAAGATGCACTTTCCTAGAGTAAGTAGGTCACAACATCTATCAGCCCCAAATGAAGACATATTTGCATCTCTGCCTCAATACTGATAGCTATGTATGGATTGGCTTTACTGTGTAGGCATAATTTGAATAATATCAAGTAAGGTTTCTTTGCATACAAGTTTTGCTGAAGTGCCTGGCATTTTCAGATTTTTACTGTCTACTTTGTATGAAAGTATTTTCCGGAAGTGAGTTTTTTCAATATGTAAGGTGTTACCTGGGAGAAACAACACATTAGCTATCACCAGCTCTGGAATTTGTTTATGAAATGACAGGGATGCAAGTCATCCCATGGGGTATACTCCCTCATTTCAGGATGAAGCAATTGTTCTCAAGCACTGTACACTAGCCAGTGAATACAGCCCTCTAATTGAAGACCCCCAGAGCACTCTTCACAAGGTTTGGCATGTTGACTTCCTCTTTTTACCATTAAGGACACCAGTTAATTCATCCCTAAAACATACAGTTTGAAGGTTATTGAAAAACCTACTAAAGTTATTGAAAAGAGTCATAATAAAAGAGATCACCTACTATTACTGCTAACTGCTTCATTTAAAGGTGAAAAAGCATGACCTTTAGAAGTGTTAAGTGAATTGATGGCCTGGTCAAAGTTTGAGAGGTTAATCATAAGTCTAAGAGAAAATCTACAGAAGCAAGTAACTACCTCTCTGGTATTTACCTTGGAGGCATGTGTCAATCCAAAGTGGCCTACACACTAAGATTTAAAGAGCTTTGTTGGGACAAACATCAAAATCTGGGGTATTGAGGAACATGGAAGTTTGAATCAAATATACTCACACAAAGACATAAAACCAGGACCCCCAAAAAATGATACCTTCAGCATCTTGGGTGTCTGGCGGACTGTTTGAAGAAGGAGAAGGAAATGGGACTACCTGCCTACTTTAGCTTTTAATCAAAAGAGAAAAAAATCTTCTCTGAAAATTCTAGCTACATGCTGGTAAAAGGCCAGTATTCCTCCTACTTGGATGCTTCCAAGTACCCAAAGAAGAATACTAATTTAGTTGAAGTGGTTCTCAGTAGTAGCGCCTCTGGGAACCTGGCAGGAGTAAAGGATAACTCTTCCCTAGAGGAACATACTTTAACCAGGCCTCAAAATTATCATACTAATAGCATACGAAGAAAATAATTTTGCAATGAAAAATTATCAAAGAACACACTTTAACCAGGCCTCAAAAATTATCATACTGATAGCATGCAAAGGAAATAATTTTGCAATGAAAAATGATCAAATACCCAAAGAAACAAATCAGATCACACTATTATGTTTAATATAAACATAAAATTATCAGATACAAAACAGTAAACATGTTTATATTATTCTTAAATATAAAATAAAATTTCCTATAAAAAGGAACCTAAAAAAAGCAATCAAAAACAAATGGGCAATTTCAAAAAGAAACAAATAGAATTTTTTGGAATGAGAAAAGTATGAAAAATAAATGAATTTGATAAAGAGCAAGTAAGACACAAATTAAGAGGTTATTAGTGAATTGGAATATAGAAACAAGCATGTTGAAAGAATGTACCAGAAGGCAGAATGATGGAAAATGGGGAAGTTGAACAACATGGAGGACAGAATGGGTCTATCACAAAACTAACCCTAAAATTACAGAGAGAAGGAAGAGAGAAAATGAGAGACAGGGAATGTCTGAAGAAATGAATGAAGAGAATTTTTCTAAGCTAATGTAAGACACAAATATTCAAATCAAGGAAGCCCAATGAATGTCTAATATTATAAATACAAACAAAACATCTACATATATTTACACCATAATAAAACTGAGAAAGACCTTAAAAGGAGTCAAAGAGATAAAATAGTAAACTAAATAATATCTGGCAGTTTGACCACTGACTTCATATTGGATACTAGAAAAGAGTGGAATAATAACTTCAAAATGAAATCCAGAACTATATACTCATCAAAATTTTCCTTCAAAAATAAGGGGAAAAGAAGACAATTTTCAACATAAAAAAATCATTGGATAGTTTTCACCAAAAAATCTTTACTAAATGATAAAGGATACTTCAAGCAGAATGAAAATGACCCCAGGTCTCTTTATATAAGTTAAATATGCATGTTAAAATTTTCAGGGTGATTATCAAAAAAGTATATGCACAGACAAAACTTTAAATAACCACAACTACCTATTTTAACAACCACCTCAACCAATATTAAAATTCAAGACAAAACCATTAGAAAAAGCAGAAGAAACAGAAAACACAAAAACCATTTTAGAAATATTTTTTAAATCCATAACCAAAATAAAGACAAAATGATCTAATCTCTCATTAAAATATAAATATTTTTGCCTGAAATTAAAAAAAATAATCTACATGTTCTTTTTAAAAGTACATGTAACCTTTAAGAACACAGAGGATTGAAGGTAAAATGATGGAAAAGATATGCTGGGTAAATGATAAGACTTATTTTTGCTCTACTAGCATGAGAGAAAATAGATATTAAAGCAAAAGATACTAGAAATAAAGAGGACACGTGTCAATTAAAGGTTTAATCCAATGAAGGATTAAAAGGAAGGGGGGTAGATATTCTAAACTTGTATGAGCATAATAACATAGTCAAAATAAATGAGGTAAAACCCAGCACAAACACAAGAAGAAAGAAACCCAACATCAAAATAAGAGACATCAAACAAGTAAAAATTTAGAACATTAAAACAACACAAAGAACAAGGTTGAACTCAACAACATATGTAATACCAGGTCTAATCACTAACTAGAGTAGATCATATTCCATCCATTTGCCTTGCCACAAAGTGTCAGAAAATTTTTAAAACTTGATATCATTAAGACTATTCTTTAAGTACAATGTAATACATTCTGAAAAGTTATTAAAATTAATTTTCAAAATTCTAATTATTAATCATGATTGTAATTAAATCTCATTTTTAAATTCTAAAGTAATTTTTTTAAGATTTATTTATTTTACAGAGAGAGCACACACACAACAAAGTGGGGGAGGGAGAGAGGGAGAGAGAGAAACTCAAGCATACTCCCCACTGAGCACGGAGCCCAGATGAGGACTCAGTTTCACAACCCTGAGATCACGATCTGAGCCAAAATAAAGTCTGTCACTTAACCAACTGAGCCACCCAGGCACCCCCTGAAGTAATTTTTTAAAACAACATCTAAATAACGAATTTGATATTAAGGAATAAATTTATAAATAAGAAAATATTAGCACTGAAGCATAAAAAGATTACTATATATTAAACTTATAAGATATAGTCTTTAAAAGGAAATGTATAGGCTTATATTTTAGAAAATAGCCTGAAAGTCAATGAGCCAAGCCTCCAACTTAAGACAGCAAACAAAATTATTTATACTGAAAAAAATAAAATAGGGGCGCCTGGGTGGCTCAGTCATTAAGCGTCTGCCTTCGGCTCAGGTCATGGTCCCAGGGTCCTGGGATCGAGCCCCACTTCAGGCTCCCTGCTCTGTGGGAAGCCTGCTTCTCCCTCTCCCACTCCCCTGCTTGTGTTCCCTCTCTTGCTCTCTCTCCCTCTGGCAAATAAATAAAACAAAATCTTAAAAAAAAAAAAAAAAGATGAAAGAAAAAAAATGAATCCACACAGAAAATAGAACTTATTAGATAAATAAATACATAAATACATACATAAATAAATAAAACTTAAAGTGTAACAGTAGAATAATAAACATAAAACTCAGGTTAGTGGTTATATCTGAGGTAGGAGGAAGTGAATTACAATCTGAGTGAGGCCTGCAGGGTCCTGGACAATGCTGATGATGTTCTAATATTTGAGTAATATGATTGATATATGGGATTTTGCTTCATTATTTTTGTTTTAAAATTTACCTATATGTTATGCATCCTCTTACATATTATATGTGTCATAATAAAAAAATTAAAATAATGAAGGCTACTATGACCATATCATCCTCAGAGAATAGTAAGTAATGTGACAGGTTGAGGGCCAGAGTTCATGTGGATGGTTATCATGTCAGATCAGCTACTTAAGTATTTTTTATGGCATGTCTGGAATTAGTGGAAAATGAATAAGATTTTGAAAGTAAAATCATAACAGATTAATTCTGAATTCCAATTTAAAATGTAGATGATTTGGATATGGTAGGTAAAATTCTAGTAGTATTCACTGAATTTGGAGGCTATGATCAGTTAGGACTCTGCTTATATTTACTCATTTGACAAATATTTATTGACTACTAAACTGGACATTGGAGAAAAGGCAGAAAGGTACATTCCCTGGACTCATGGAGTTCAAAATCTAGTAGAGGGACAGATGAGTAAGTATGACATTACAATATAGCATAAGACAAATAACACAGAGTTTATGTAGAGGAACTGCTACATCGATTATAAAGATCAGAGAGATGACACACAGCTATGCATTGAAGCAAGACTAGGAATTAATAAGGCAAAGCGTGGAAAGAATAGAGGAGAAAGAATAGAATGATTCAAGAACAGGAAGGAGCATGTACAATGCACCAGAAATGAGAATGGTTAGAAATATTTAAGAAATTCAGAGTGACTGAATTTTCAGGGGAGGAATAAGCAAAAGACCAGACAGAAAATTAAACAGCAGACAGAAAATAAGGCTTGCAGTCAATGTCAGTAAACTCAAATCTGGGGGTGATGGGGATCTACAGAAGCGTTTGAAGCAGGACAATAATATATTCTAAATTTGTATACAAGTAAGATCATTCAACATATTTTAAGTTTGGCCAAGACAAGATATTTTAAGTTTGGCCAAGACTGAAAGCAAAATATTTAAGAGACTGTTACAGAAATCTAGGTGAAGGATGATATTTTAGGGCAAAGGGGAGAAATGGAAAGATTCAAGACAGAGTTAGGAGGTACAGAATTAACAGAATGTAAAATAATTGGATATTCAAGGTAAAGAGAAGAAGAGTTCATAGATGACATTTGGGTCTTTGGAAATTGAGTAGAGCATGGAACCAGTCATTTTGCTATGGAATTGAGAAAATAAGCAAAATGGGGAAAAGATGACAGGTCTGGTTTTGAACAAAATGAATTTGAATTGCCTCAGCACAAGCCAAATGAATCTGATCAAATGCCAGTCTGAAGGTCAGGAATGGATGTGACTTGGAGATAAATATTTAGGAGACATTAGTCTCCTACAAATAACTGAAGGCATGGGATTTTAGGAGCTTTCTCAGGGAAACTGTGTACTTTGAGAAGAGAGAGACTAAGATTCTTAAAGAACTCCAATATTTTAGAAGTTTGCAAAAAACCAGATCTTTCTATATGGGAAGGCAAAGATTAGGAAAAAAATGGGAGGAAAATCAAGAGCATGTAGGTATGGAATCCAGGGATTCTGGTAAGAATGACAAACAGGTAAATGGTATAGGGAAGTTTGGTAAGATAAGCAAAGACAGATGGTTCTTCCTCCCTCCCTCCCTTCCTTCCTTCCTTCCTTCCTTCCTTCCTTCCTTCCTTCCTTCCTTCCTTTCCTCTCCCTCCCCCTCCCCCTCCTTTGGAGTAACAGCAGCTTCTGATCAATACTGACAAAAAGGGAGGTCTATGACTTTGATAAAGATAAAAACCACAAGGATAACAACAGAAGGAATAACCAGAGAACATTTAACAACAACCATAAAAGAATAGAATTTAGTCAACCAGTTAACTGTATAGGGTAAACAAAAACAAAAACAGAAAAAACAAAAACAAACTAGGAAGGATATCACCACGCAGATTTGGAATCTGAGAGAATAGAAGATATTCTTTTATAAAAAGATACATGTTGGGACACCTGGGTGGCTCAGTTGGTTGAGCGACTGCCTTCAGCTCAGGTCATGATCCTGGAGTCCCAGGATCGAGTCCCGCATCGGGCCCCCTGCTCAGCAGGGAGTCTGCTTCTCCCTCTGACCCTCCCCCCTCTCATGTGCGCTCCCCCCCTCTCTCATTCTCTCTCTCTCAAATAAATAAATAAAATCTTAAAAAATATATTAAAAAAACATGTTCTTTTTAAAATTAGTAATAAATGGGTTCCATAGTTTATGACCATTGAGAGATATTAGTATATTTACTGCAAAACACTTGTTTTAGGTCTGAGACATAATCTGCAAATGGCTGTATCAGCCTCTCAACATAGTTTTCATTCAGCAATTTTTTCCTTTACTTTTAATTCCTCTATCCTACCAAGACCTTCCTCTCCCCCACTCTTTACTTTTTAGATAAATCTGATAAAAATTGAATTTACAAAAAAGAAAAGTTAGGTCCCACTTCCGAAATCATTGAAATAGATTTTTCTTGGCTTTTCTGGGAATTACATCAATGAATCAACCTAATTTAAGTTCCATGTAACTGCAGTTAGCAATTAGACTACAGTCAAAGGTGACAACTCAAAACAGAGATAACCTGATGACTTCTGTAGCAAATATAGACACATTACTGATCTAATCTGATCATGGCATAATAATTTAGTGCAACATATTCTTTTCAAATGGTTCACAATGTTCTGTATAGATAATAAAAAAAAGATGTATGGGTTTGCCATCACACTTTATCCCGCACAAATGATTTTCTCTCAATTAAAGATTCGTGGCATACTTTAAGTCATATCTCCTAGAGTTTATACATAATGTAGAAAACTCTTCACCGGTAACCATTTGCCGGCGGCAATCTCTTTTATACTATTTAGTATAGGCAATTCCTCCCTTGTGGTATGTTTCAGCATATCCTATTAATTTACTAGTAGGTAATATTCTCATTTTAGCCATCTTCTGTGATAACATTAATTAGCATCGAGGAACAAGCCCTTGTAGCCTATACAATTTGACTCAGGTTTCTGCTGCTTTATTAGCATTTTTGACCTTGCCTTCACAATAGAACTGCTCAATAGAAGGAAAGCAGCCTTATCTTCTCAGACCCACTGCCCTCATGGTATCTGTTCTGAGCACAGCTGTGTGTACCAAGGAGATCAACAGCCTATCCCATTTTGCCCCCTTTCTATCTGGCTTTTGGGTATTCTTTAAAGTATACTGTTCATTCCCAACTGACTGAATTATGCTGTTCACAAAACCTCTTTGAATTTACCTGTGCCAAAACCTCTTTGAATTTACCTGTGCTCGCCAAGTGTTGTAGGTTATTTGTATCTTTCTAAAGGGGAAAAAAAAAAAGAAATTCTTCTCCTGCTTATGTGCTTAGGAAATGATTTGTCTCAAAGTACTGGCAAAGTCCCCAGGACAAAGAGAGACTATAAAGGCAAATAAAAGGCATCCATAGAGCTAGGCTTACCTATATGTTGAGTATAGAATCATGGAAAGAAGGTGAATGGTGTCTTAATATCCATCTAGTCCAAATGCTCATAAATTCAACAATCACTTCTCTAAAATCAAGCTCTGTAGTCATAAAACTCCTGCTTGAATAAGTCCCAAAAGAACATCTTGCCACTTAATGCTTGATCAGGAATTTGAATAGTTCCTTTTCTCCTTTTCTCACTCAGATGGAGTCCTTGAGGCTAAATATACACAAACTCCATCCAACCCTAACCAAGACAGCCAACATCTTAAGGGCACCATCCCTATTAGTAGGAAGTCTGAAATTAGTTGCACTACTATGAGCTTAGTATCTGGTGGTCTTTGGCATGAGCCCTAACAGCTGAGTCCTCTCAGAAGTTCTGATTTCCCCCAATCTCTGACATACTTTTCCAGAACCATGACTATTTTCATCCCTAATTACTCACAAAGAGTTCCAATGTCATACAAGGGCTGAAGCCTTTCCCTAAGTCCAGGCTCACTGACATGGAATCCTAAAATTTCAGCTTTTGATAGACACTTGACTCTAAAAGGTTAAATGCTGTCTTTATGCCATAAGATTAACATAACTCAGCTTATTTAGCTAACCCTTGTCTGACTTCGATTTTTTTCTACTCTAATATGGAAGCAAACAATGTATCTTGTTCCTCTTAATACAGAATGCCTCCAAGTGACAGAATTCTGTTTTCTTCTAAGAACAGAAAACTAAATTATACCTTTGTCCTTTATGCTGTCTTAAAATGCCACCTAAAATCTAATAATTGTGTCTTCTATATACTCATTTAAATTATTGGTTAAATTTAAGACTGAACATAACCAAAGGCAAAGGCTATCTTTTGCCATAAAAATTTTCCTCTGAAGTTTTAAAAATCTAATAATCATTACTTCAAAATCATAATTCAAGAATTTGTAGATTACAAATCTTTGTATCTCACAATTTCCCCATCTTATTTCAAGGACACAATGAAATATTTTACTAAATATTTGGGGCAGTTTGAAGACTCATCCCTATTTTATAAGGACTGAAGCTCAATGAAATTAAGAGTTAATACTTGTTCATCTCCTTCCAGAGGTCCTATGTTCTTAAAAATTTCTTAATCAACAGTGATCCAATTCTTTATTCATTCAACATAAAGCTAGTGTTCAGTTACGATGTTGAAAGATCTGTTCGCTTTCACTTGGTATCCTAGGACATAATTTCTTTGAAAACAGCAACATGCTATTCTATGAAGTTCCCATAGGACTGTGTGACTGTAAGATCAAGGGCTTGTTCTGCTCTATTCACTCTTTCATCCCCAGCTCCTAACAGAGTCCAGCAAATTGTAGGCATTAAGTAAATCTTTGCCGCAAGTAAAGTCATTACGTCTTCACAAGTATTAGGCTTCAAGTCTGTCTTAATTGTCCCTGCTTTGTCCTTTTGAACTTAAAGCTAACTCTCTTTGTCAGAAGAGAGATACTAAATAAGAATTGAGTAGCCAAACAGACTCCATTTCATTTTTTTCCCCCATTTCCTGCTTCAAGCTAAAGGCCTGGCCCTTCTTGATATTAAAATAATTAAGAGGTCCGGGCGCCTGGGTGGCTCAGTTGGTTAAGCGACTGCCTTCTGCTCGGGTCATGATCCTGGAGTCCCGGGATCGAGTCCCGCATCGGGCTCCTTGCTCAGCGGGGAGTCTGCTTCTCCCTCTGACCCTCTTCCCTCTCGTGCTCTCATCTCTCATTCTCTCTCAAATAAATAAATAAAATCTTTAAAAAAAAAAATAATAATAATAATTAAGAGGTCCTATTGACCAGTCCGTGCAATTATTTATGAAATTGGAGCTTTTGTTTTAGTCATATTACTTTTATTTTACATAATAACAATTTGTGCTTTTCCTTTATTTATCAAGTTTACCAATAATGTTTCTGTTATAATTTGATTGATATTATACCCATCCTAAAATGATGAAGATTGGACTCTGAGAGGTGATATTTTCTCAAAGTATAGTGATGGCATGTTTCTGAATCAGGACCCAAATCCATGACTTGTCTCTTGAAGAACTGTGACCTTCCACTGCCCTTCAACTGCTTTCACAACTCTTGTGGCCACCTCTCTGTTAAATATTCCCTTCTTCCATCCTCTGTAACTGTCCTTAAAAAAAGGAAAGTTTAATTGCAACTTTGTCTATGAAAACAAATTGATTTCTATGGATACCTTCTCATTTGCTTTATCATTTAGATCATTTATATATTCAGCAGTTTATTTTTGCATACTCTGTCCATATCAATTAATTTTTCTTACAGTCTTAGCCCATGAGTGCACTAAATTTCTTCAAACAGGGCTTATGAAATTTGCCCATATATAGCAGTCCTCTTTGATAGTCTCAAATTCCAAAGAGTCAGAAAATCTCTCCCAAAAATTTTATCATATCTCATTCTCTAATACATTTTCCCTGCAGGTCCTGTCCTTACAATGATAGTATAAGTCTCTACTCCCTGTATTAAACTCTTATATTATTTTGAAAGACTTCTGATTTCCTGATGGAACCCTGACTAAACAATAACCTAGAGAAAAATCAGCACATGAGTTCTGGGAAGCATGTGCAAGAATGTTTACAGTAGTAATACAATAGCAAGGGGTGCCTGGGTGGCTCAGTTGGTTAAGCGTCTGCCTTTGGCTCAGGTCATGATCCCAGGGTCCTGGGATCCAGCCCCACATAGGACTCTCAGCTCAGCGGAGAGACTGCTTCTCCCTCTCCCTCTGCCTGCCGCTCCCCCTGCTTGTGCTCTCTCTCTCTCTGTCAAATAAATAAATAAAATCTTAAAAAAAATACAATAGCAAAACACCCAGAGATAGGAGGGTGAAAAGGGGGGTGGCTCACAGGAATGCTGTTCCCTTTATTACAAGAAGGAATGAAGTGAACTGAACAAAAATTAAGACCTCCCAATGTATAATACTGTTGTTGTAATTTGTTTTATCTCTATTAAATAGAAATTTTAAATACTTCAGATATTTTAATCCTCACAAAAAATTTTATGATGTAGTATTATTTTTACTAATGTTGTTATTGTGATTATGAGTAGTGACATTTTCCCTTTGTAGATTCAGAGAGCTTAAGAGACTTGCCCAAGATCACAAAACCTGGAAGCAGTAAGGTAAGATTCAAAATCTAAATTTTCTGTCTCCAAATACAGGCTCTTTTAGTTAAGATTTTAAGGCCATTAAGAAGTTTCCTTTCTCTCTTCCTCTGTCCTCTAAAAGTATGTGGCCTCCTACATCCAAAGACTTTAGAAGTTTCAGGAAAAAGATCTCTGCTGCCAAATTCCTGCCCCATGTAGGTTCCCCAAAACCTAAATGATATTCTCTTCATTCCTTTGGTGAGGAAAGTACAGGTTCATATGCCCTCTAAAAATGAACACTAAAACTGTTCCACACACTAAGCTCTTAATTGAATTATTTCACATTCCCATTAAGAGAATATCCCCAAGTGCAAGTATTCAGGAAAGCAACATATTAAGTATGAGAGCCCTCAGTGCTGCCTGTTGCATTTATCACACCTCAAGGTGAAATACTCCTCATGAAGCTAAGCTAGAAAACTTTTCACAAAATTTTGTAGAAACATTCCATGAATGTGAATAATAGTATCTACCATGGGCTAATTGTTCAATATGCAATTTTACAAGTGGATTTTATTCCTCCCTTTGATCAGATCAAACGAGGTTGAAGGAGATTAAGTAGCAAGTCTTAAGATCACACAGTAAGCTGGTACCTAGTAGAGACAATTTTCAAATCCAGGTCTGTCTGGTTCTAAGGCATATGGTCTTTCCACAACAAGAGGTGATCTCCCATACTTGCATCTCCCTGTACCTTCATGTGAATTCTTGTTGACTATGTCACTACATATCCAGGATGTAGAGAACCTCACCTCCCCAGGCTGGGAGTTACAGAACTCACCCAATTGAGAATAGAAAGGGCAACGTTCTGGGATCTTTTGGGTCTGATCAGGAATGAGCGGGTGCTTAAATGGTGTAGCTCACAGGAACTACAGGATGGGTCCTTGTTGCCAATTAGAAGAAGGTGAAGTATTAAATAGAAAATAAAACCTGTCAGTTTAGAATTGTCAATGATCTTTTCATGATTAAAAAGTAATTTTCTTTGAAAATAAAAGCAATTTTCTGTGATTCCTCACAGCTATCTTTCAAGTTAGGTAGTTAGGTATTATTGTCATTGTTGTTAATATTTTCTTTTTACAAATGAGATTGAGAGAGTTCAAATGACTCATCCAAGATCACACAGAGACTATAATCAATAATACAGACCCAAGTTTCATAATTTCTAACCCCAAATCTGATCTCCCTCCATAATATTATACAATTTATACCTAACTAATTATCACTGAGATACACAACTCTATTTGTACCAGTAGAACTATTAAAACCCAGTTTGGGTTTTTTCTGGGAGCAGAAAATAGGTGGTGTGAGCTCTGGTACTTGGAAGTAAAGCATCAAGGAATCAGGGAGTTTGATTACAAAACTGCCACACACACTTGACCCATGATTCAATACAACCCACTTTGTCTCAGACTTTCTGATGAGCATTGTAAGGAAACATATTTGCATTTTTTTGTTGGCTGCTCTTCCCAAGAAATGACCCCAGCATGGGGAATTGACCTTTATGTATAACTGAATAGAGATGATGAAGTCTAATACAATAACATCAGTTATCAGCTTTAAGAAGGAGAGTGGAAAGCTGTGATCAGGAGATAATCCCAGGGATCAGGACCCAGGGAATCCAGAAACAAATCAGGAAATAAAATGTACAGTGGGATAACACTCAAGAGGCGGATCATGCTTGATGCCAGAGAAGAATTCTTATAGTTTAATAACCACATGGCTATTGGGTTGCCCTGTTTAAGGACGTAAGGAGGAACAAAAAAGTAAGGTATAAATATTAGAGATTATTTCTGTGTTAGAAAAACCTACCAAACCAAATATTTAACTATTTCATAAGTAAGGAAGTGGTGATACTGAAAAAAACATTTACTTGATGCTACTCAGCCCCATACCTGCTTGGTCTGCAGCAGTGACAAAAGACCTCAAAAGCTCCCTGAAGAACCTTTTCTAGTCCTAATGCAAGGACAGGTACCTAGGACTTTCACATTCTCAATAAAATAGGACTAATAGTGAAAAAGCATCCCCATTTTTCCATTTTCACATTGAGAAGTACATCATAATATTTTTTCCCCAGATCTTCTAAGATGAATTTTCTTTTTTGTATAAGGGAAAGTGTGAATGGACAGGTAATGAATCTCAGGAGGAAAAATCAGGGGATTAACATTCTCATAAAAGTGAGAATATCAAAAGAGATTTTTATTTTTTTAAACACAGAATATATCTAATATCCATCTTGCATTTGGATATACGGCCCTAATGTACTGTATAAAATATAAACTACTACAAATGACTTTTATAGAGCGCTGCACAATTAAAACATTATCTAGTTATCAATATGATCCAAAGGAATACCCATTCTTTAGTCCACCCCTGGTAATTTTCTAGAAAAAAAAAAAAATAGGCCAAGTTTTAGAAAAACTCAGTCCCTACCTAATGAGTAATTATTCACACCATATATTTATCAGAAGTTAGACCCAAATGCAATGTACCTACACACCCGCTGCCAAGAGTGACTGACACATTTGGTAATTATAATACAATTTTGAAGGGAATATATTACCAGTTTGACATCTGGAAATCAGAAATCTAAATACTTATGCAAGTCTCTAATGAAGATGTTTCTCAATCTGCACTGTGTCATGCCTTCTTTATGCCATTTTTAATGTCACTTTCCATTTTTAAAAGCAACCCTACTAAATCAGCTGTCTCTGCAGTTTGGCTCCTATGGGTTCACAAACGGTGTTTATCCAACTGGCTTATGGCACAGCAAATCCCATTGTTTAAGAATAAGATAATAAACTAGATTTACTCATGAGAAAAAAAAAGAAAATATTTGATGTTACTATTCTAATGTCTATTAATTAAAGAAACTCTTATGTAACTTCTCATAAATATGTAAGTCTACATTTTCATACCAGAAATGCTGGTTGGGTGTAACTGAGGAAGATTAGTAAGAAAATACCAATAGACTAGAAGATGTTTTAAATGAATAGGTGCTATAGAGAAAATTGTAGAACTCTCATTCACTAAGGCCATATGTCTAAGAGGACATGATACTATTTCTGCTTCACATAAGCATCTTATTGTGGTTTTAACAACATCAATGCTAATGGTAAAAGGAATTAGCTATTAGCAATTAGCCTTTATGCTAATGAACATTTTGATGAAGCTCCTGATTTTTAAAAGGATTATGTTTGAGCTTGCTTGGTCTTTGCATTTTGAGATACCCAATGACCACTCTCTACCAGGAAAGATAAAAATAGAGCTGTCAAAATACAACTGTCTGTTATAGAGACCTGGCCCAGAAATACTTTGGAGATACTCTATTAGGAGTCCTATCCCTGTAAAATCCCAAAGAGGTTCCCCTATATATTAGGGATACTTTTATTTATCAAATTCTAACAGAATATCTTGAAGACACAAAAGTTTTAGTTGAAGCACACTTTCAATTTTATTTTATTAAAAAGTAATGTAAAATCCTTGTTTGTCAAGGAATTGAAGAGGGCAACAGTAGAAAACTTGTGGAACACGTTAGTTCTTAATTTTTAAGATGAAATTGATAAGGACATTTCATTTACTAGAATGCTAAATGGGAACACTCCTATGAGTGTTTGGGGGGGAAAACAAACACTTGAACAAGCTGAATGGGGTTGAGACCCTAAAGAGCTTGCTCAAATAAACAAAGAAAACCATTAAATTGCTGCCTGCATCATGGAACATCATAGTAACTAGAGGTGCTTCTATATTTGCCTATATACATAGGTGGACCAGAGGATACAAATCTGGAGTAGTAGCAGGAGAGAGTAGAATTTGCAACATAGTACAGGGAAGAGACCTAGAGCTTTCTAGGAGGATCTGAGAGAGGAAGAAACAGAAAACTGGAAGAGAAGGGTAAAGAATCCTCCCTTTGAGGACACAAACTAAAAGCTCTGGAATAATAAAAATATTTGCTGGGGTGCATGATAAAAACCTCCCCCTCTGTCTAGCCTACAAATTCTTCAGTAAACAGTATATTCCTTTCTAACACTATTCTGCTATGCAAATGGGGGCCTTAGGGAGCAAGAACAGGACCAGCAAAGGCAAGACACCAGTGAGGGGAGGAATGACATCTGGTCAAATAAGCAGGACCAACGTGGAGCTGCGGGAAAGCAAGATGCCACTGCAAGAAAATTCTTCGGCGATTGTTTCTCACTTCTTCTGCTCTGTTTTTCATTAAACCATTTTCCTAATCATTTGCAGCCACCAAATTGTGTTTACATGCTTCATAGCTCAAACTTTAAACACATTGGGTTTTTTTCTTTCTAAAGAAAACTCCCAATCCATTCTTTGCTCTGGAATATGGTTTCCTAAAATATATTCACAGAAAATGAGTCCTGTGGAATGTGAATGGTTTTTAGATGAATAAAATGTTCTGTAGTCAAATAAATTTGAGACGTACTAGTTTAAGCAATTTCTTCACTGCAGGACTTTCTAGAACCTCTTTTGTGTTCATGTGTATTATGAATATCCTGGAAGAGGTTATAGTGTATGCAGCACTTTCCTAATTTATTTGACACCAGAATCCTTTTCTCTCTTACTATCTCTTGGAACTGATATTGAGAGTAATCCTTTCTGCGAAACAGCACTAAAAGAAAAAAAAAAAGTGCTACTTTGCATATCTTGTAATGCTTGAACAAAAATGCATCAAATGCTTATATCTTTCAACAACAACAGCTACTTCTTTGTCCTTTTTATTTATGAGGACTCTGTAACACAGATATGTCAAGTAGCTTGACGAAGATAATAAAAGTATTCTTTGGCTTATTATAAGGAACAATAAGTTTTAAAGCCTGTTTGTGAGGTTTGGATTGTTTGCCCTCAATACACAAGCCTACAGCAGGACGAAAGTCTAACTGAGCATACTGATTCTAGACACTTTCAGGAGACTTCACTCCCAAACTTTGGTTCTTTCTGGAGTTTATGGCTACCACCAGCCCTTCTATTTTCACACCTCTTGGCCTGCAGGCTCTCAAATACCTGCAATTTCCTTAACTCAGAAGGCAGAGCTATAGCAAAGACTCAACAACAGTGGCTGCGAAATTTGAAATTGACAAGGTCAAGTGATCAAGTGGTCTGGGGGGAATGATTTTCTCAATGTGACCCAGTTACCACCCAGAAAAATAGGAACATCTTTGGGTTCACTAATAGTGTTTTCATGAGTAGCAAAAATGATTTATGATACACTCTGGCCCACCTACCCATCCACCCCCACCCCCACCACCACCACCCCTGAGCAGCAGGAAAGTCTGGAAGGGGCTGCTAAAACATGGCTTCTCTCTGAGCATCTGTGGTTGGTTCTGTTTATTGCACTGTTATCCACAAACACACCCTGGATACTCTTCCTCAGTTTGTTGATGTGGGAGCCACTGAAAAGTATTAAAGATGTGGCTGATGAATTGATCTATCACTATGGGGGAAGAAGGGCTAGTCTTTAATAGAAGTTAAGAGACTGACCGCCTGGGTTTGAATTTTGTCTGTGTCATTTTCTAATTTTGTGTCCTGAACAAATGACTAAACTTCTCATCTGTAAAATGAAAACATTTTGAGGGTTATTTTAAGTAATAAAGGAGATGACACGTTTTCTAGGATTTGTTCCACCAAAAATTGACCCTGAGAAAAATAGGCAAGTGCAAATAGTTTATCTGGGAAGTGATTCCAGGAAACATAGTCGGGGAGTGGGAGAGTAAACCAGGGAAGAGAAGGACACAAATCAAGGGCACGATATCAAGCAAGCTACTGATGTGATCAACTAGAACTTCATTCCACTGGGAGACAGTATAGAACACAGCAGAGAGTTATTCTCACCAGGGCCAAGGATGATGGAATATTATCTGCCTACTTCTTTTTTTTTTTTTTTTTTTTATCTGCCATTGGTTGAGGTCTGCTTCCAGGGTCATTAACTACCCAGAATTTCTGTCTTGTCCTATATGTGTCATTTGTGGGTTACTGCACCCAGAAGGAAATAGTTCAAATATAGACAGCCAGAGGTGTTCTCTGAAAGCAGCCTTTGGTGGAAAGGGGTGAATGCTTACTAAGAGCCTCTGCTACACATATCAAATATATAAAATAGTGCCTTGTACATATTAAGTTCTATTAAAATTTAGATAGTATGACTCCAGTTCAAAAATTTATATAAATCCCACTATTTAAAAATTATTGTCCTTGTCACTGGCTCTCTTCATGATCTCAGAAGCTCCTGACCCTTATTTCAAACTGATTCCCAGGAATAATTTAAGCTTCTTAAAACTGAATTATTCATGGATCCCCAAAGATGCTGCCTGCTTTCCCACTGCTGTGTTTTATTTACATTTTTTGCCTCACTTAAAAACCCAAGTTCTCTGTCACTGTATTTTCTAGCATTGCTTTTTCTACTAGACCCAAGTCAAACATTTCCTTCCTCTCAGTGCCTTCTATAATTTTTCATGGAATATCTTCTCTCTGTCCTGTGAGGGCCCATAGTATTTTGCCTGCAATTCTCTTATAACATTTATCATTTTTGCCCTCTGTGAGAAGGCATTCTCTTTCCCTAGTAAAAGATGAGTTTTATTTTTTTAATGTTTTATTTATTTATTTGAGAGAGGGTGGGAGGGAGGGAGCGAGCACATGAGCAGGCAGGAGAGGGAGAAGCAGGCTCCCCACTGAGCAGGGAGCCTGACGTGGGGCTCGATTCCAGGACCCTGGGATCATGACCTGAGCTGAAGGTGGATGCCTAACCAACTGAGTTACCCAGGTGCCCCAAGAGATGAGTTTTAAAGACAAGTTATATTTTGCATTTTATCATATGCTCCCCCCTCAATGCTATTAACTGAATGCTGCTATGTGTCAGAAGTTTTATCAAAACTTTTGCTGGGAAGAACACTTAATGATGAACAAAAAAAATTTGGAGTATATGTATATGATGTTGATTTCTAAGAAGTGGTGTTCAAACAGAAATAAGACAAGGATGTATGCTCTTACCACATATATTAAAACATTTTACTGGTGGTTCTAGTCAGGGAAATTAGGCAAGAAAAAGAATACACATGCACTCCACATATAATTAAAGCTAATAAATGAATTCAGCAAAGTTGCAGGGTACAAGATCAACGTACAAAAATCAATTGCATTATCAACACATAAGCAATAAATAATCTGAAAATGACATTATGAAAATGATTTCATTTATGACATCAAAAATATTTAGGAATAAATTTAACAAAAGTCAGTACAAGACTAGCATATTAAAGACTAAAAACTATCACTGAAAAAAGTTAAAGATGACCTAAGTAAATTTAAAGATATCCCATGTTCACAGGTTGGAAGACTTACTATTGTTAAAATGGGAGTACTCTATAAATTGATATACAGACTTAACATATTCTTAACATATTGCTTCTTTACAGAAATTGACCAGCTGACCCCAAGATTCATATGGAAGTGTAAGAGTCCTATAATAGACAAAATAATCTTGAAAAAGAAGAACAAAGTTGGAGGACTCACACTTCCTGATTTCAAAACTACAAGCTATGGAAATAAAGACTTAATGGGATAAGTGTAAACAAATAGCTCAATGGAATAAAATTGAGATTCCAGAAAGAAACTCATAGATTCATGGTCAATTTATTTTCAACAAGGGTGACAAGACAATTCAATGAGGAAAGAATAGTCTTTTCAATAAGTGGTACATGTTGATAAGCCTTAGAAATTAAGTAGACCATACTTGAAAGGCCACATATTGTATTATCCCATTAATATGAAATCCAAATCAATATAAATAGATTAGTAATTGCCAGGGGGTAAGGGAGGAGAGGGAAATAAGGAGTGACTGCTAATAGATACAGGGTGTCTTTCTGGGCTTATGAAGATGTTTTGGAATTAGGTAGTGGGGATGTTTGTATGACCTCACGAATATAATAAAACCCACTAAATTATACTTTTAAAAGTGATTTTTATGTTACATAAATAATCTCATTTTTTTAAAAAAAAATGGGGTGATGATTGCTCTAAAAAGGAAAACTCTAGTATATAGGGGAAGTTGATACAAAAAGTCAAGGAAACTTCTTTTTTGGTCTCTTCAGTTCCTGAATTCTAGCTTTTGCTTAATTGATTTCTTAGACACATTTCTAATTTATGCCAGATGATATCTTATATGATGGGCATACAGAAGTGAAGAACCAGATATAGTTCCTGCACTTATGGAATTTACAATCCAACTCTAAAGAGAAATCAGTCGGTTCTATGCTAGAGTAAGGGAAAAAGAAAAAATAAAGTGATATGATTCACAGCAAGACTTGAGCAGCTGAGCCAGGGTTCAAGCTTATCCCATGACTTCTTCTCAAACTTCTCAACTGGTTTTCAAATGGTTTTCACCTCTTAGGGATTGTGTCCCCTACTTCCTCTAGCCAACAGTGAGGACCAACCTTGTTGAGGTGACCAGCATGCAGACTGCCTATAAGACAGAGCTGCCAAGTTTATATCACCCCTATTTATTTCCTGACTCTAGAGATACACCAATATATAGCACATTCCCATGAGAAACAATTAAATCTCTTAGCCAGGTTGAAAAACCCAGACAGATAGTAGCAAATATTCACACTGAGTATCTTGGTCATTGTCTCTGGTTCCTTGAAGAAAGGGATCTGGCCTTCAAAGACACCTACTTTAAAAATTGTACACTCTGGTTAATGCATGTAACCTCCATTTATCTATTTCACATACAATTTTGAAATCCCATTCTTAATATTTTTTTCCTTAAAAATTTGGCCAGGTTATAGAAGGAAAGAAGCAATGTAATTCTCAGCCTCAACCATACAAAGTACATAAGGCATGGTCAGCACAAGACTTGCATATGCATAGAAAATTCATGCATGTGCAATGAAAAAGGGAGAACAGTGGGGGCTCCTAAATATTGGACTGAGGGTTGCAAAGAAGGCTGTAGGGTCTTTTCTTCCAGGTAACTTTAATTTAGTCTGTGAATTGGCCGAGGCAATTTCTTGCCTAAAGATAGGAAGAGTCATTCCTGAGAGTTCTGTTCTCCCTAGAATTCAAGTATGGCTTTGCATGGGAATTATATCTCTTTGTAATTCTTAGTCACCTGGAAGAGATCAAAATCATTCTACTTGAGAGCATTCCTTATATCCTATAGTCCTGCTGAATCATCTATTTTGCACATTACTTTAGAAAGGGATAACTGAATTTTGCCATAGTCCCTGCTTTCTTTTACTTTACTGAACTTTTCATGGCTCAAGAAAAGAACTGGCATTTAACATTTCAGTAAAGAATGGTTATATTAGGAGATATACCATTTTTTTAAATGTTCATCATTCATAATAACTTAAACTTGAAAATAAATAATTCCACATTAAGCCACAATATTTCCAGCATGACACATGTGTTGCAAAAATATTTCAATGCCTGTGCTCTCAAGCACAATCATAAAATAAACTAGAAATTTGGCTCAGAGAAGACAGAACAGGAAACAAATGGATGTTAGTCCTAGGAAAGGAACACATGATTAAAGAGCTGAAATAACATCCTAATTTGTAAAGGAAATTGCATCTTGAGTTCCAGATGCAAAGTAGATTCATATCTTTTAAAGGTTTTTGACCAAATGACAAGGGAAGCTCAATCCATGCTTACAAACACTAAGCCATTCCAGAAAGAATAGGAGATTAGAGTCCTTTACTGTGAGAGAGATCAAGAAAATGAAAACTAAGAGGAGAGGAGAAGTTGTGTGTGTATATAAAGATTTACTGAAGTTATAAAATATGTCTGAGTGGCTTTCTGGATTGGGCAACATGTGTTTAGTCCTATGAGTGAAGTCTTGACTGTATAGGAGAGGGAATAACGTGACAACTGTAGCATTTAAAATCACCATGTGGATTTTTACTACTAAATAAAGGTTGGCAAATTTGCTATTAGTGTATTTCAGTGAAGCATTACACTGTCACTGAAAATCAACACTTGCCTACGCATGTGCCGAATCCTAAATTAAGAATTTAGGTCAGTGTAAAAATAGTCATGTCATAGTGTCATAATATAATAAAGATGTCATAATAAAATAAAGATGCTATTTCTAACCACTTAAGATGCTCATGAAAAGACTTTGAAATAATGGTTGACTTACTTCCATTTTTAAGTGAAAAATGTTACTGAAGTGATGTTTTAGCTGACAGATATTTATCCATAACTGAATAAATAAATGAACTTCTACCATATGCCAACACTTAAGTGTGTGTTGGTGGGGGGAGGGAGGCTGCTGTAGTGAGGGTGGGTGATATTAACATATATTGGATATATTAATATCCACCATATTCTAGTGATCAGAAGATCCTCTAATGGAACAGCTGAATGACTCACTGGATAAGTAAATGTCTGCACTTAAATGCTCTAACAGTACTACTCCAGTACCTTCTATGGGCCAGCTATTATCAGCAGCACCCGGACCTCAGTAGGATGCAGAATCCAAAGTCTCATCCAAGACTTTGTGAATCTGAATTTCTGGGGTGGAGCCCAGGATTCTGTGCTGGCACTTACCGTTTTTCCTACTGCTCTCTCTTCTACCAGGGTAAATTACTTACATATTCTTCCTCCTATAAACCCAGATTCTCCCCTCAGCTTTGGAGGCATCTCTGGTAATTCTCGGGTCTTTTCCATTCAGGATGTCCAGTTTTATGTCTGTTCACTTCTATCCTATTGCACCAAACAAACACTATGGTTCCAGCTATTATCAGTAACCGAGACCTTTGAAGTACAATACCACTTACTCCAGTTGTCCCTGTACTCTGTAAAGGGTGGTTGTTTTCCTACTAATGCTAATCTCGGAATTGCGGTCCTATTCACTTTTTGGCTTGGCCCTACCATCACCTGCATAACTTATTTCCTGTATTAAAATCTGCCATTCTTAAGTACTTAAAGTGATATTTCTTTTCAAGGTCAAACATAAGTCATAAATGTGCTTAGTGATTTTGTTCCTTATTCTAGTTCTTTTCCTCTTGTGCCTTCTTCTGGATCAGTATTTTTAAAAATCTGGACTTCTAGGTCAGTCTTTTTGTATCCCCGCTTCCTGTCTCTGTGACCTTGAGTCAGTTACCTTCCTGATCGTTTTTTCAGCTGTGAAATAGGAATACAGTTTCCTACATTTTAAGAAGTAATGGAAAAGACAGTGGTTAAGCACAGAATTTAGAGACAGATTGTAGAACTCAAATTCTGATTCCACACTTTTCTGTGTGATTTAAGCAAGTAGCCTGATATATGTAAGCCTCAGTTTCCTCCATAAAATATGATTATTATAAAGTTCTCACTAAATGAGATCACAGACATGTAACATTTAGTAGAGTGCTTGGTACCCTCCAAATGCTCAATAGTTATAACTGTCATGACCCTAATGATCACTATCACAATTACCATAATAATTATAAATCAGGGAGAACATGGTCAACAGCACCCCCATTTTTTTCTCCTTTTTCTCTCTCCACTTCTTTTATCACCTCCCTTTCTATTCCTACTTCTGAAGTACTTGTAAGAAACGTAACGAAGTTCACTTACATTTTTTTAACTTACCTCATAAAGCTCTTTCTATAAAATTTTACAATTAGGTAAAACAAAAGATAGTACTACAGTGTTCTTAATGTCATTATTCATAGTCCAACACAAATGCCCCTCACAGTAGGAAGAGAGACAACTTGTAATATATTCATGCAATGGTATATTAAGCAGCAATGAGAATGCATGAGGTACAGCTACACACAACAATGTGAATTAATCTTACACACAATGTTGAGCCAAAGAAACCAGATACAAGAAGGCACAGTGAATGATCCCATTTACAAAAATTTCAAAAACAGATAAACTATGAGAGGTCAGAAAAATGATTGTGACTTGGGGACAAGAAGGGGGCACTTCTGAGGTTGTCGGTCATGTTCTGTTTCTTGATCGCACTGCTTATCACACAGGTGTCCTCACTTAGTGAAGATTCGTGTAATTGGAACATGTCTGTGGGTGTTTCCCTACATATTTTAACTCAATAAAGACACAAGAAAAGACAACAAAACTACCTATTCTCTAGTGTTATGTCTAGAATCCATTGTTTTATGTTTATGGCCACCAAATTATGTTCCCTTCAATACTCTCAGGAGGAACAAAATATCCTTCTCCTGGACTTCAGGGCTACTTGCTACTTTTCCACTTCACTTTGTAGCATGTGAACGAGATCAGGAGCAATTGCCATTGACTGTATCTCACAGTTCCTGGGGGAAAAAACAAACAACACAGTGGTTGAAGTATGGAACAAAGCACCCAACTTCAAGATGGCAAACAGCACTGTTTCTAGGCCCAGTTCTTTTGCTTGTTTACTAAAGCCTTGTGAGGAATCACAAACCCTCCCTGCACCTCAGTTTTTTCCTCTATAAAATATATATATTTTATGATGATAAAATACCCCATGGCCACCTGCCCAGAGCTATACACAGAAACAAATGAGGTGGTCCATTTGAAAGCCTTTTGAAAGGTAAATGTGCTGTAAGGACCGAATGTTAATATAAGAAATAAATGTAAGACCCTCCCATGACATGTTCACATCAGTTTTTTTTGTTTTTTTGTTTTTTTTTTTAAGGCACACAACTTTGTGCCAACATTCCTACTTATACATCTTACTTGTCCAATTCAAATGTCACTTTCTCTGATTTTATCCCTCCTCCAAGGAAGAATAATTTTCTGTATATATGTTTCAGTGTACCTTAGGCACACTCCAATCCCAGAATGAATGTTACTACAGTTAATTTTTCATGACCTGTTTCTCTGATTTTCCTTGCATAAGGACTCTGGCTTTCTCATCCTAATAAATGCCTAACAAAGGACAGAAAAGGGGCTTAAGACATGCTATATTGAGATGATGTCTGGATTCTTTGAAGAGTTTTACACTTAACTGATTCACTACATTCTACTTGTTCTTGTACACCATCTGTGGTACGCAGTTTTCAAATTTATGCAAACATCATGTTTACTTCCCTTATATGGAATTAGGAGCAGTTCGCACCACCTCAATAAACTCTCACAGTGAGATTACAGTGCAACAAACCCAGTAGTTCCCATTGCACAAGCTTTCTATTGCAGGGTAGAAAATGCTTGACTGAGAACTGAGGGTTCTCAGTTAGTGGAAATGCCATCCAAGTTATAATGACCTTTGTAACAAAAAGAGTGAATCCAGTGGCATTTTGGAGCTTTCTCATATTGTAACTGAATACTTCATTTCCTTTTTAATTTTCTTTTATTTGGACCTTTGTCTCCCCCACTCTATGCCATATTTAGGCTTGAATGGTTCAGAGAAACTGTAGTTTCCTTCAGATTTGGCCTACAAAATCAGAAATTCAGGATTCTGGTCACTTTGCTGAGATGCGACCTGAGGTATAAACAGAGGCCAGATGTCAGCACAAAAAGCAAGCTAGAACAAAAGTATTCACCATGGATAACGTAGCTATGAAATGGGCTCTACTGTATAATGTAAGTAACATGGCAGGCTAGTGTTTGAGAACCTGACTATATAATGAAGAAGGAAAGAAGACTTGGCAACCCATCCAACTGTGATGCAAAGCCAGTAGATATGTTCACTTTGGTCCACTGAAAATTCTGACCATCGCTTTCTGGAAGGAGAAGACATGTACTTTAATTGACTTTGTACAGATATGATAGTCCAATCAGAAAATCTTCCTGGTTGGTTCCTCTACACAATATTGAGCTCTTCAGATCTCAGTCTCCCTGACTCATCCTTGACATGCTTCTTTGCTTAAAGTGCCCCAAAGTGACAAAGGTAGAAAATTTATAATAAACAAATGGACCGAATTAAACTAGGGTTTTATTTTCAAAGAAATGAATTCTGTAAGTCCTGATTTCCAATATTATGTTTTGTTATCAGATGTGTTTTATTATGAATCTGAAAATATGATAGCCACATATCTAAAGTGGAATGAGAATAAAATATTTGCAAATGACATATCAGATAAAGGGCTAGTATCCAAAATCTATAAAGAACTTATCAAACTCAACACCCAAAGAACAAATAATCCAATCAAGAAATGGGCAGAAGACATGAACAGACATTCTTCCAAAGAAGACATCCAAATGGCCAACAGACACATGAAAAAGTGCTCAACATTGCTCGGCATCAGGGAAATCCAAATCAGAACCTCAATGAGATACCACCTCACACCCGTCAGAATGGCTAAAATTAACAAGTCAGGAAACGACAGATGTTGGCGGGGATGTGGAGAAAGGGGAACCCTCCTACACTGTTGGTGGGAATGCAAGCTGGTGCAACCACTCTGGAAAACAGTATGGAGGCTCCTCAAACAGTTGAAAATAGAGCTACCATACGATCCAGCAATGGCACTACTGGGTATTTACCACAAAGATACAAATGTAGGGATCCGAAGGGGTACGTGCACCCCAGTGTTTATAGCAGCAATGTCCACAATAGCCAAACTGTGGAAAGAGCCAAGATGTCCATCGACAGATGAATGGATAAAGAAGAGGTGGTATATATACACAATGGAATATTATGCAGCCATCAAAAGGAATGAGATCTTGCCATTTGCAACGACGTGGATGGAACTGGAGGGTGTTATGCTGAGTGAAATAAGTCAATCAGAGAAAGACATGTATCATATGACCTCACTGATATGAGGAATTCTTAATCTCAGGAAACAAACTGAGGGTTGCTGGAGTGGTGGGGGGTGGGAGGGATGGGGTGGCTGGGTGATAGACATTGGGGAGGGTATGTGCTATGGTGAGCACTGTGAATTGTACAAGACTGATGAATCACGGAACTGTACTTCTGAAACAAATAATGCAATATATGTCAAGAAAAAAAAAAAAGAAGAAGATAGCAGGAGGGGAAGAACGAAGGGGAGTATGTCGGAGGGGGAGATGAATCATGAGAGACGATGGACTCTGAAAAACAAACTGAGGGTTCTAGAGGGGAGGGGGGTGGGGGGATGGGTTAGCCTGGTGATGGGTATTAAAGAGGGCATGTTCTGCGTGGAGCACTGGGTGTTATGCACAAACAATGAATCATGGAACACTACATCAAAAACTAATGATGTAATGTATGGTGATTAACATAACAATAAAAAATTATTAAAAAAAAAAGAATATGTGAAGTCCTATGACTCCTAATCCCACTACATTCTGTTTCAGGTAAAATGCTCAGCATCCAAAGAAAAATTGAGGAATACATTTTCGTATAATCCAGTTAACTCTTTCTAAATTGTTTAAAGATATATTTACTAGAAAGGCTATCTTATTCATTTTGCTCCATCTCGAAAGAGTATATATAGCCCTGTGTCTTATACATAGTAAGCACTCAATCAAAATTTATTTGTTTACTTCGAAATCATTCCAGATTTTCTGTTTAGCAATTTAATATAGATTTCCTGATTGCAATATTAAAAAAAAAATTTAAGATAAACCGTTCAAATTGTTCAACAATTGAACTGTATCGTTATATTCCAGAGCCTACATACTATCTATCAGCAATTACTTCTTTTACAACATAGCTGACAGACAAATATGCCTTGTGTTTGAACTACTCCACCGGCATAATCATTCTATTTTCAATATATGACTGGAATATAGTCATGGATATTTCATCAAGTTCAAAAGTTAAGGAAAGAATTTCAGTAATGGGAGAGAAGTGGTGAAAAAAAAGTGTCCTTTTATTTTTTATTATTTTCTTTAAGTTTATATACATATTTTTTTAGTAATCTCTATACCCAGTACGGGGTTCAAACTTACAGCCCCCAGATCAACAGTTGCATGCTCTGCCGACTGAGCCAGCCAGGCACCCCTGTCTTAACTTTCACATATTTGTGAAATATATATTCTTTTCTGCCTATATGATAAAGCATTCAAAATCTTCCTCCATTCGTACTTTGAATCTTCTCATGTCTTGACTCTTTTCATGCTTTGCACATGTGGGATAAGTTTAAATGCAGAAATATATCTGAAGAAGAAAAAGAAGAATAAAAGATTCCCACACAGAATCTTTCCCTGAATATGTTTTCTTTGCCAGGATTGACTTTCTTGTGTTGCTCACTTTCATGCAAGTTATAAGGAATGAGATCTTTCATAAGAGATTTCAATCCTAATTCAGTTAAATGCAGAGAAAATTTGTCTCCTTACACAGTAAACTATGACATCTACTTTCAAATATGTAAATGAAAAGGAATTAGGAAAGTTCTGGTCTATATTAATTTTAGCTCATGAACTAGAATGGTAATCAAATGAAGTTATTTTGGTTTTGGTTATACACTTTATGATTTGCTATATATTTGGTTCAAAGGCAAATTCAGCATTACATGTATATCCTCCCTAGTTAATGTCATGCACCTGGAAAGAGTAAATTTAATCTTTGAGGGAAAGAATTCTGAGAGGTTTTGTTTCCATTTTACTTGAGTTCCTTTTTCCAAATGTGGAATATGATAGGATATAACAATTGTTACGTATGACCAATAATAAAATCCCAATTAAGACAAATAAATACTACTACCTGCTTATATGACCAAGTAGAATTTTATTCCTTACTTTCTGCTGAGCTCTAGTTAAGTGTGATATCATGGCCTACATGTATATTTTAAGATACTTCATACTGCTATTAAGACCTATGGCATCAGAAAACAAGAGCTTTGACAGTTAGGGTTCTTTTAGCTATATGACCTTGGTCGAGTTATTTAGCCTTTCTAAGACTGCATTCCTTCATCAGTTGAATAAAGAATTTGGGCAATAACTCCAAATTTTTCCCTCTCAGGATCTAGTCAAAGGTAGACTGATGATGAGTTTAAGTCTTTTTAAATCTGTAGATTTCCCTCCAACTTTTTTTGTTCCTCCTTGCAATTTATTTGTTGAAAAAACAAGGTCCAGATTTTGCTGATTGCATTCCTATAGTGTTAACATGTCCCTTTTTCCCTGCATTTCCTGGAAAATGCTAGTTAAATGTAGGTTTGATCAAAATCAGATCTAATTTTTTTGGAACAAAAATATTTTAGGTAGTATTGTGTTCTTCTACCTAGAGGTATATAATGTCTGGCTGCTTTTTGTAAGCAGCTGTTGGTAGTCATTGCCGAGTTCATCATTTCTATAGAGATTTCTAAGTTTGTTCTGGATGGACAGTTTCAAAATATATGGTGAGGTTGTAAGAAGCTTTTTGTGTTCAATTTGTCCTTACTTCCTCTTCTATTAAATAAAAACTACGAATTTCTATTTGCTTCTCAAGATTCTTGTTCAATAGAAATGATCAACAGAAATGAAATGGATAAAAACACACAATTTTGTTTGAGTAATTTAAAATGAAAAATAATTTCCAAGGCCATGAAAGGGAAAGTGAAAGGCAAATAAAAAAATAAAACTGTAGCACATACTCAAAGTGCTTAATTTTGTTGTGGCCTTGGTAAAGCACCCTCATCTGATAGCTTTCCATTCTTGGAAACCAAATAAAAATAGATGAGTAGAAATAAGTCAACATTCCTGCATACTTTCCTGAGAAATTCCATCCATTAGCCTTTCCAAGAAAGCTTTGAAAATGTTTTATACTGTACTGCAAATTTGAGTGACAATTTCTACCTTCAAGCCTAACAGGAAGGAAAGAATTTATCAGATGTAGCAATGACATTAATGAGAGGACACCCTCCTAGTTAGGCTGCACCAGGAAAATTCTCCAGAGGACAGAGCACATGGAAATGAAGTGATACCTCTCCATAATGTTGGCACCAGGGGCAAAGGAGAAGCCTCATTATAAGCTGTCCTCATTATAGTGAGAGGGAACTGTGTGTCTGCATTGTGGAAAAGAGTGATAGGGCTGGAGCCATAGCATAAGTTGCTAAGTCTGTGGGGTGAAATAAAGCCCCTGCTGTCATCCTCCAAAGCCATCTGTGCAGCACATAATTGCTTATGACTCTTCTCTTAGACCATGCCTAGTTGATCCTTTGGCATGTAGGGTGGCACATTAGGCATCGTCCCAGAAGGAGTAGTTTCAGCTGGAGAGTAAAAGTAAGCCTGTTTCTGAAATGTAAGCTCCTGAGATGAGTAATTACAAATAAGGTAGGAAGAGAAAATATAAGTCAGGTCTCAACAAGAGAATCCTCGAAAATTCTACCAGGAAGATTGTGATATGGAATAGGGCCGTACACCAGTTTTGTGTTCCAAAAGTTTATGTGAAAGTTATTTGTAATTCCAAATACATTTCTTCATAGAAAGAACATTTCACACAATGATCAAGTTCCCAGGCAGCCTAGAAGTTGGCAATGTTAGAGATAGCTATTTCTTTTCATCATTCAATCATCCATCCATCCATCCATCCATCCATCCAAAACATGAGCTCCTAGAATATTTAAACACTGGAGATGCAGAAGTAAATATCAATTCCTAATTATTTAGCACTAAGACAACTGGATACCCCACAGTATCAGGTAAACATATATTTTCTATCTATACTTCAGTGAAAATGTAATACAATACAAATGGTGAGACAATGTTACAGGTAACTAATGGTTGAAAATCACTCTTAGTAAAGCACTTTTTAATGGTTACCTGTAAATGGAAGAGTTTCTCTAGTAAAGTTTGGTGGCAAGAAGAGGGGCTTGGAAACTGTGGTCACGTTTGCTATTTGTTGGGTATGGAGGTGAGTAAAAGTGAGTTGCTACAGGACCCAGTAAAATAGTAAATTGCTAACTTTCTGAATTTAAGGAACAAGAGGCAATCTTCTCCCCCTTGGTTCTTGGGATTCTGGAAGTGAATGGCCATGAATCTTTGATTAAAGACACTTAATAAAGCAACAGGCTAAAGACACCAACAATAGCTTCAGAGCAGACAAGTTTGGGCTCCATTTGCTACTGATAATACAAAATAATTGCAACTTTTTGATATGTTGTTTTTAATCAGGACATAATCACACTCACTTGCAACAAAAACTATTTTATATAAACTTCCTAAAATTTATTTTGAGACTTTACAGTTGAATCAGGATTACTTTTCATCTTCCTCCGAGCAATGATGAACCCATCAAATTAATGGATTTTCTAGAGTAGTTCCTTCACTATTTGATGTTAACAGTTCTTCAGCATTTTCACTGTTCACTTCACTAAATCCCAACTCCTTAGCAAGACTAAAGATTTTTTATTTGGGTTCAACCGCTTTTAGATTCAAACTTCTCCCAATAGCTCTTATTTTCAATTTTCCTTTTAATCTGTGGGCTATTCTAGGTCTTTAAGCTCACCTACTTTCTTCAAGAGCATTTCTACCTGCTCAGAAGATATAGTCACATGAATATTGGAGAATAATAGTCACAACATATAGTACATTGAACAACAAGAGGAAGATATTAAGTCCTTTTGAAAAAACAGCTAAATTAAGACTTTAATACACTCTACATCCTCTCATCTGGAACTCATGTGTAACTTAAATGATTTTAGTAGTATACACATGTATATTTGTTACAAGAGATTATTTTGTGTAGAAAATGAATTCCCAGTAAAAAAAAATTTGCAAGTTATTATATCAAATATTCAGAGAGTCTGGATTGCAATGGACATCTGTCCTTAAAGTCAGGCACACAAATAACTTTTAGCTTACCCTAAACAGCTCAGAATCTGACTTTTTAATTGTTATTATTATTATTTCTTTAAAAGTTACAATAGTTGCTCATATTTCACTACCAAAATCCATCTTTCCCACAAAGCAAAACAAACCAAAAAAATAGTCTTCCTTCATCATGAAAAACTTGTGTTCAAAATAACAGGCAACTACATGGAACGCACTAACCAGTGACTATTCTACACTTAACAGATAAGCTCCATGACACATTCTTTGGACCTATATTCTATTAAATCATGAATTTGAATCATTTTTTTCCCCAGGCTATGCATGGAAAATGGAATTACTTCTCATCATGATTACTGAAAGCTTAAGGATGCTTTAGTCTAGTGATATGTTAAAATGCTTTAAAAACAGTATGTTTCCATCTAAATATAAAGGGTTACTGTTATGGGCTGAATTGTCTACCCCTAAACTTATACATTGAAGCCCTAAACCCTAGTACCTCAAAATGTGACTATTTTGGAGACAGAGCCTTTAAATGGGCAATTAAGTCACAACAAGACCATCAGGGTGGGTCCTAATCCAATCTGATTAGGGTCTCTATAAGAACAGGAGATTAGGACATGGAGAGGCACCAGAGGTGTGCATGCACAGACCACCACCCTGTGAATAGGCAGCAAGAGGACGATTATCTGCAAGCCAAGGAGAGAGGCCAAAGATGAAACCAACCCTGCTGGCAACTTGATCTTGGACTCCCAGTCACCAAAACTGTGAGAAAATGAAATTCTGCTGTTTACATAGTCTGCAGTACTTTGTACAGCAACCCTTGCAAACAAACACAGTTGCAGGGGGGAGGAGAGAGATGGTGGAGGAGTAGGAGACCTGGATTTCTTCTGGTCCTGGGAATTCAGCTGGATAGGGATCAAACCATTCTGAACACCTACGAACTCAACAGGAGATTGAAGAAAACAACAGCAACAATTCTCTGAACAGAAAAGCGACCACTTTCTGTAAGGTAGGATGTGAGGAGAAGTGAATCCGAGGCGATATTCGGGAGGATAGATGTCAGGGGAGGGGGGCCTCCGTCGGCCGCTCTGGCAAGTGATAGAGCCGCAGAGCACAAAATCGGAACTTTTAGAAGTCGGCTCCGCTGAGGGACGTCGCTCCAGTGGCTAAGCGGGGGGTGGAACCCTCCCGGGACAGTGTGGTCTCAGGACCCTCAGGGTCACAGAAAGACCGGGGGTGCCTGAGTGCAGCAGAGCTCCCAGATATTGGAGCAGGGAAGCTGGCTGCAGAGACGGATCCGAGGACCAGGCTCTCAGTTTGGGATTGCCAGAAACCGAGATCCGTGGCACAGTTGGGCCACTGCTCTTCCAGCAGGGACCCAACAAGCGGCAGATCCGGGGAGACTCACCTTCCTCCCCGGGGAGGAGCAGCACGGGAGCACACCGCAGGGATCTGCTGGGTTTGGAGATTCCACACCGAGTCGTGTGCCAGAGATAGAAACGTTCAGTCGCAAGCCAGGTGAGCATGGAGTGCGGCCGGAGACCAGAGAGATGGGAGTGATTGACTGCTTTTCTCTGGGGACTCACTGAGGAGTAGGGCCCCAAGTTCTCGGCTCCTGCGGGGCACAGATTGGGACACTGCCATTTTCACTCTCCTCCTCCAAAGCTGTAGGGAAAGCTTGCAGGGAACAAAAGCTCCTAAGAGCAAACCCAAGCAGATTACTTAGCCCCGACAGGCAAGGGCGGGGCAATTCCACCCCCGGCAAAGACATTGGGGAACCACGGCAACAGGCCCCTCCCCCAGAAGATCAGCAAGAACAGCCAGCAAGCCAAGACCAAGTTTACCGATCAATGAGAACGGCGTAACTCCAGCGCTAGGGGAATACTGCACATAGAATTCATGGCTTTTTCCCCATGATTCTTTAGTCTTTCAAAGTTAATTTTTTTAACTTTCTTTTTTTTTCTCTTTTTCCCTTTTTCAACGAACATCTTATCAATCCCTTTTTAAAAATTCTTTTTTATTTTTCATTTTTAGAGTCATATTCTATCCTTTCATAGTAGTTACCCTTATTTTAGGTTTTGTTCTCTCTTCAAAATTTTGGGATAGAATTTCTTCTAACAGATCAAAATATACCCTAAATCTCTAGTGTGTGGCTTTGTTCTAGTCTCCTGCCTGATCACATCCTCTTCCTTTTTTTTTGGAAATCTTCTTTCTTTTTTCAACCAACCTCTTATCTTATCAATTCCTTTTATAAAATCTTTTATAATTTTCATCATTACACTCATATTCCATCCCTTCATCGTATTAAGCCTTATTTTTGTACATATATAAGTTTTTCTTTTTTTAATATTTTGGGAGGCACTTTCTTCTAACAGACCAAAATAAGCCCAAAATCTAGAGTGTGGCACTGATCTATGTACCAGCCTGATCATATTTGATCATATTCTGTTTTTTTTGTTTTGTTTTGTTTTTGTTTGTTTCTTTTTATCTCTTTCTTTTTCTTTTTCTGTTTTTTCTTTCTTTCCCTTTCTTTCCCCTGGTTTCAGGTCATTTCTGATTTGTTATCTGTTAGTATTTTGTTCTCTCATTCATCTATTGTCCTCTGGACAAAATGACAAGACAGAAAAAATCACCTCAAAATAAAAAACAAGAGGCAGTACAGACTGCCAGGGACCTAATCAATACAAACATTAGTAAAATGTCGGAACTAGAGTTCAGAATGATGATTTTAAAGATACTAACTGGGCTTGAAAAAAGCATGGAATTTATTAGAGAAACCCTTTCTGTTGAAATAAAAAAACTAAAATCTAACTAAGTCGAAATCAAAAAGGCTATTAATGAGGTATAATCAAAGATGGAGGCTCTAACTGTGAGGATAAATGAGACAGAAGAGAGAATTAGTGATATAGAAGGCCAAATGATGGAAAATAAAGAAGCTGAGAAGAAGAGAGATAAACAACTACTGGATCACGAGGGCAGAATTCGAGAGATAAGCAATACCATAAGATGAAACAACATTAGAATAATTGGGATCCCAGAAGAAGAAGAAGGGGAGAGGGGGACAGAAGGTATATTGGAGCAAATAATAGCAGAGAACTTCCCTAATTTGGGGAAGGAAACAGGCATTAAAATCCAGAAGGCACAGAGAACCCCCCTCAAAATCAATAAAAATAGGTCAACACCCCAACACCTAATAGTAAAACCTACAAGTCTCAGAGAATTTAGAGTGGTGAGAGTCACTTTTTTTTTTCCCATTTTTATGCATTCCTAGAGACATATCAACTACCAAAACTGGACCAGGAAGAAATACAAAACCTGAGCAGACCTACAACCAGTAAGGAAATTGAAGCACAATCAAAAATCTCCCAACAAACAAGAGCCCAGGGCCAGATGGCTTCCCAAGGGAATTCTACCAAACATTTAAAGAAGAATTAATACCTATTCTTCTGAAACTGTTCCAAAAAATAGAAATGGAAGGAAAACTTCCAAACTGGTTAATGAGGCCAGCATTACCTTGATCCCCAAACCAGACAAAGACCCCATCAAAAAAGAGAATTACAGACCAATATCCTTGATGAACATGGATGCAAAAATTCTCACCAAAATACTAGCTAATAGGATCCAACAGTACATTAAAAGGATTATTCACCATGACCAAGTGGGATTTATCCCTCGGCTGCAAGGTTGATTCAAGATCCGCAAATCAATCAGTGTGATACAATACATTAATAAAAGAAAGAACAAGAACCATATGTTCCTCTCAATAGATGCAGAAAAAGCATTTGACAAAGTACAGCATCTTTCCTTGATCAAAACTCTTCATAGTATAGGGATAGAGGGTACATACCTCAATATCATAAAAGCCATCTATGAAAAACACACAGCGAATATCATTCTCAATGGGGAAAAACTGAGAGCTTTCCCCCTAAGGTCAGGAACACAGCAGGGTTGTCCACTATCACCACTGCTATTCAACATAGTATTAGAAGTCCTAGCTACATCAATCAGACAACAAAAAGAAATCAAAGGCATCCGAATTGGCAAAGAGGAAGTCAAACTCTCATTCTTTGCAGATGATATGATACTTTATGTAGAAAACCCAAAAGACTCCACCCCAAAACTGCTAGAACTCCTACAGGAATTCAGTAAAGTGGCAGGATATAAAATCAGTGCACAGAAGTCAGTGGCATTCCTATACACCACCAACAAGACAGAAGAAAGAGAAATTAAGGAGTCGATCCCATTTACAATTGCACCCAAAACCATAAGATACCTAGGAATAAATCTAACCAAAGAGGCAAAGGATCTGTACGCAGAAAACTATAAAATACTCAGGAAAGAAATTGAAGAAGACACAAAGAAATGGAAAAAACGTTCCATGCTCATGGATTGGAAGAACAAACATTGTGAAGATGTCAATGCTACCTAGAGCAATCTACACATTCAATGCAATCCCTATCAAAATACCATCCACTTTTTTCAAAGAAATGGAACAAAGAATCCTAAAATTTCTATGGACCCAGAAAAGACCCCGAATAGCCAGAGGAATCTTGAAAAAGAAAAGCAAAGCTGGTGGCAACACAATTCCGGACTTAAAGCTCTATTACAAAGCTGTCATCATCAAGACAGTATGGTACTGGCACAAAAACAGACACATAGATCAATGGAACAGAATCGAGAGTCCAGAAATGGACCCTCAACTCTATGGTTAACTCATCTTCGACAATGCAGAAAAGAATGTCCAATGAAAAAAAGACAGTCTCTTCAACAAATGGTGTTGGGAAAATTGGACAGCCACATGCAGAAGAATGAAACTCGACCATTTCCTTACACCACACACAAAAATAGACTCCAAATGCTTGAAAGACCTAAATGGGAGACAGGAGTCCATCAAAAACCTAAAGGAGAACACAAGCAGCAACCTCTTTGACCTCAGCCGCAGCAACTTCTTCCTAGAAACATCGCCAAAGGCAAGGGAAGCAAGGGCAAAAATGAACTATTGGGATTTCATCAAGATAAAAAGCTTTTGCACAGCAAAAGAAACAGTCAACAAAATCAAAAGACAACCGACAGAATGGGAGAAGATATTTGCAAATGACATATCAGATAAAGGGCTAGTATCCAAAATCTATAAAGAACTTCTTAAACTCAACACCCAAAGAACAAAAGATCCAATCAAGAAATGGGCAGAAGACATGAACAGACATTTTTCCAAAGAAGACATCCAAATGGCCCACAGACACATGAAAAAGTGCTCAGCATCGCTCGGCATCAGGGAAATCCAAATCCAAACCTCAATGAGATACCACCTCACACCAGTCAGAGTGGCTAAAATTAACAAGTCAGGAAATGACAGATGTTGGGGGGATGCAGAGAAAGGGGAACCCTCCTCCACTGTTGGTGGGAATGCAAGCTGGTGCAGCTACTCTGGGAAACAGTATGGAGGTTCCTCAAAAAGTTGAAAATAGAGCCACCATACGATCCAGCAATTGCACTACTGGGTATTTACCCCAAAGATACAAATGTAGGGATCCAAAGGGGTACATGCATGCTGATGTTTATAGCAGCAATGTCCACAATAGCCAAACTGTGGAAAGAGGCAAGATGTCCATCGATAGATAAGCGGATAAAGAAGATGTGGTATACACACACACACACACACACACACACACACACACACACACACACACACAATGGAATATTATGCAGCCATCAAAAGGAATGAAATCTTGCCATTTGCAATGACATGGTTGGAACTGGAGGGTATATGCTGAGCGAAATAAGTCAATCAGAGAAAGACATTTATCATATGACCTCACTGATATGAGGAATTCTTAATCTCAGGAAACAAACTGAGGGTTGCTGGAGTGGTGGGGGCTGGGAGGCATGGGGTGGCTGGGTGATAGACACTGGGGAGGGTATGTGCTATGGTGAGCTCTGTGAATTGTGTAAGACTGTTGAATCATAGACCTGTACCTCTGAAACAAATAATACATTATATGTTAAAAAAAGAAAAAAGAAAAAAAAAGATAGTAGGAAGGGAAAAATGAAGGGGGGAAATCGGAGTTGGAGACGAACCATGAGAGACTATGGACTCTGAAAAACAAACTGAGGGTTCTAGAGGGGAGGGGGTGGGGGGATGGGTTAGCCTGGTGATGGGTATTAAAGAGGACACGTTCTGCATGGAGCACTGGGTGTTATACGCAAACAATGAATCATGGAACACCACATCAAAAACTAATGATGTAATGTATGGTGATTAACATAACAATAATAAAAAAACACAGTTGCTATTATTATTGTTATTTGAAGTTAAAATAGCAATAGAAGTTAAAGTCACTATAAATCCTATCATGCCAAAACAAATTTTTAATACAATAGTCTATCATAAATCTAATTGTTTCCAAAGGAGAAAATTCTCCTAAAGGAGAAAACTCTACAAGCACAATTTATTTTATATGTAACAAAAGAGAGGTAATTTCTATTGTAAACAAGCCTCTCAACATATAAAATTTCATAAATATGCTTGTGTTAATTCCATCATCTAACTTAGCGAAACTCTAAAGTTTCAAGTTACCAAAAAGGTTTTGGAAGCTATTTTTAAATGCACATACCACAAAATATAATTATTGCTAAAAAGTTTACCTAAAAACTCTTATCCCACTTACATCTATTGAAATCATTTGCTTCTAACAATTATGTTTAGATTACTCGTGACAACTTCATGAGACATAAGACAAAGTAAGACATCATTCTAAATTATTTTTCTTGCTGAGAAATTTTTGTAAGAGATTTAACATGAACTTATTTGACTAGCAAACCAGGCAGAATAAAAGTATTTCCACATTATATTCAACGTTGATAACTCTAAAAAGATGACTTTTTAAATTAAACCAATGAACTTAGAGTAGTTTTAATACCAAATATTTTTCCAAATTATGTGAATCTGAAATACACTTGGGTTTGTTTCTGTTATATTTGTGAGAACTTCAGAAATACTTAATTTATAAGTTCTTAATTTTAAGCCAATTAAAAATGGTGCTTTACAAGTTAATTTTAACAATACCATCTGGAGACAAAAAAAAAAAAATCACAAATCTGGAAAATGCACATATGAACACACATAAACATACAGATAGACACGGATATTATGGCTTTAGTCTTAAAATTTAAGCCATGAGCCCACAAAACTCACTAGTTTATAAAAGAGCTGAGGGTTTTAGAGGGGACGGGGGTAGGTGGATGGGTTAGCCCAGTGAAGGGTATTAAGGAGGGCACATGCTGCATGGAGCACTGGGTTTTATATGAAAACAATGAATCATGGAACACTACATCAAAAACTAATGATATACTCTATGGTGACTAACATAAAATAAAATTAAATTAAAAAGAAAAAGAGCAATTGATTCCAAACTGTGTTTCTGGAAGATGGACTAAATCAAGCTTACCTGCTTAAATAGCTAAAGCTTTTTCTACTAACATTTGTGGAAAAGTTATTTGAAATTTTTCACTAGCCCAGTTTCCAAATACCTTTTCTCCCCCAACCCCGAGGAGAAATATACCCCCTAAAGTTTGTATTTCAAAGAATGGCTCTTAGTTCCTAGAGAAGATGGGATTAGGAAACATACACCACAAAGGCATAGAGAAAGGACCCCAATTTCCTCCAAGGAGTTTTGAGGTATATTTATCTATTATCAGAGGTCTAGAATAATACAGGACAATTCTGTTTCCAGCGTTCTGATCTTTTACAATGTCTGCAAGCATTCTGAGATGAGTAGGGGAGGTTTAGAGATTGTTAAAGATAGTTGGTATTTGAAATGCTGCTTCTAGAGCTATATTTATGCTTTTGTAGAGATTTAAAAGACAAAGATGCTGTTTCCAACTCCCCAAAGAACTGTATTACATACAGCCTGAATATCAAGGGACTGACCCACCTTTCCAACTTGCTTCTCTTTATCGGGAAATTTCCAACTAAGATGGGAATCAAAAGATTTCTAGAGCTTCAGGGTTTAATGCAGTATGTCCTTTAAGAAAAACAATCTGTATGAAGTGTTCAACAAAGGCCTGCTGAGTGCACAATTCGACCTTGGACCAATTCACCTTAAGGAGAAGAACCTCTTCTATTGCTTTTATCAATCCCTGTACATTGGTCTTCACTGATTACTTGTAGAAGAGCCTAGGAAAAATTATCGTCATTCATTTCTTCTGTGAGGGGGCATTTTCCTCAGACTGTCTGGCTTATCTGATAGTGTAATTATGGTTGGGAAGAACTCTGCTCAGTGGTCAATCAAGGTCCCTGTGAGTGAGATTTTGAAGGACGACTAATCTTCCTAACTCTTCTCTAAATGTGGTAAAATCTTCTCAAAGTAGAGGCAAAAGAGCTTTGTAATTTCATCTTTCTAAGGAAGTCCATAAGACTAGCTGCCATATTAACTTCATGTCCTCTTTCCAACGTTGTCTTTCCATAGGTACCAATAAGACAATTGTTTAGGATGAGAGTTCTTTAAAAAAAATTTTTAAATCTAGAAGTCTGTCCAATTCAAATGATCCATCATCTCACCATTGATGAGTAAGATTGTTTATTTATCTCAATGGTGACTCAAAACGATAAACCTTTGTATGGCTTAACCACGGATGTAATAGGCATCCCAAAAGAGTACAAAAGATGTAGCCCTCATAAGATCTAAAAACTTCACTCCTGGAATTAGCCTAAGAAAGCAAACTCCTTTGTTATTGTAGGCAGTAAGAATGGTGCAGTGAAAATGATCTCCAGTTTATCACCAGAATGTAAGACATCTCTAGTCATAGCCCACTAACTTGTGAGCCCAGGCAGGAACTATTGGAATGGGACTTTTCCAGCACTAATGAGACAAAAAAGGTTGAAATGACAAAAACTTCTTAGCCGGGACCCCTTAAAACAAACTCCCCTAAGAGCTATCACATTTAGATAATGAGAGTGCTGTTTGTGACTTTGTGTCTGTTGAGTGGCCATCAAGATACATGCCAGTATGTGTATCTTCCTGCTGGTGGAGACCAGAGAGAATGTTCTCACAGGTCACAGAGCCAAGCTCTCAAGACAGACAATAAAAGGAAATCTCATCCCCATTTTTCTCGCATGCCCATTAACAGCTTTAGCTAAGCTTTGAGTCTCTCAGAGCCAATCTAATATCAAAGACCAATGTGCTTCTGGGTTGGGGATTATGTGGTGTTGTAGAACATCTTGTTGCACAGTTTTCTTAAGGTTGGCAAATGACCTAGTGTCAACCTAACCCATGACCAGCTTCTAACATGGGAGCTCACTTTGAGTTAAGTGGTAAGCACTCTAACAACCTTTAATGCTCATACTATGCCCACCAATTTTGCAGCTTTGGCTTCCAAGATGTCCCTTAGCAACAGGCTTTACCACATATGCAGATTAATTCATAGCAAAGTTAGTCTAAACAGCCACCAGTCTCGTAAGAACAATAAACTCATCATTCTTTGAGGCTAGCTCAAACAGTAGGTTCATAGGCCCTATGCCTGCATTCCACCCTATGGTTTTTCCCTTATGACAAATGACACAACAGAGACAAAACAGTGACCATCTCTGGAAGGAACAGGATCAATAAAAATCAAGAGTACTCATAACAAATCTTTACTGGAGCTGCTATACTCAAGGAACTAGTTCCACAAATATTTCCTCCTGCTAATCTAAAATCTAAATTTAGTAAAGAGAGGATGTGGTTTACACACACACACACACACACACACACACACACATACACACACACACACACACACACACACAATGGAATATTACTCAGCCATCAAAAAGAATTATATCTTACCATTTGCAACACCAAAGATGTAATTAGAAGGTATTATGATAAGCAAAGTAAGTCAGTCAGAGAAAGACAAATACCATATGATTTCACTCATGTGAAATTTAAGAAACAAAACAGATGAACATAGTGGAAGGGAAGGAAAAAGTAAGATAAAAACAGGGAGGCAAACCGTAAAAGACTCTTAACTATAGGAAACAAACTGAGGGTTGCTGGAGGGGGAGATGGGTGGAGGGATGGGGTAACTGGGTGATAAGCATTAAGGAGGGCACTTGATGGAATGAGCACTGGGTATTTTATGCGACTGATGAATCACTAAATTCTATCCCTGAAACTAATGCACTGTATGTTAACTAAATTGAATTTAAATTAAAAAAAATTTTTTTAAATAGAAAAGAAGGGACACCTAGCTGGGTCAGTTGGTTAAGCATCTGCCTTCAGCTCAGGTCATGATCCCACAGTCCCAGGATCAAGTCCTGCATCTGGTTCCCTGCTCAGCGGGGAGCCTACTTCTCCCTCTGCCTGCTGCTCCGCCTGCTTGCGCACTCTCTCTCTCTCTGATAAATAAATAAAATCTTTAGGAAAAAAAAAATAGAAAACAAAAAGGGACTCTCACCACTCTAAATTCCACTGGACCCAGGATTTCTCAGCTACAACAGCCCCAGGAGCAAGTGTCCAGACAGTGAAGTTTGTCCCTTCGTGGTCACCAACTGTAGGAAAGGAAAAATTTTTCTTTCTTCCCTTCTAGATTCTTGGGCTGGTCTAATAGTTAAATTGACATAAGGCAGATTAATGGGAGAAAAACAAATTTTGCACAAATGGCAGCCCCATAAAAATTTGAGACCCAAAGCGTAGCCAGATAATTGAGGCATATATAAACATGCTGACCTAAGGAAAGGGGTAGAAATCTGAGGATACAAAGAGAAGGAAGACCATTCACAGGAAGGTGAGAGTGGAGACATCTGGAGAACATAGGTTCCCGTAACAGCTGCCTTAACTGTTACACAGTTAAGTTTCTTAGGTAAAAAGCTGTCTTCCAGTAACAACTGTCTTCCTGGTACAGGCCCCCTTTCCGATATAAATTTAGGCAGTTGAGGGGCAAGTAAAGAGCTTTTCCTCAAACTGCTGGGTTTTGACTGGCTTTAGCTCAAAATAATCCTATGCCAAAAAGACATATTTTGGGGTGAAACCTGCTCCCCTTCCCTCAGTAGCCAGTAGCTGCCTAAACTTGAAACAATAAACTCTTAATAGATCTTTAGATACCAGTGCTAATTCAACAGATTTCAGAACTGGCAATTATTTCTTCAATGAATCCCATAAAGAGGTCATAGAGGAAGCTGTTTCTAAGTTGATAAGATCAGTGTTAAATTTTAGAGTGAGGCCCATAATGTTTGCAGGCTGGTCCTTTCTTACTTAGTCACTGAACCGTCAATCTCCCAATCAACAGGCTTTTAAGGTGGGCCTACACTGTCACTTGATAATTAAGTAGGGTGTTAAAGTAACAAAAGGTTCTTTTTCAAAGACAGATTGGATGACAGAAGTTTTATTCTCTTCTAGTATATAATAACTACTTGTAATAATGAAGACTTGTCGTGGATGCTTATAGCACACAGTATGGAGGAATAGAACAGAAGAGCATTTGACCTCAAAGTAAATTCAAGAGTGGATCCCGTGAGGGAGAACCCATGTGGGGCTTGGCGTCAGTAACTTCTGTTCTAATTCCATTTCCATCTTTCAGGTGATGCATTCTGTATGTATATATGTATGTATGTATATATGTATGTATTTTGAAATAAACTCTACATCCAACAAGGAGCTTAAATTTGCAACCCTGAGATCAACATTCGCATGCTCTACTGACTAAGCCAGCCAGGTAGCCCTGATGCATTCTGTTTAGAGGCTTGCCTTCTGTGATGGTCATGGAGTTTCAGGGCTCTTCATTTGTGCATCTCTGGAAAGAGACTTAGCAAAAGCAAAATATTTTGATATATATATATTTTTGAAGATTTATCTATTTATTTGAGAGAGAGCATAGTGCAAGTGGGAGGAGGGGCACAAGGGGTGGGGGAGAGAGAGAGAGAGAGAATCCCCAAGCAGACTCCCCACAGAGTGGGAAACCTGAAGCAGGGCTTGATCCCAGGACCCTGAGATCATGATTTGAATCGAAATCAAGAGTTGGACGCTCAACCAACTGAGCCATCCAGGCGCCCCCAATATATTGTGTTGTTAATGATATTCTCAGCTTTTAAAATTTATGGTTTGTTATTAGTTGATTATTCTAAATATTTATATCCAATTGTATATTTCTAATTTTATATGTACTAAGTAAGTATCAGCCAAGAAGGTAAATAGATCATAGCTGTTTTACAAATAATCTAGTTATGACTCAAAGAAGGTAATGAAGTTCTCAACCAGAGGAAATTTTGCCTCCTGGGGGCCATTGGAAAACATCTGGAGACATCTTTGATTGTTATGAAAAAGGGGCAGGGCTACCAGTATCTTGTGGTTAGAAGGCAGGAAAGCTGCATAACATCCTAAAATGCATAGGGCACACCCCATATCCAAAACTTATCCTGCCCAAAATGTCAGTACCACCTAGATTGAGAGATTGAAAAAAGTTGTCCGTTCTTTTGAAACTAAGAGGTGATAAACCAAGACTTAGAACAAGGTGTATCTAATTACAAAGCTCATGCTCTTTCCACTACCTTACTCAGATAAGTTTTAATAATTGAATTCTTTTCTAGCACAGCACCAATATCAGTGGAACAAGTTAGTCTCAATTGTATGGTATATCAATGGTCATTACATTTATGTTCATAATATTCTATAATGAAAACAAATGGATATTTGTGCTGTTATGCAAGACATACTGTATGAACAAAGGGGAGGCAGACAAGCAAGACAGTACTAACCCCTTTCCAGTGTTGTCTGTCCTAGTTAATGGCACCATCAGGCATCCTTAACTCTATCCTCTTCCCACTTCACCGCATTTAACCCACTCCAAGTTACCCAAGTTTTCATCCTCTACTACTGCTCTAGCATTCACTTTGGTGCATCCAGTCTATGCTACAGTGTGAATAATCCTTTGGAACATAGATGTAAGCATGACACCTTCTTGATTGCTTATTCCCACGCTAAACTTACTGTTCACCCCTCCACGACCCCTGGTTTAAATCACACAGTGATCTCCAGTTTGTCTTAGGATAAATAGCCCAAATCCCCAACATAACTTACACTGTCCTCTTAGTCACATCTCTGCCTTTCTTTCTGGAATCAGCTGCCATCTTTCTTATCCTTGATGTTCTAGCCACTGTCTCTCTTTGAGCTGAGTGTTTAGCTTTGTTTGAAAAGTCTAGACCCAGTGTCTCTTAGAGAAGTTGGCAATTCATGGGGTTCGATGAATACTTGTTAAATGAATTAGTGCATAAATAAGCAGAAGAATACTTGGATTAAAGAACGAATGAAAGTAAAGGGCTAAATAGACTTAAAGTAAGTTTGAGCCTTAATGCTCAAGATAACACAAGTTCTGCATTTGGTCTGATACAGCGAAGTCAGAACCAGCAAGGTCTTAGGCAACTAGAGATGTCTAAGCCAGGATGGTCATTCTGACCAAAAAAAAGAAAAAAAAAAATCAAGAACTATTTGGTGAACTGAGTTTTCCTGCAGAATGAAGCCTTTTAATTTGCATTCTCCTGTGAACCAGTCAATTATTTTCCAAATATTTCCAAAGCAGAACATTTTAAACCTTAGAGGATTACCACTAGTAAAAATAAAAGTATCCTACATCGGTGAAGATGGTTCCATTGATTCAACTGCACGTGGCAAAAAAAAAAAAAAAAGTACAGCATTCTCCAAAAGACCCAGAAGCCCAAATCCAAGATGATTTCTCATGACCCAGCAGAGACAACAGGACTCCTGGTATCAAGCCTATATCCTAAGTGACCCAGCCATGCTCAGTATACTTTGAGCAGCATGGGGTCTTGGGCTCAAACCATGCAGAGCCTCACCTTTCTTCAAGGTAAGAAAACACACACACACAAAAATGATAAAAAGCAGAATAATGCCTTGCACGTCTTTGTGGAATTGAGGTTCAAATACAGGAACATGTTCTCTCTAAATGGCACGTAAAATTCAATGCTAGATTCTGAATTTGAGGCATCAAGAGTTTGTACTTGACTTTAGGACCTTTGTGTTTGTGTGTTTTTTTCTTATTCTAACAGTGCATTCTCCAAATTGCTGGTTATCTCAACTTAAAATAACCTTCCTCTAAATCTGCCAAATATAGTCCCTTAAAAATGTTATGTTGAGAATAAAAAGTGGGCCTTTGACCTAGATGAACATGGTAAGACAAACAAGAATAAATGTTTTAGCTACAGCATTCATCCTAAAACAACTATAATTCAACAACCTAAAATTCGGCTTTTACTCTTTTGCAGTAACATTTTTCCATCCATTTACCCTCATGCTGCCAGTGATTACCTATAAAACAACAAAATTGGGTTGGCTTTTCCCTAACTCACTCCAAAATGGATGACTCTAGGATCTGCCAAAACCCAAACAAAGGATAGTTGTCCCCTTGATCCTTCTTGCTTTTAATGTGTCTACATATAAATAAAGCAAGTTGCCCAGCCCTTTCTAAAGCTGAAAGCCAGCCTTAAATGCCTAAATAACATGACCCTAGATAGGCGCAGACACCTTAGGACAATGAAATGCAAATTAGGAATACTCATTGTTTTGCATCACGAAGAGTCTCGTTGTGCATTTTTCAAACAAAATAAGACAAAGTGGCGACCCACTTGACCTCACTGGCACTTTTAGGGCAAACAAAAGGCAATTGACTCCTCCTTCTAAAGTAATAACAACAATGACAACATAATTGGTATCCAAGTGGCACCTTTCACAGGAACTGCTATAAGTCTCCACATCAAAGACCAGCTCACCAAGAAAAACCCCAAGTTTAGCACTAGATTTGGTTTTGGGTGGTTGTGTCTAAAACATTTCTGAAGTGTGGAAACACTGAAATGCTCTTGGTACTTTTCCCATTCCAGTGTCTTCTGGATAAAGAACTGTCAGCTTAAAACAAATACAATTAGACAAGGCAGAATGAAAAACTGACTGAACAAATGCTACTTTAACTTGGGGTACATATAAAGCTGATGGGGTGGGCTATTGTGACATATGCCTGCTTGCGTTTGGATCCATCATGGTCCTCCTCTTGCTTTGCATTGAGGAGGGTTAACCCTGCAAATTACATTTCCCAGGTCCCTCTTTTACTTAGGTTGGGCCAATGGGAAGTACTCACTAGTGGATGACAGGAGGGAATATAAAACAAAGAGAGAAGCCAGGATATTTCTCCTCCTCTTATTCAGCGTTCTTGTTCTTTGAGCAGTAGTCCCTGTGACTTCACTATCTTTCTATTGTTTCAGCTCCCATCAGACTTGTCCACAATAGTTGCAGCTTCTGCCAAGTGGCTCTAACCCATGATTAAACCACCTGCCCCTCAGCCCTGAAGTTGAAGACAGCTTCTAGGAATTGCTATTTTCTGGGTTTCTTTTAATTTCCCTGTGTGCCTTTTTCAGCTTTTCTAACACCTCGTTACTAATTCCCCATATTGCATTCCTTCTACTGAACAACTTGGCATGGTAGTTTTATTTTTCTGGTTACATCTTAATTGATGGAATTTCTACTGGACCTGGGAGTGGGTGAATGACAAGAAAAAAAAGTATTCTTAGCAGCAGTCCTCAGCCTTGTCCTCCCTCTCCTACACTCATGACAGTCATGTAAGTAGTGAGTTCCTATGATGAAAAGATACACAAAGTTAGACCCTTTTCAAAGAAGCTACTAAGGGAAACTCATCTGGCATAGGTCTTTCTCTCCCTACTCAGGGATTATCAGTGAAAACAGAAGAGGAGTTTTTTCCTCTCTGAAAAACAGGTGGTGAGTAATGCTAAAGACATATATGGCACTGAAGTGTGACTGGGCCTTCTGTACCTCCTGCTTTTTGGCTCCTGGGCATAGTGTGTTGAAGGCAAATTGGACAACTGATACAAGGGCACTCCATAGTCAGCTTCAATCAGTGTGAAAAAGATGCAGGTGGCCTGGCAAAGAGACCATAGATACTCCATATTGGTAATGAACAACCCAAGAGAGAAATACTCTAAATCTAAAATATGCAGCCTCATGCAGACAAATCAGTGTCCAGCCCCAAGATTCAAAGCCATCTCACACATATGAACCAAAATATCTTTATGAGATGATGTATTTTACCAAATTTCATCAAAGAGGCTGGAAATACAATAAAGTAAGATTGATGAAAAATTACTAAAGAAAAACATAGCTAAATGTTATGGATCTCAACCAAGTTTCTGTGGTAGAATTAAGTCCTCATGTCCTATGGCTTTCAAAGTTGAGTCCCCAAAATAGTGGTACCATTACCACCTGCGTATGTGTAGAAATGCAAATTATTAACTCCCACCACACCCCTATAGAATCAGAAACTAATCCATATTTATAGATATAAGAAAATTAAACGATAATAGGTTAAGTGTCATGATTCCAGGGTCAAAAAAGTATGAGAGTTAGAATTAAAATTGGTTTTATGACATCCTATACTGTACTGTTCTGTACACATATGCTACCTGAATGCAAGAATGACAAAAGGATGATCTTCCACAATGTTGGCTATGAGGCAGAGTTTTCCAAAGAGTGATATGTCACTGCTGCCTTCTCCTCATTAACAAAAGTAAGTATTCATGATCTCACAGACTATCAGAAATGCTTCTCTGGGGGCACCTGGGTGGCTCAGTCGGTTGGGCACCTGCCTTAGGCTCAAGTCATGATCCCAGGGTCCTGGGATTGAGCCCCACATCAGGCTCCCTGTTCAGCGGGAAGTCTACTTCTCCCTTTCCCTCTGCCTGCCACTCCCCCCTGCTTGTGCTCTCTCTCTCTCTCTGAAATAAATAAACAAAAATATTAAAAAAAAAAAAGAAAGAAAGAAAGAAATGCTTCTCTGCTTTGGGAATTGGAGCATCCCAATCATGAATCTTGCCAGAGCCCAGGATTCTGTCCTCCCTGATACTGTACAGGAGTGCCATGTAGCAGACAAAGGCATGATCTTCAAAAGCAGGGTTTACCAATTAGATACAACTTTCTTAGTCTTACTGAGCCTCCCCTTCTTCATTTGGATAATGGGGGCATTAACATCCCCTGACTCAGAGAGCTGTAATGTGGATTCCTAAGAGATGGTTTGCTAACTCCTTAGCACACTTCTTGGTATTGTATTTTCTTTTGTGTCTCTTTCCCATCTCTGCAAAAAATAAAAGTTATTCCAGGGCCATGTATTAGATGGAGGCCACTTCATTGTCAGAAGGCTTGTTTACAGACCAGCCATAGAAATTTTACATGTTTTGTTTCATTATCTACATCAGAGATTCTCAACCTTAGCACTATTGACACTCGGGCCAGGTAATTGTTATGTGGGGTGTCCTCTGCATTGTTGGATGCCAGAAGCACCTGCTTCCCATCCCCTGATTGTGATAGACAAAACAGGTCTCCAGACACTACCATATGTCCTCTGAGTGCAAAATATACTCCCTTCTACCCTCAGTATCAAATCAGAACTTTGAGGACTGAAAGAGAAGAGGATTATTCTACCCACTTCCACAAACAGAGAAAGTAGTTATTAAACACTCACAGGGGCTTTTTATTAAACAGATTTATAACTATTCATGTTTTGGCAGACCATTTGCTTTGACAAAGAATATGTTTACATAGAAGAAGCTAGTTGGTGAACTGGGGCAAGTAATTTAATAATTTGGGTAGAACAGAAGCCAACTACTAAACAAGTTCTTGTGTTTGTGTTTGCCTTTCTAATTTATTTACCCATATTATGTTATTAAATTCAACTCGCTCTACTCAGCACTACATAAGGCATCTGAGTTCTTGTTATTAAAATATTACCATTTTATTAATTCATATTTCATTATAAACATAATTAATAATCTCATTCTTCCCAGACACAACACTTAATGTACTCAATGATCAAATCCTTAAAATGAAGTACAAAATGGTCCACATCTGTCCCTGAGACAGACCAAGAAGCTCATATAAGTCTTATAAATAAATGGATGCATTTTGTTCAGCTACCTCAGCTGAGTCTTAGGGCTTGTAAATAAAAGGGACAAGACAGCCACAGGGAACTCCTAGTTGTATTAATTCAATCCCTTCCCTTTTGGGGAACACCTTCAGCTAGACAAGCAGAGGTCTTCCTGGAGTCCTGAGGTGAGACAGTGAGCAGGAAGGAGGGGGTGACTTGGGGGTCTGAGTGATGAATACCTAATATAAGTTTATCTTGGGTGGTAAGAATGAGATGAGCCCTACATCATTGGAATGTCTGGGATAGTGTGTGCCTCAGTTGTTCATGTGGCTGAAATAGAGCATCAGGACTGTTAATTGGGGTTTGCAGAGGTGGTTGTCTGGCCTGTGACCCACTCATTTGAAACATCAGGATAAGGCAAGCTGTGATGTTTCTGGTCCATTTAGTGCGACCTGAGTGGTCAGTTTGTCCTGAGTGGATATTCGGTCCAGAATGGAGAATATAACTGGGCCAGCAGCATATCTGGGCCACAGTGTGCCTATATCTTTAAAACTCTCTGAAGTGACCGATCTGAATTGGACTGTCTGCTTGGACATTCTAGTCTGGCAGAACCTTCATTATATGTAAGCTCTTTGTGTCCCAGCTAACTGGAATGTGTTATGGATTGCATGTTTGTATCCCCCCAAAGTATATATGTGGTGCTATTTGCAGGTGGTGCTTTGGGATATAGGTAGGTCATAAAGGTGGAGCCCCCACGATGGGATTAATGTCCTTAGAAGAAGAGAGCTAGCCCTTTTTCTCTGCTCTCTCACATGTGGGGATACAAGAAGAAGACAGTCATCTGTCCATCAGGAAGAGGGCCTTCTTCAAGAATATAACCATGCTGGCACCCTGATCTTGGACTTCCAGCCTCCAGAACTGTGAAAGACAAATGCCTGTTGTTTAAGCCCCCTGCCCCATCTCAGCCCCGCCAGCCTATGGTGTTCTGTTATAGCACCCTGAACTAAGGCAGGATATTTCTCCAAAGTTCTGCAGGGCACGGTTCCCACCCTGATTTCTCAACACTGTGGCTGATTGTGATTTTCACACATCACCGGATACCTGCTTGTCCACTGGCTGGAGAAATCACACAAAAATGCGTATCAAGCTAAACTCTGGGGAAACAGAACAAAAGTCTCTCCTAGATGAAGATGCCGCTACAGATGAACTTATTCAATATTTACTTCGCCCAGGGAGACCGAGTCAGGATGTGTTCTTAATTTTTTGTCTTGACATTCAAAGTAACTTTCTTTTCAATCATGGCCGATAGAATCAGATATAAAAATGGACCAACATTTCCAAAGAGACTCAAAATACTGTTTTACTATTATCTGAAAGAAAAGTGAGCTCACCAAACAATATTGTTCCCGAATGAGAAACAAGAGCCAGATGATATACAGCCTGCGTGCCCTTCACCTTACTGTTTACTTTTTCTCTGCTCTTGTTCAAATAGTTATTTAGTGGATCAAATGCTCAAATGCCAGTCTGGCAGGCACTCAAGAAAAATGTTTTGTTTTTTTTTTTAATTGTTATTTTGTTTAGTTCTTGTTTTTGTTTTAAGACCAAGGGAAAATATTCCAATGACACTGAACTGACAGAAGAGCAGATGTCTGCAGTTTATTTTCCTTGATTGGATTTTAATCGAATTTGCATAGGGCCTTATTTATTTTCACTTTATCACATTAGGGAGTACAGACTCAAGAAGCCAACTGAGGGTCAGTGTTTGTTCTGGCTGATGGATGATGGAGCCATGAGACTGGGATCATCCGAGGAAAGTCTGTGATTCTGAGCAGAGATGGATGTTCAACACCGGAGAACAGTTGCAGATAAACTTATGCAACTTTTTCTCTAGGATCTCTAGGAAGTATTACTACTAATCATTGTTAGTAGGTTATATTCCTTGCACATTCTGCCAAGCACTCTACATGAAAAATCTAATTTAATATATTTATCACTGTGTGGGTGAAATGCAATTCTACAGCCAACTCATTATCAACAATTCTGATACCCAGTGAGCTTAGAAACAAAACAAAGTAACTTTTCCCACAAGCTTCTGGCAAACCTATTTGTGGCAAAACGGGACCAGAACTGATCTGAGGCCATAAAAGACTTATTTAATTACTCTACTTTGTGTGAATATTCATCCGTTTGCTACAGAAATAGACTGTGATGATTACAGGTGCTAATCTCCTGGGGAGGGAAGTATATAAATAACTTTCTAGAAAAAAATTATCTAAAATCTGAAAAATGCTAAATTTTGAAATCTGTCTTTCCCTGAGGTTTTGGATAAGAGAATGTAAGCCTACTAAATTATTATTATCTACACTTTAAAGATAAGGAATTTGACTCTCAGAGATTAAATTGTTTGTTCTTCAGAAAGCATTTATAAGAAGATCGGCTTCTTTGTCTAGGCGATAGAGGGCCTGTACACATAATTATATGAACATTAAATGTATTTTAGGCCTCATTGCCAAGGCCAGCAATTTCTCCTACCAACTTCCTGAGTCACCACCTGAGAGAAAATCCTCACATCACAGAATTGCCATTTGATTTACACCTAAATGGGGACTTGTGAGGGTGAAGGGAGCACTATTAATAATTTCACCAGGACAAGGAGCAAAAATCAAGTCTGGTACAAACTGGGTCAAACTGTCTCCCTATATATGTAATACATTTACCCAAGTACTTAGTACAGAAAACAATGACTCTCCCCAGGGTGAATTACCACTTGCCTCTCATAATACTTCTCTGCCGCCCTGACCACTTTCCCCAAAAATCATACATTTTTCCACTGCCAAACCTCTGCTTGTAATGTCTTTCCTGTCTCTGCATGACGACATCCTTCTTACCCTCTGACACAGTTCCAGGGGGGCCCACCGCCAGCGGTCTGCCTGAGCAGCCCCTTGTCCTCCGCACCCCCACAGCTCAACGCCGGCTGCCTCCAGGCCAGGACATCTTGTATGCAGTCTCATGTTAGAGTTGGTTTAATGGCAGGTACATTTACAAATTGCCTGGCTGTGAAGAGCCAGTGTTGGTTGGCAGACATTCCAAAGTCCATGAATCTCATTGGTCTTTCGAGGTGGGGAGCTCCACATCCCCCGCCTTGATATCTCTAACTGAGTGATGGTGCTGGAACTCATGCAAGTGTAAACATTTTCAGTAAATTTCAAAGATGAGAGATAATGCTTTTTTGAGGGCTCCTGGTTCTTCTGTCAGATCCTGGGATCAATGCTTTTGCTCTAAGAGGTCCACTTCCTCACCAAATATATGCCATTTAAAAGCTTTGCTTCCTGAGGGCATTTACAAGGCAGTAATAAGCATAATCTGGTTCTTCAAGATTTGTTTTGCCCAAGTAATACCATGTCCAATTGGTCTCCCTTCCAATTGTGGCTCTTTGGTCACTCTAAAATAATTGTCATTCAGTCTGCACCATAGAATAACCCATTAAAAAAGGAAGATTTATGATTTCCTGTGGACCAGTGCTGGTGGGCCCTGTCTCTAAGCTAGTGTTCTGAAAACTGTGGCCTATACAATCTACATCAGTAGTGCCAAGGGTATTTGTTAAAATGTCCATCCCAATCTTGCCACATTTGTTTTCTGGGCTGGGATTCAGAATAATAAAGTTTAAGTATGTTCCCCAGGTGATTGCTATAGTTGGTAATCCACTGCTCTAAGTTGGAGTCAATAATCAAAACTTCCTTCAGTTCTAGTGCAACTTCCTTCATTTTTTCTTCCTTTTCTTTACCTCTTAATCCTTCTTCATTAAGGAAAAATTCAAAAAACAAACAATGAAAAAATGGTAACAAACAGAAGTGTTAAAAAATGAAAGTTTGGTTGCTTTTTCTCCCTTGGTCACTGTCTCTTTTTCCTTCACATACATGTAACACACACCCTAACCCTAACCATCAGAAATGAGGACATATAGAGGATAAAAAACAAAAACAGGACCTGAGAGGTTATTTTCAGTCATTTACTTATTCAGTAATCAACTTGTTTGATAATTTTCATCTGATTATATAGACTATTTATTAGCTTGTTACCTATGCTGTTCAATATGGTAGCCTCTAGCCACAGGTGGCTATTGAGTACTTAAAATATAACCACTCTGCATTGAGCAATTCTGTAAATGTAAAATAGTCCTCATATTTCAAATGCTCAGAAATAAAAGAATGTAAATGGTCTCATTAGTAATTGTTATATTACATAACAAAATGACAATATTTTGGGTATATTGGGTAATATAAATTATGTTAAAATTATTTGTATTTTTAATTTTATGTAATGTGGCTAGTAGAAAATCTAAAATTAAATATACGACTCACATTTGTAGCTCACATTATAGTTCTACTGGGTAGTGTAACTGTAGATGCCTACAGCATCTTATTGACAAAGTGCCCAAATTGAGTGTCCCAAGCTCAAGAAGTAGGGGACCCAGGTTCAGAAAGATGACAGTTTGGGAACATAGGGGCCCTAAGGACATAGCTCCCATCACCTAGGATGGAGCCCAGACTCTGACACTAAAATATGTTGCCCAGAGGATTCTAGTAGGACTTAACCGCATCACCACTTTCTATAATATGTCATTTTGAAATAATATCACAGGAGTTTACCTTCCAGTGTTCTATTTGTGTTTTTTAAATTCACTCCCTCCCCATAAGCTAATTCTAAAAAGATTTTTTTGTTTTGTTTTGTTTTGTTTTTTTAAATCCTACCCAGTTAGGGGCTGAGTAAGGGATTCACGATGAGCAAAGTGTGGTACCACCAAAAAGTTATTCTTCTTTGTTTTGCGTGGAAGCCCACTTGATGCATGGGCTGGAGCTGGATAGAGATGATGACAGGGAGGGGAGGCAGAGTTTAGCCTCATTTCTTGTAGCAAAAAGAACAGAGCCACAGATCATCCCTTTATCTAAAGCCCCATTCCTCCTCAACTGTCATAATCTGTCTGCTTTTCAACCACAGATAATTTGACTTTTCAAGAAGCACTTCCTTTGTCTCTTATCAGTTTGTACATCATCTTTAAGGGTTATGATACACAAGTAGCAAAATCCTCTAGTGGCCTATTAGAATCAGAGATCACAGCACATTTTTTGTCCTGAAGACAGATATTGGATGCAAGTTTTCCTCAAGCAATGAATCTCACTCATAAGATTCTAGAAAACTATCAACAGCATGTCTTCTTTATAGTGGTTATTACGGTGACTCAAAGTGTTTGGGGCTTTTGGGAGGCTTCAGATAAAATGAAAAGAAAATTGGACATCAAACGTATGTACTAAAACTGTTCGTTTCAGTATTATTCATAATTGTCCCATGATGTTCATCAACAGTCAAATGGATAACTGAAGTATGCTATATTCAAACAAGGAGTACTATATAACAATGAGCACAATCACACAAAACCATGGATGACCCCCGTAAGATTGAGCAGAAAAAGCAAGACACCAAAGTATATGCTGTGTAATTCTACTTATACAAAGTACCAAGCCAGGCGAAGGAAGCTGTGATATTAGTAGTAAGGATGCTGGTTACCCTTGGGGATAGAGTAGTAGTGATGAGAAGGGAACATGAGGAGGGTTTCTTAGATGTTGGTTTTACAAGTATGTTTTCTGCTCTACATTTACAATATGTACAACTTTTTGTATGCATCTCATACCACAATGATTAGTTTAAAAAAAGCAGAGGCAAGAAGAGGAAGGGAGGAAGGGGAGGGGGTGGATGGAATGGCAACAGGGCTTTTATCTAATAGAAACCAGAGATTTTTATTGGGCTATAGCCTGCCCACTGCCAAAGACTCAGGAAATATCCCAGTCCATATCCAATTAAGAGACGAAAGATCACACAGATATTGCATCCTCCAGAAACATTTCCAGTCTCTTCTCATGAACTATATTTTTTTTAAAGGGAAGTAGAAGTCTTCCCTGGTAATCTATCATCTCCTTTGTTATTCTAGGTTCTTTACCACAAATACTTCTGCATTATGCCTTATAGAAGCAAATTGCACAAATAAGTGGGTTGCTATCAGGAAGTTCAGGAGGTAACAGTAACATCTAAAATTCATTCACGACTACAAAACCAACAAAACGGGGGGGGGGGTTGAAAAACAGGAGCTACACTGAGCATAGACATTCCAAACTTAAGAAAATTCAGCAGAGGAAAAACAAGGACTTTCAAAAGCTTTCTGCCACTTGCCTGAGTCACTACACTTTATTATGATGAATTACAGACCTATTATTTTTATTCCTCAAAAATATATTTTTTTATAGAATGAATAGTACATTTATTTATTCACTCAACACATATTGATTGAACACTTACTAAAGGTCAGGTACTATGTTAGATGCTGACAATAGAAGAATGAATTGTGATCTCTGGTTTTTTTAGGGTGCCATAGATTAATGGGAGAAAAAACTAGTAAATAATAATATAGTAATAGAAAAAGCACAGATTATTAAGATAGTACGAGCACCTCCTCTAATAGGTTGTATATATAATAGGTGATGAGAGATTATTTACTTTCATGACCAAAAAAAAATCACTCAAGCTAACTTGAACAAAAGAGATTTTATTTGATGGATAGAAGCACATTTTATGAAATCCAGAGCAAAAGTGAGGCAACTGCAAAGGCATTGGATTATGCTCTGAAAGGTCACCAAGAATTGAAGAAATAACCTCTTCTTTCTTGTCCCTCACCTGCCACCCAGCATTTCAAATTCCTGTTTCTGTAACTCAGCTTCATTTTCTCTTTCTCTGGTGGTCTCTTTTCCTGGTGCATTTGCACTTGAGCAAGCATGGCCATCACTGCTCTGGTGTGATGCCATCTTGAAGTGTGGAACACCAACAGAGATTATGTCCCAGTTTCAAGTTTTCAGGAAACCTGCATCCTAGCATCTCGGCTTAGGTGCTCATTTAAGGGGTAGGCACCAGAACAATCCCTGAAAGTGAGCATGGGCTCGCCAAAAGCTTCACAGAAAAGGCAATGTTTTAGTTGAGCTTTGAAAGTTGGGCAGAGTCTTGCCAGCAAAAAATGAGGATCTGAAAGTTCTAGATAAACAATGCAACATGAAAGGCATGCATTGTTCTAGAAGTGGTTTTATAGAAACGTCATTCTCAAAGCCTTCTTAATATGCAGGGGTTAGGAGTTTTCCTGCAGAGTAAAAAGATCATTTTGGCAAAACAAATATAAAGGAAGTCACTCTTAAGAAACATTCTCAAATTACCCATATCTCCCAGAGATGCTTGAAAATGACTAGCTGCTAAGGAAGTGTTATCTGGAATGGGTTAAGAGAGAAATCACTTATAAAGATGCAAGAGTCTTTTGAAGATCATAAACAGAAATTCTATTAAACTAATAGTCAATGGTGATACTAAAAGCAAACATGAAAAAATCTCTCATCCTGAAAATAGGTTAATATCTTTCAAAGAGTATGCATGTATTCAAAAGTCAGACTCGAGATAACAAACCCCTAAGGATTTGGTAAACTTTCACAGTGGTATTTGTAACCTCTCAACTTCCCACTTAATTTAGTAAATCTGAATCATGGTCATGATTTCCAAGGGTCTCTAGTGGCAATACTGATCTGAGTAAATCAGATATATCCTTGACATTCTAACAAATACAACAAATAATCTCCTTCCCCTGCAGGCATGTTTATGTTAACATTTATGTACTGTTTCTAATATTTTCCAAGTTGTGTCCTGAGTGAAGCATAATTCTTTCCCCTTTAACTTATTAATTCCCCTTTATTAGTCTTTTTAATGGATTTACCAAAACTCTTTTAGCTAAGTCAGAACATCAGTGTTTTCAATTTCAACCAATAGGCAACAATACTCGCTCCCCTCCATTTTTTTTTTTAATTTTACTCTGGAAGGTATGTTTTAATTTTTTCTGATTAAAAATTGGACCTTGCTTCTTAGATTTAAACAGTTTCTTTGTTTTCATATTTTTCCCTAGTTTTAAACTTAGAGAAAGCTACTCATAACTTTAAATTATGTAGGAATGAATTATCCGTATATGTCTTGCTGCTAAAAGAGTGTTCTTGTGATCTTTGACAACTGGACTTTCCTGGTCTTTGTTTCTGCATTTTCCCCTAGGGTTTGGCTTCCTTTTTAGGCACCTCTGTGGGAAGATGATGTTGCACTTTGCTTAGGAAGGAACTACAAGAGATGTTGACCTCCAGGTCTAATCAAACATTGAAACACCTGGGCATTGTTCAAAGAGCCCTTGATCTGGGCTTCAAAGTCTCCCTCGGCTTCCCACAGTCTCTCAAACAACAGCAAGTCCTCAGTCACTGCAAGGATGAGGTGTTGCGTCTGAAAACTGCAGAGGTGGTATAGCACCATGAGTTTAGAAACAGGTCTGAGATGATTTGGGGTTCCACCTAGGTGCTTTACCGAAGCAAACACATATTTACCTGTTTTAAATACTGAAGTTTCGAGACCTTTGACCTAACTGATGTCTCAGTTTCTTTCTACTTCCCAATGCACAGAACAGTTTCTGTTCTGTGAGCACAGGAACAGTTTCTCTTTTTTCCAAAAGTAAGCTTTGTCATTGCATTGTTTTGCCCAGAGGAAAGAACAAAATCCATTATGACATGGTCTGAGTATTAGCAAAGTCAAGATTGAAAATCTCTTGGGGGTCCTCGATTAAAGTCTTCAAAAAAGAACATTCCGGCACTGAGATAAAAATGGATAAGGACAAAGCAAACAGCCTCTTGAAGCATGAATTGAAGAGCTCTATTCACTGCTACAACCACCAATTGCTTCCCATTTTCATAAGACTTTTCTATATTCAGACTCCAATTACCTAAAGGGTTACTGTTCACTCCTCCAAAGTTTCACTATATAACTGAAATTATTACTGAGAAAAGCCATGATCAGACCACTTATATTGATGTTGATCTTTCCCCAAAGAAAAAGCCTGTGGTTTGCCCAGTGGACTCTAAACCAGCGGTTGTTAGATTGGTAACAGGACTGAAAGCATCAGTATTACCTGGGAACTCATTTGAAATGCATATTTTGATGCCCCATCAGCAACTCTGGGGGTGGGCTGAACCAACCCAGCCATCCTAGTTTAGCAAGTCCTCCAGGTGATTCTGATATACACCCATGTTAAGTGCTCTCAATTACGTCTTTCTTTGGGACCAATGACAAGCTTGACTGAGGAGATGTTATAGATGCAAGATGTAACGACTTGAAAGAAGGAGAAATGTCTGGACAGATTATTCATCAGAGATATTTACCCTTCCCTTTCCCTCACTTCCTGTTTTTTCCTCATGCAGAAAAAGAAAAATAAAGTTTTTCCTTGGGGATGCTTTTATCTTGAAGAAATGACAAAGTCAGGACAGAATCTAAATGCAAAGGATTTCAGAAATAAGTCCGAGATAGGAGGGGGCTTTTGATTCTGATCATTTGTTCTAATACTATCAGTGCAACTGTGACCCTATTAACTAAGAGCTGTGACCTTAGGCACACATCGGCATTAGGCTCAATGGCTCCCAACTCCAGGTACACTGAAGTCATCTTGCTGCTACAGGTCCTAGCTGGTCTTCAGGCCCTCCTCTTGGCTGTTCTTCCCACACCATCCCCAATCTTCTTACAATTCTAAAGTAAAGAGTTATCTAAACTTCTTCAGAAAGCTAAGTCATATGCTTCTGTAAGCCTCTATACCACCTGGAACATAATTCTTGCTGAAAGAATTGGCTCTAGTGTTAAGCGGTTACTAGCTGCCTACTGCAATCATTTTCAAGGAGGTGAAAATATTCTTTATTTGCTCTTCTGATTGACAGTAGCCTGGGGTTTTAAACAACAGTTTCTCTAGAAAGGTGGCAATATTAGAGTGATGGGGATGAAATGATTTTTGGTATGTGTCATATATAATCTGTTTGCAAAACGCTGTGAGACATTTGGATAAAGGCAACATTTGGGTACACAAAAGACACTTTGGGGGGCAAATCTACCTACTGAGACAAAGTTTTTGTGATTATTTACATTTATTATCATGTTCTATATGCCAGCTTGTAGAATTCATGAAGAGAGTCATGGCTTAATCCATATCCTAAAAGTCTTTGAAATACTGTGGGAGGAAGGAATTTTCTTATAAGGAAAAACTTAATAGTAGCCCCTTACCTGTTCATTGTGCTTGGTGGTTTTAAAAGGGGCTTTCACATATACACTTTCACAATAACTCTGTAGAGCAGATAAGATGAGCATAATTATGCCATTTATATAGACGAGAAACAGAAGCTCATGGAGGTTAAAGGTCTTGCCAAAGTTACACAGCTAGTAAATGGTAGAGTTCACACCCTGACACAGAAGGGTACCATTCATTTCTGCCTCTTGGAGAAAAGGAAAATTGAAAGGAGAGAGAGAGATGCTGTGAATGGAAGTCAAATAAACTAGTGCTTCTATTTTTCCAAGTTCCCAGTCTTCCCTACTGGCCAATTTGAGCTACCTAGGACTCATCCCAGCTAGGGCTCCGTAGAATAGAGGCACGAAGCAAACCTGAGCAGTGATCCGTCTTCCATGTCAGAACACAGACTGTGGTGTGGAACACAGAAACAATAAGATCAGTTGCAAGAGAGAAATGAAGTCCAACAGCCATCGATTTAGGGTTGTTTTACTGTCTTTTGATCAGATGGCCATCCTGCAATGTCATTATGGGCAATGTTTTATTTTGTTTACATCTTTTAATAGGTAATTTTAAGGACCAGTAGTCAAAATATCCAGCAGGGTTTAGAAGAAATATGGATAGTAAGGATGGTTTCACTTATAAACCTTCCTTCATGAACTTTAAACAATGTGCCTTATGCAACTCATTGTAAGTGGAAGGAAATAAAACACATACTGAATGCTTGCTACGTGATAAAGGTGAATCCAGTCACTCCAACATACCTCATTTAAGTTTCTGTGAGGTATTTGTCATAACTTCCACATTGTAGATTCATTGCCTCAACTGAGTTGTTGAGCTTCTATTATATGCTAACCCCTAAAGAGAAAACTCTGAAAGAAAATTTGTACCCTCACTCATCCTCTACCGTGAGAGAAACAGGGACAGTGATGAAATAATAAGGCAATGCAGTGGTAAAAAAAAAAAAAAAAACAGGACAACATCTGGAAATTGAGAAGGTACAGCGGAGTTGAGTCTCGGTAAGTAGGAGTTAAACAAAGAAAAGTAAAAGAATTCTAGAGAGAAGAAATGGAGACAAAAAAATGATACAGTATCTGGGAGAAATTTTATAAAGGGAAAATTGTAAAAAGAGTATAAAGTAGAAGAAAGGGCTGGGATGATAAGTGGGGGAACCCACCTTAAGAAACATGGCTTTGTGTGAGGATGAAGAGGACTTGTTGAAAGGAGAAATAGAACATAGTGAGATTAGAACCTTAAATGGACCACTCACTGCAGGATGGAAGAGGACTCTGAGAGAAGCAAGACTGTACAGAAGAAATCTAGTTAGTCCAGTTAGATCATGGTAGTGATCCAGGCAAGAGATGGTACACAGTTGCATTTTCACAGTGGAACTAGAGATGGAAATAAAAGAAAAGATTTAAGAAATATTGGGAATTTTAAAAAAGTGTCAGTAGTTAATGATTAAAAATAGATGAAGAAATAACGTCTGTTAAGTTAAATATTTTCCTCAAGGCAACATGACCAGGAGGTGGCAGAGCCTAGAATCTAACCCCATGATGGAGAAGGAGAATAAGAGATAAAGAATTTCTCTTGTGTACACTGTACACATCTACCTCAGGAAATATAACTGATATACTAGATTTAACTCCATCTGTGTACATTCACTAATACATAACTTGTTTCCCCCAATAAACATACCAAGCTATGGCAAGAGAGAAATCCTTTGGATTTTTTTTTTCTTTTGGGGGGGGTGGTGGGAAAAGGTGATTTTGGAACTAAATTTGAAGCAGAAATGGAATACTCATGGAATGACTTGAAAATAGTAATAGAACAAAAACATCAGCAACCACAACAAAAAACTTATTTGTATAGGTGAAAGTTTCATGAAGCTTAAGCAGAATTTTCTTTTACTGAAATAAGTTCAAACTGTTTTCTTCATCTAAAGAGAAATCTTGGTGTGCATCATCTTTGACTCATCCAAGAACACTTGAGTAGCAGTATCTGGTTAGGCAAACGTAAGGAGAGTAGACACCCACCTCTATGGGGGGAAAGGGGAACAGAAGAGCCTTCTGGGAGGGACAGGGATCATAAATCCATCCAGATGATCAAGGGAGGTAGAGCCTCTTTGATGGTCCTCACCATGAAAAGGACTCACACACCCAAAGGGGCTGTCAGCATGAAGGAGATGCTGACCTCAGGTATAGCACTGAGTCCCCGGAACAGTGTGCAGGCTGCAGCCAGAAGTCCATTTGGACAGAGTTCTCTTCTTCAAGGTGCCCATGTAAACCATGGCTTTGCCTGGGTATACGGCTGAAATATTTGTCACTTTGGTAGCCCAACTATGGGTACCACTTGTAGCTCATGCAAGGATCTGCACCGATAAGGCATTATTGCATTATTGCAGTGGTGGTCATTCACCGGGCTGCGCAAGATATATTTTCAACAGTGCCCCCATGTTGCTGCAGCAGCAGAACCCACAGAAGGAGTACATGCCAATTCAATAGGCCTGGCATCTGCCTCATTAGGCTGGATTAGAAACTAGGGTTTGTACAACATTTGAGAATTGGGAGAGGTAGGGTCTCAAGCATTGGATTACAGGTTAATAGAATCTGTAGGAGCTCAACTATTTAATCAAAATAACAAAAGTGATCCAAACATATTGGTGCTTCAAGCTGGTGAAACTGGATATCCAATATTAACTAAATCTTTAAATTTTTTTCTATTTCTATTTCTTTTATCTTTTCGCTTTATTTTTATTTCATATATGCTTTACAGAACACTCTGGCATTGGTTCGATAAAGCATCTTCACAGTAACATATAAGGTATTCCAAAGACACTATAATACACCCAGTTTACAGATGAGGAAAATAATGACAGAGCTAAGACTAGGTCTCTACCCTGGCATTTTAGCTCTGGTCCACAGGCCCCAGATGGATTCTATTTACCACTCCTGCTCCTGCCTTCGAAAGCTCCACTCTGCATAGCTGTTTGTAAATTAAAACAGAAGGCTAAATTAAAAGGGAGAGAAAGCAAGCCATGTCTGACAGTAATATTAATCCCTCTGAAATCGCTGGTCTTTTCAATTAACAGCCTCTTTCTGAGATGTTTATTGCTCTTGGCTTGAACTGAGGTCATTAAAATACTCATGAGCAGGGTTCCCAAACAGCCTGCTTAAACACTCTCTACAAGGGTTTGGGTACCACTTCTGCTTTGCATAGATTCAGAGAGAAGGCATAATAAAGCAGGCCCCAGGGCTGTCATTTTTGCCTCTTTGCCTTTACTTTATTGCTCGAGTTCATGAGCCTGTTCAGAATTCACCCCTGGATATACTCCATCATCCTGGGAAGAAACCTATATACTTCATTTCAAATGTAGGTCTGAAAGAAAGTAAATATATAAATTAGGTAAACCCCTACATACAGCATAAATTCCAGCTAACCTCAATGTGATTTTGCACATCCACCTAAAAGGTTCAGCATGAAAAGCACACTACATGGCAAGATGAATCATGGCAGCTTTATTAACCTACACTGAATTAGCTTCCTCACACTGGAATATTTTACAGCATTATTTTATTGGCAGTCACTGTCACCAAATAAACTACAAAGTAGTGACTGATGTAGTAGAACTGGACAGCTTGACGGATCTAGATTACTTATAAAAGAGGAGTATTTTGCCAAGCACTGCAACAATAAAGCAATCCCGATGCTCATAAAAACGAGATAATGGATGGTGGCAAACCTCAGCTGAACCAGGGCTTGGGAAAATAACCTGGTGAGGATAAAACTGACATCAGAAGCCTGGTATTTTCAAATGCATGAGTTTGCTTTTTTTTTTTTTTATAACAGAAGGCAATAATATTTCTGAACATACTGTATTTTACCACTGTTCCCAAACATATTATGTACTCGTTACACACTTACATTTGGGAAAAAAGTAAGTAGACTATAATATAAGAAGCTGCTCACACTGAGCATGAAGCATTTGTACACAAGGAATGGATGATTCTTGTCTTTTTTCTCTAAGCTTTCTGATTAGTCCATCATTGATCTAAAAACAACTAACAATCATTTTTCCCAGGAAAAAAAAGGATGAACAGATTGTTTCATAGGTGACAGAAGTTTGAAATTTAAGTGTGTAATGCCATTTTACCAATGTTTAATAGTGGACAAAATTTATTTCATCCCAGGAAGGAGAACCTTCAGTTTCTTGAGTATAATAAAATTGATTGACAATCTAAAGACTACGTCCTGAATTTTATAAAAAAGAGGGGTTTTTCAAAGTGCAGGGAGGTAAACCGGGTCCTGTGTGCCTTCCTTCTGCGTCTCCAGAGCTACTTCTCTAAAATCAGACCCGATTATTTCTTCCACCTGGTTCAAAACTTTCGCCTATAGAAGAAAATCCAAACCATTTGAACTAACCTGTATGACCTTTGCCATCAGGCCCCATCTATCTCTCCAATTTCAGCCTTCATCTTTTCCTGGGAACATCCATCTGCAAGGTTCCATGTCCTTTCTTTTTTTTTTTTTTTTTTTAATTTGTGTGTGAGAGAGAGAGATTGAGAGTGAGCAGGCTCAAGCAGGAGGGAGGAGGAGAGGGAGAGGGAGAAGCAGACCCCCCCCACAGAGCCGGGAGCCTGATGTGGAGCTCAATCCCAGGCCCCTGGGATCATGACCTGAGCCAAAGGCAGACGCTTAACCAACTGAGCCACCCAGGCACCCCGTCCTTTCATTCTTCAGTACCAACTCACATAACTTCTCTCTGCCAAGAATACCACTACCTTCTCTGCTTAATCATTTTCTACCACTCAGTCCCTCCTTTATGATCCTTTCATGCTTCACATCTACCTCTTTAAAAGATACCTCGAGTCTTATTGGCAGTTCTTGTTCAGAGCTTAGATAATAGAATATCCACCAATGAGGATGTGGATAGACTAGGAACCAGTTCAGTGCCTGGTACAGCTTCTGGAATATAACAAGCACTCCATAAATGTTGAAATCAAACATATTTAATTTTTTAAATTGTGCTTATGTCTGTTCTACTCACTACTTAGAGATTTCCTTGAGAACTAGGACTCTATTTATTGTACTATTCCTAACTCAAGCATCTAGCAGAATGAATAAAGAGAAAATGTGCAGGGATCCTTTTTAGATACAAATATCTAGATTTAAATCCAGGTTCCTACTTACTAACTTGAAGATTGGAGACAGTCCTTCCCTTTCCTCAGCTATAACATGGTAATGCAAGTATCTACTCTCTAGGGTATTGTGAAAATCAAGAGTAGTGACATGTTTATGGAATAGCCTCATGTTTGACACAGGGTATGTGTTCTATAAATGTTGGTTCATTCCCTCTTCCTGCTGTATATTTCAACTAGTAATACTCCCAGCTGCCAGTAACAGAACACCCAATGTACAGTGCCTTAAACAAATGCTAGTCTATTTTTCTTAAACAGCAAGTGGTACAGCAGTATGCAAAAGCTGGTGATTTTCTCCTAACATCCATTGCGTTGAGTCAGGAGAAAACCTCTTAGCTCTTCATGTTTATGGCTCTGAATAAAACTACTGCTGCCCCAGCCTCTACATCACTACCATCATTTAACAAGAGGGTCCCTAAAATTCTGCTTATCCCAGCAAGCCTCCTCACCCTAGTATGCACCCACACTATCTGCCTTACAACCATCAAGGCTAATTTAATTTCACACTCTTAATTTATATTGTGTGACATCAAGTCCAGAATGCCTCCTCACTCTCTTTTGAGATTCTAGTTCACCTATGGGTCTTTCAGTACTGATACTTACCCACATCCTTCTCTTTGCCCTGCCTTACACTTCTGATAATTTTTTTGTCCTTTTGATATCACACACACACACACACACAGAAATTTGTTTTCTATCTCTTCTCACACTAGAATATAAGATCCACAAGAACAGGGATGTTGTCTGTTTTCACTGCTACATCTCTAAAATCTAAAACTATGTCTGTAACCTGCAAATGCCCCCATAAACATCTGCTGAAAACTGGAACGAACAGCGGAAGCAAATGTTTGTCAGTGACATCAAGGCTCAGGTCTTCTCTGTATTTCTGTTCCGTTATTTGTAGGATGTTGAGCTGTAGGATGACTACTCCACTTCTGAGCAGCCCCCACATGCTTTGGGCAGATCTCCCCTGGTATATTACTCATCAGACCTCACACGGTACCCTTAACTTCAAGGGACACTGTCCATCCAGTTTAAACTTCCCAGTAAGCAAAGGAAGAGAGAAGAGATTGGAAATGGGTGTCAAGTAGGCCACTAAACAGTTTATACCACAAGTTTCTCTGTGATCTTACATATTATACTTAAAACGAGTAAATCAGAATTTAAAGCACCAAGTATTAGACGGACATAACAGGTAAGGAATCTTGAAGGTAGTATGATTCCATGGCTTAGAAGAGAAGGTAGGTACACACTTTTACATAAGTGAAGAGAGCCAGGGTAGGGATACTTCAAAATTATAGGCAATACAAACCCACCCTTTCTATTTGGTTTTGGAAAGTGTCTTGAATTTATATTTGCATAGGACGAACCTCACTTGCTTAGACAAAAACAGGGTTCACTTTCTACTGAACATTTCTAATAAAAAAAAAGAGAGAAAAAGAAGTACCTCAATTACAAATGGCCTGAAAATATAATAACTACCCTTTGAGTGTCTACTGTATTCTACACGCTTTGCATACATGGAGTCATTTAATGCATGTGACAATCCCTCAAGGTAAGCACTATTATCTCCATTGTAGAGATGATACCATTACTTATGTTAGAGATGGGGAAATTGAGGTGCAGAGATTTGTTTTTTAAAGTTAGTTTTAGGGGCGCCTGGGTGGCTCAGTCATTAAGCGTCTGCCTTCGGCTTAGGTCATGGTCCCAGGGTCCTGGGATTGAGCCCTGCATCAGGCTCCCTACTCGGCAGTAGGCCAGCTTCTCCCTCTCCCACTCCCCCTGCTTGTGTTCCCTCTCTCGCTGTCTCTGTCTGTCAAATAAATAAAATCTTTAAAAAAATAAAAATAAAAATAAAATAAAATAAAATAAAGTTAGTTTTAGTAAAGGAGAGGCAGGATTCAAACTAAATTTGGTTTCGTCCCTGAGTACAGTTATCCAACTATGTTCCAAACTCTTCCTCACGGTCCATGGAAGGACCGTATTGCCAGTGTGTCATCCAAAGTTGTACACTGCAAAGAGTTTGCCTATTTTCTCTTCCTAATCCAGATACTGACCCATCCTAGATGAACCACATCCCTTCAGACTGATGCAAGTTCTCCCCCAGGGATTCTTGGATCAAAGAGAAAGCAAGAAGGGCTAGATTATAAAGGCTTTCTTCAAATAAAACAAAGTGCAGGGAGTTGAGATGTCAACTAGACTAACAGATCAGCTCTGATCAATACCAACTCCCTTGTCAATACAGCAAATCCGTAAGCAGAGAAGAACTTGTCACTAAAGGGAAAGGAATAGATTGTGCTGTGGACACAGCGCCCTGGAGTCTGTTGTCATTTTTCATTTGCTTTTGAGCCTCTTGGAAAGAACTTCCATTAAAAGGACTTTGGATAACTGATGCCAACCCTCAAGAGGGAGACTCTACTGCCAGTTACCTCCCCCTTTACACACACCTCCAAAGTTTGGTATTCATGAAATGAGAGAGGAGGAGAAACCGATGAGTGGCCATTGCCTACTTCAGCTCATACCCTTTGTTCATCAGCCTCCAAACCACAGAACATTTCCAATTATTACTATACAAAAGAGAAAAATAACCTTTCTTCTCTATAAAACAATCTATGGTCTGACTATAATAAGAATGTACTCTAGGTATCGCCACAGTAAACAAAGCTGAAATCAGTAGAAAATTAGAAGAAAAAGAAGGATTATTGAGAAACGTTTTTTGCCAGATACTTCATATATCACTGCTCTGAATCTCCACAGCAATATTGTAAGGCATGTATTATTTTATTTTATGGATGAGGGAACTGAGATCAGTGAAGATCAAGATCAAAAAGGTCCTATATAGGGAATATGTCCATCTCATGCCATAACATGTATTTTGCCACTTGACCACACTACCTTTTAAAATTTTTCTTTGACTTTCCCAAGATACACCAGCTTTTGATTTCAACCGTGACCGTATTTTAAGATGATCAGACCAAAGCCAACTTGAATCAATAAAAGGAACTGTAGATTTAGGGCTGCAGAAAAAGACTGGGTAAAACTGCTTCTATGCTGAGCAGCCCCCAAACCACAGAATCTCTAACAAAGTGTAAGTTGACTCTCTCTCAAAATAATAGTCCAGAGGTAGATGGGGAAGCAAAAGACAAGTAGTTCTGCTATAGTAGCTGGTGTCCAGACACTCAGGTTCCTTTAATCACCCCTACAACTTGGGGTGTTACCTTCCTCCTCTCAGTTACGGCTGGGGCTCATCAGCACCATAGAGCTTAGTCCACAGGAACTGTGAAAAAGGAATGTAGGGCTACCTACTTCCTCTTTAGAGAAGTGATGAGCAAGTTGTACAGATTATTTACAGTCAAAATTCACTGTCCAAAATTTAATTGAATGACCAAAACAAGGTGCAGAGTCTCTAGCTGGGTCACTATGGGCATTGCTAAGATGTATTAAAGTCTGTATTGCAAAAAAAAAAAAAAATCAAGTAAATGGACACAAGGGACAAAGTACTTTCAGAGATACATCTCTTTTCTTGATTAAAGTGGATTTGTATGGAAATCCTCACAAAATGTCATCTTATTAGGGTGATTTATATATATATATATATATATATATATATATATATATATATGTATGTATGTATTTTCACATAACTAAAAATGTTGCTTTTCAAATCCAAATGACTTTGAGCCCTTTTTGAAACCAAAGTTGTGGTAAGGGGATAATTGGTGGTCAGCGAAGTTTCCAATGGAATATTAGTGTCTTTAATTAATATTAATACTGAGGTTCTACAGGGACCTGCTATAATTACACAATATCCCTTCCCAGTCACAGCTAGCAAGTGACCTGCTGAATAAAGGAAGTAAAAAGCAGCTTGACTGGCTCTGCTTTTTACTGATCTCCATAGGGTTGCTCTCTTGCAGAGAGGGTTGCAGATTATAAAGGAATATTAAGCAGCCTTCTTTCCCCCAAAGGAGTGATTGAAGAGTTTCTGAAAGAGTCCCAGGCACAGAGCAGGTTAGCAAGTCATGCCATATCTAGGGCTGTGCCAAAGTCTCACAGAAATGAATCTTCAATTCTTAAAGATTCTTCTTTGTGAACTCATGATCTCAACAAAAGCAGCAGCTAGACATTCAGGAAGTACCAGGATGCGACTCAAAGTCTCAAGTATGGTAATTTTCTTGCCTAGGTAACTTCAGTGTGACAGCCAGAGTGCAGAGTTTGTAGAAAGTTGAATTTTACAAATAATACATCAAAAGTGTTGAAGAGTTTCTTGCTGGTGCTGCAGAGACATGCCCCTCAAGTCCATCATGTAGACTCTTGAAGTGGCTAATAATCTGGGAACAGCACAGTGTGCTGGCTGAATGCTTATATTCTGAGCCCCTCTAACTGTGGTTCAAATCCTGGTGCTGCTACTTCGAAACATTTTTCAGAAAGAAAGCTAAAACCAATTAAGAGACATTTGCTATCATTCACTCATTCCTTCTTTCAATACACTTTTGTCTCCCGGTACCTACACAGAGTGTGAGATAAAAACTGAAGAAAGTCTAAACTGAAGCAGTGGCAGAAGGAAAAGAAGAATAGAGGACAGAAAAGCTAGTTATTTTGCAAATCGAACTGACATCTTCTGAAGTAAACACAGATCTCATTAGGTCATTCTCATCTCCGTGGGATCTAATGGATTTGCTACAGCCTGCTTTCTGCCGCCGCCTATTTTCTACAAGTAGTTTCACACCATGCTGTCCATATAGTAGTCATCATAATGGGAGCGCTTGAATAAATGTTCATTAGTAAAGCCTGGTAACTCTTTGCTTCCCTCACTCCAAGTCCACGGATGTTTTAGATTACAAGACTTAAGCAAGAAAAATACAAACTTCTGACCTGTGGCATGAGTGGGCTGTGGAAGAAAGTACAAGACTCAAAGCCAAAACTTGAAAATGATTTCTGGTTTAGTTCTGTTGTGGCAGAATATCAAACTGTACATTGTCACTGAAAGTCTTCACTGGTCAAATGGGCATGGTGACGGCTGTGCTGCTTACATCATGGAAAGGTTTAGAAGATGTCAACTCAAAATACTTTATGTATCAAAGTGTTCTGTGGGAACTTCTCCTAGGGAAGAGACTCGGGGTCTCTCAGCTTTCTTAGCATGTATTGTAAGCTCAGAATGTAAGATAAAAATTAACACTGGAGCAGCTCAGGAATATGACTGGAAATATGAGGGGAAATCCAAATGGCTTTATGTGGTAATTATGTGAGTGAATATGTATGTGTGTGTGTGTATGTTGTGGGGTTCAGGACAGCCCCTTCCCCAGAATGTGCCACTTTATTTTTTTAAAAGATTTTATTTATTCATTTATTTAAGAGAGAGAGAGAGAAGCAGACTCCCTTCTGAGCAGAGAGCCCAACATGGGGCTCTATCCCAGGACCCTGAGATCATGACTTGAGCCAAAAGCAGATGCTTAACTGACTGAGCCACCCAGGTGCCCCAGAATGTGTGACTTTAGCATGTGATTTTCAGCTGAACTTTTGTCCCTCCCTTAGCTACACAAAAGAATCTAAATTGAGGGTCTTTCTCAGCATAAGGGTTACTAGCAGAGATCAATTTTATCTGAGTGACCCATCTGTATGTAAAGCAAGCATCTAATTACCAAACATCTGCTCTTATTGCCCTGTGAAGTACATTCCTTTCCTCTAAAGTCCCAGATCCCTACCCCCTTCTCCTTAGTTCAGAATGACATATAGATCTCATTTTACTTGTCTTTGGAATTTCCATGTCTATGTGGATTGCCCATCTGTAAGCCTATTAAATTTGATTTTCTCCTGTTAATCTGTCTCATGTCAATTTGATTCTCAGTCCAGGTGGAAGGATCTCTGAGGGCACAGGAATTCAATGTGTATACATATATGTGTATGTATGTATGCATTTGTATAGATGTGTGTATTATGTATATAATATATAATACACACACACGCACACACACACACACACACACACACACACACACTGGTTCAGTCACCACTCTGCTTCTCATAATATCCGATAGGACGACAGAGAGAGGAACAAATACCAAAGTAATGTGGATGTTGGCAGACTTACATTAATTGGCTATTTATTGTGAAGTTGATTCAATTGTTTCAAGACCTTAAATGCTGTAACATCTGAACTTGATAAAAATTATGTGAGCAAGGTTTTGCCTCTAATGATTTCAAGTTCAGTATCTGAAGAAAAATCAGAACAAATGAGTCAAATCTCTTCTCCTGGTATTTTAAAAGTGCTGGTGTTTCCTCTATATAATAGTTCTCAAGCCTATATAAAAATTAAATGTCCTCCTATCTAACATATAGAATTCCTGATAGCATGAGTTGTTCTTGGGCAAAGGTGTTCTTAAAAATTACCTGAAGAGATTTTTGTTTTTGTTTTTTATAATACAAATGCCCTAATTCCAACCGCCCCCCCCCACTTTCCACTTGCTTTAAGATCTGTGCAAGGGCCTAGGAATCTGCATGCTAACATCGGCCCCTATTACATGCAGATGTGCCAACAATCCATGGCTATTACAGGCCGAAGTGACCTGAGTCATCACTTAACACAAACACCCATGGTTTGGAGATAAATAAACCAGAGAGGAAAACTTGAGTGAACTGCTCAATCTCACAGCACAGAAGTCAGCAGTCAGAACTAGATTTCCTCCATCCTTTTGGAGATTTTAGGAGACCACATTTTAAAAGAAATCTACACCAGGACACCTGGGTGGCTCAGTCAGTTAAGCGTCTGACTCTTGATTTCGGCTCAGGTCATGATCTCAGTGTCGTGAGATGGAGTCCGTGGTCAGGCTTCGCACTGGGCCTGGAGCCTGCTTAATAAGATTTTCTCACCCCCCTCTCCTTTGAGCCTCCCCCCCCATGCTTGCTCATTCTCTCTCTCTCTCAAAAGAAAAAAAAAAAACTACACCTATTTACCATTTGGACTAAAGCAAAGCCTTTCTTGCCGTATTTTCTGTAGAATCATAAATGGCAGTGTCAAGAGGCCATAAACCCACCAATCCTGTTGAACAGTAGTAAGACTGCTGCTTTGGCAACTTGCTGGACACTTGAGGGCTATGAATTTTCACTTCTGTACCCATTTTTCTTTTTTTTAAAGATTTTATTTATTTATTTGAGAGAGAGAGAGAAAGAGCGCACAAGTAGGCAGAGGGAGAAGCAGTCTTCCCGCTGAGCAGGAAGCTGATGTGGGGCTTGATCCCAGGACCCTGGAATCACAACCTGAGCCGAAGGCAGACACTTAACCAACTGAGCCATTCGGTGCCCCCCCATTTTTCTTATATAGAGCAGAATTTTAAGCTCAACCACCCATTTCTACAATAGTGACATGCCATGTTTCAGGATTAAAATTAGGGAATACCAGAATATTCCAGTTCATATCCTAAATAATAACCTTTAAGATCTCAGTCTTAACAATTGTTCAGGGTGACAGTCATTTCTTTGGCAAAAAACAAAAACAAAAACAAAACCTCTGCTCACTTTCACTTCCAGATTAATATTCTTATTCCATTCATTTTTACCTTTAAGAGAATATTTTGTATTCACATTGATGATCACTGTCTGCTCCCCACAAAAACACCTCTTTCCACTTTTCCCTATGTAACAATTAAGAGAACAGAGCTGCCAATTCCTTTTGGATAAAAAAGTTATCTAATAACAGCTATTTCATCACTGACTTTATAGAACTACACGATACATGGCACAATGAATTCGCCCAGGAATGAAAATCAGTTTGAAGATAAAACATAATAGTAATGACAAAAGTACACATTTATGCACAAAATACTCATCAAGCATTTATTCCTCCAACAAATACTTATACATACAAAGAACCTGCTATGTTGCAGGCATTGTACTAGGTGCTGGGGATGCATCAGTCTGTTAATGAGATAGATATGATCCTTTCCCCGAGGAACTATCAGCTGCAGAAGAAAAATGTTGAAAAAATAGTAATTGTGATAAGAACTCTAAGAGAAAAGTTAAGAGTTCTAAGAGAACCATGGGGAACCGTAACATTCTTTGGATTAGAAAAGACATTTTGGGGGCATCTGGTTGGCTCAGTCTACAGAGCATGTGACTCTTGATCTCGGGGTTGTGAGTTCAACCCCTAGCTTGGACATAAAGCTTACTTTAAAAAAGAGAACTTTTTGAAAAAGTAATACTTAGACTGTAATCAGAATTATGAATGTGTATAGGGCAGGCAAGGGAGGGTTGAGGTAGCATAGGAAAGAAGAGAAAATTAAGAATATAGAACACCAAAATATGAAATCTGGTGTCTTTAAGATCAAAGAGAAGTGACTTGATGTGGGGAAGCCTAATACACAAGGAGGAGAATAGTAGAGGAAGAGTTTGAGGGGTAGGCAAGGGCTAGATTATAGTAAACAAAATTTTGAAGGCCATGCTTCAATTATCTATTACTATAAAACAAACCACCCCCAAATTAATGTCTTAAAGCAACAACTAGTTGATTTGCTCAGCGTTTGGGGCTGGGTTCAGTTGGAGGTATTTCTTTTTGTATTTCTTACCTGGTGTCACTCATTCTTCTGCAGTCTCAGTTGGAGACCCAGTTGGAGCTGACTGGTTTAAGATGGCCCCTCTCACATCTCTAGTGGCTGGTGACAGCTGTCAAGGATTTCACTCGGCTCCAGCAGGCAAGGCTGGGCTGCCTTCATGCTTACAGAAGCATTCCAAGAGACCAAGAGCAGAGACATCAAGGCATCTTGAGGCCCAGGCTGGAAAGTACATGATGTCAATTTAGCTATATTCTATTAGTCGATGTAAGTTACAAAGCCAGCCTAGATTTGAGGAGGCAGAAATAGACTCCCACTCTTTTTGGATGGAGCAAAAAATTCATAACACAAAGGGTTGTTGGAACAGACTGGAGGAATTACTGTGGCCATCTTTGCAGGCAATTTACTTTACCTATGTTAAGCCTTTGGTTGGGATCTTAATTGTAATAGAAAGCCACAAAGGGAACAAAAATAAATAAGAAATGAGCCTTCACTAAATACTTATAATAATAATAACCCTTTACATCTTCAGCACTTTTCAATTTACAAAACATTTTTTTGTGTATAATATCTCATTTGAGTTGCTTTAAAAACATTAACTCAATTGTCAATGTTCAAATATGAGTAAAGTAAAATAGACTCCAGGATACCCAAGAAGAAGAAACAAAGAGATAAATCTAGGCAAATTTCAGGAAAACTGTGAAACAGGCAGAATTTAACCTTAACACCTATGATTCCACCCTATGCTCTCTCCCCAGTCATTGGTCATCTCTACTTATCCACATTTGCAGGTACCCTCATTTTACAAAATCCAGTCTGCATAAACGGTGCATGATTAGTTGCATCTACCTAGCCTTGGACTTTTATCTCAATAGCCTTTAAAGCTATAAAGCCTTAAGGAAGTATTTTCACACTACAGTACTAGGAAAAAATTGTGCTTCATAGAGAAGTATGCATTGATTATAGCACCTTTCACTGTATTATCTGATTTTGATGAAGTTATGAATAACTGATGGCAATACAAAATAATTCTCATCTGTAGATATGCAACTGAATTCTATGGGTGGAGGAATAACCCTCTCCTCATGGTCTCCCTCCACCTAATAGTAAAACTAGCTTTACCTCCATCTGTTCATTTATTTAAATAATCCTGATTATAAATGTGTCTATTCTTTGGGCTCCCTTTGAACAACTTACATAATATCTGCCTGGTACCCTGCTTATAAGTTAAAATCTTTTTTTTAAGATTTTATTTATTTATTCATGAGAAACAGAGAGAGAAAGAGAGAGAGGCAGAGGGAGAAGCAGGCTCCCAAGGAGCAGGGAGCCCGATGCGGGACCCGATCCCAGGACTCTGGGATCATGACCTGAGCTGAAGGCAGACACTTAACCATCTGAGCCACCCAGGCACCCAACACATGTTTCTTTTAATATCTGTATAAAACTCATGATTTTACCCTTTTATGAAAATTATCTTTTAATAAGATGCCTAATTCTAAACCTGGCATCACAAGTAAAAATTGCATATTGTCAAAGTTACTTTTGAAAATCCCTTTCATCATACTTGAAATATTTGTTTGAAAATTTCACTCCAGAATTCAAATATTACTTTACAACTTGTTGGATCTCCTGTTTAATGCCTTCAATTTTAGTCTTCTGTATTACAGAGCACTACACATGATCTCATGTATATGGCGATAAGATTAATTCTCTTCCAGTCTTTATTGGCTTACATTTCTCTATGGATCTTACTTTGTAAATTCCTTCCTCAAAGATCTATCCACTTTCCTGGCTACCTAAGAACTGTGGGGTTGCTTGCTTGTTTATCTTTAATGGCAGAGAATCCCTTTAAATCATTCATACAACTTTTTCAAAAGTTTGCCTGCAGGTATCATCTGATTCAACTTTGTTTTCACACTGTGGGAAGTCAGGGAAAATGAAACTAAGAGTACTCATTCTCAGATATAAGTCCCTGCCTAGAATTATCACCTGTGTTATTTTTAATTTTTTATATTCACACTCACTTCAGTTCTTGCTCTCTCTTTCATAGCACACAGACTTGATTTTAAGACCAAAGCCCCTATGACTTGATTTCCTATGAACAAAAATGATTTTTTTTTAGACACCTTGGGATGTTTCCCACATTGCTGGAGTAAGAAAGCAAAGAGGCCTGGAGTGGAGAGTGGAGGCAGAGACAGGACTTTTCAAACATTCATACAGAAATCAGAAGAAAAATTATTTTGGAAACATCAACCCCAAGGACACTGTATTCAAAAGGCTATCTGAACCACACATTACAGCGAAGAAACATTGTCAGTGATAACTTGACAGGAAAAAGAGTTGGCTTCTATTGGTGAAGGGCATTGATTTCAGAAAGAATTTTGCCTGCGTAAGAATGTTGGAACAAGCTCTCAGTAGGGAATATCTTGGCTTACTGAACCTTTGGGAGACTTTAACCATTCATCATAAAGTCAATGTGAATTTTTCTGTGGCTCAGCATTTTGTCAATTAATTTTCAAGTTAGATTCTACATTACCACCAAAATACCATAGGCTGACCCATGACTCCAGCTCATTAGAACCCTCTTCCAAAATATACAACTATACTTTTGAATGGATACCAAGTATTCTATAGTTATTGATAAATTTGATGGTGATAACATGCAGATAAGGTTGCCGAATATTTCAAGCTAATAAATGGAATTAGACAAATGTATAGAGAGAAGGAGTCTGAATAATTATGTTTGTTTGTTATTGAAATTCTCTGGCTGGTTTATTTTCCCTTTTGTGCTATTTTGGGCATTTTTGCACTGCATTATTCAGATACTGAATTGTGGCAATAAACAGGTGACATCATCCAGGAGCTGAGCTTATTCAATTTCAGACACATCAAAGAGTCACTACCAGTTTTTGAAAAGCAGATCTGAATTGCTAACCAGCCCCAGAGTCTCAAATGGAATTTGGACTAATTTTTTCATTAGCAAGATAAGCCCAGGTGAGTCTCCCTTATATACACTTTACACAGTTCAAACCAAGGTAATGCTTTCTCTGCCTTCGTACAAACTGATAAAGTCTAGAAGTTTCAGAAAATAAATATATGTTTGTGGGTATGTATATACTGTATATAGTCTACTCATAAACAGTAAAAGTAAATTTAGCATATATTTATTAAAATTATGATGAACTCCTATGTACTTCATTAGACAAGATGGTCAAAGTTTATTTTTTTGAAATAACGAAAAACTTCTGGTTAACCATAGCATATTAAACACAGCATTATCATCACTATCTTCTGAAATTCCACTAAGATTTTAGTAAAAGAGAATGAGAGGAAATGGTAGTTAAACTAGAGGTGATGACAAACTTTGGAAAAAGTTCGGAAAAAGGAAAGAGATGGGTGAGAGTGACTTAGTGTGGAGTTTCTCAGACTTGCTGCCCATCAAAATCACCTTCTGAATCTCAGATTAAGCTATGATAGAAATGGATTATATCTCACTGAATAAAACAAGAATCCATGAGTACTCCATCCCTACAAGCTTTGTTAACAGCCCTGATGATGTGGATATGGCAGACACAGCTGTTGCCAAGGCGCTAGGCACTGTGATTTACTGGTTAGGGAGTGGCCTTTGGGATTAGATACACCAAGCTTTGAGTCTCTTTCTGGCTTTTTAAAGCTATGTCTTCTTAACAAGTTGCTTTGATTCTGAAAGCCTCAGTTTCTTCATGGGTTAAATTTAGAATATCATAGGATTGTTATGGAGATTAAATAATTGCATGTTTGCAAATACTTGGCATACTCCTGACTCAGAGTTAATATTTGGTAAAGGCTGCTATTTCATTATATTACAATTAACTACATGTTTATTTTCTTTGATGGTGTATTCCTTGGTTATCACCAAAATAGGTATAATAAATGAGATGGCTAAACTAGAAAATAATTTAAATATTATCTAATTTATTTCAACCTAAAACAAAAATGAAATCCTCATAAATGAAATAAGTGAATAATAAAATAAATCATTTTCATAAATGAAAATCCTCATAAATGCTGAATTCCTAAACACTTGATAAATGAGTTTAGATGGTACTGAAATTATTTAAATAATATATCCACTGGAGTTTTGATATAAAGTATAACCATATATTGGGAGTCCATTAAAAACCAACCTTCACGAAAAGTTTTTTAATTTTTTAAATTTTTTAAAAAGATTTTATTTATTTATTTGAGAGAGAGAGAGAGAGAGAAAGGAAGAAAAAGAGAGAGAGAATGTGTGCACATGCATGAGCAGAGAGAGGGGCAGAGGGAGAGGGAAAAGCAGACTCCCTGCTGAGCAGGGAGGTTGACATGGGACTTGATCCCAGGACCCTGAGATCATGACCTGAGCTGAAGGTAGATGCTTAACTGATTGAGCCACCAAGGCACCCCACAAAAAGTTTTTTAAATTTACTGAGATTTGCAAAAGTGTACATGCAACATTTCCAGCTAACATAGCCATTAAAAGCATGATGGTCATTCAAGACCTAGGTCCCCTCTTTTAGGAACACAACCAAAGAGTTGAGCATCTCACATATTGTTGTGTAGGTATATACCGACGTTAAGAAAAAATAGTATTTTCTCTCTTTCAATTGTTAGAAATAAGTCTGCTCTCCTGACCTATATTAACATTCCCATTATTATGAGGTGCAATCACCAGATGGCCCTATCCTTCATCTTAATCATTTTTATTAACCTGTAGGGAAAAGAGTGAACTAATGGGATAGTCCAAACACTGTATTCCAAAGGTTTATAACTATAACGCCAGTGTGCTTCATTCATGGAATTTATTAGCTGTGAAAACTCTGACACTTGGTTTCTCAAGGCCAAGATTATATCAGATACAGAAAATGGAAGGGAAATCAGCTCTTCTCTAACACTCTGGAGGCTGGCTCAGTTTCAGGAAACTCCTTGGACACACTACTACGAATTTTGAATCAGTAACACCGTCTTCCTACCAGATACCAAGCAGAATTTTTCAAAATCTCTGAGGAAAGACAAAGCAGAAAATGGCCATATAAAAGTAAAGCTGAAATGATACATTTTAGTTGTGAAAGAACAAGCTTGCTCGTGTAGCACTTTTGTTCATATATCTATTAATCATAGAACAAAACTTGGAGCATCAGTTCTATTCGGGGACTTTAATTAGACCATAAATATTCCTATTAAGGTTTACCCTTATGAATACTGAATTTTAAGCTAGTATGTGTCATGATTTAGCTTTTTAACCAAGAAAAAAAGGTCTTAAAGGGACACACCCCCATTGGATATATTAAATAGCCAATTTCTTAGTTGTCAAATGTGACGCAAATTACATAACCTGGAAGAAGACACTTCTCTTTCCCTCTTTCTCAACTGAAATATAACAGCCTACCTAAATATTATCTTTTTTCAGCTATAAAACTAGGCCAGGTTTATAATATTATCTTTTAATGCCTCACAAAATTAATATTCTTATCAGTCCACCTTTTATTTCTCCAGGATAAATAAATTTTACTTTAAAAAATGTGTTTGTGGGCGCGTGGGTGGCTCAGTCGTTAAGCGTCTGCCTTCAGCTCAGGTCATGATCCCAGGGTCCTGGGATCGAGTCCCACATCCGGCTCCCTGCTCCGCAGGAAGCCTGCTTCTCCTTCTCCCACTCCCCCTGCTTGTGTTCCTGCTCTCACTCTCTCTCTCTGTCAAATAAATAAATAAAATATTTTTTAAAAAAATAAAAATAAAAATAAAAAATGTGTTTGTTTTCTTATCTTTACTTTTAAGATTCATTTTGTCAAATTCCTTTTCTTGTTCATTACACTCAATTGGATTATATCATAATCCCAACAATTTTGGTTAAGCTGGGTGCTCTTAAACCAGAAATATATATGTAATAAAGATCTGTCTAAACAACAGCAATACTTAAGATGAATAATTCCTCATGTATTTGGCTTCGTTAACCAAAAATGTTATCATTAAAGCCATATATACCAGCTTATAAAAGTGGTATATACATCATTTGATTTTCGTGTTTCTGTTTTTACCCTTAAAACTGAACTGGCAACAAGTTCTTAGGAGTCTGAAGAATAAGTCCCTAAACATAGGCTGAGAATACATGGAGGGTATTGAAAGGTTAAAAATCTCAACCACTAACTTCTATCAAAACTATTATATTTAGAGATGAGAGCACTTATGTCTGCTGAGGATTGTCTATGAAGCGCATCTTCTCAACACACTAGCCAATCATACTGGAGGAGAGGGGAAATGTCTAAGAGATTGGGCTTTTGCTCCCAATAGGTCATGCCAAAACTGGTTTCCTAAGGGTCACCAAGACATCTGTTTCTCCTTTCAAAGGTAAATTCTCAATCCTTTTCTAACTACACAGATCAGCAACACTTGGTACAGATGATAACTTTTTCTGGAAATTGAAATATCATTTACAAATCCTCAAATGTAAATATCTTAAGTGTACAGTTTGATAAATTTTGACAGCTGTAAGCACCACATAAGGACCACCCCCTGACACCAAAAAAAGACACAGACCGTTTCCATCACCCAGAAAGCTCCTCTGTGTCCCATTTTGGTCATTCCCCTCACCCTTTAGAGGCAGCCACTTTCCGACCTCAGTTACCATAGGTTACCATGCTGGAGATTATTTCTTGTATTTCATAAAAACAGTATGATTCAATATGAATTTGTGTGTGTATGGTTTCTTTTGCTAAACATGGGTTTTTGTGATTCTACATCATAATTTGTTAACTCATTCTTTTGCTTTTGGAGTGTTTGCATTGTTTCTGCTCTTTAGTTATTATGATTAAGGATGCAATGAACATTCTTGCAAATGTTCTTTTGAGGACTTTTTTAAAACTAACATTAAAAATTTTATCTTTGGGTTGTCATAAGTTGCACTGTGCTGCACAAACATATTTTTTTCTTTTCCTGCTGCTTGCGAGTTGTTGAAGTTCTTGGCTCTGTAGACTGATATCTTTCATCATTGTTGGACTATCTTGGCCATTATTCCTTAAGTATATTTTCTGCCCCATTCTCTTCTCAATTTTACTGGGACTTCAATTACATATTAAACTATATGATATTATCTCACAAAATTGTTCTTTTCTCTTTTTGTCTTTTCCATTCTTTTTTTTTTTTCCTATGTGTGTTTCTGTTTGGGTATGTTCTATTTACCTTTCAAGTTCACTGACCCTCTCTTCTAGTCCATTTGCTCTTACACATTCATCTGATGAATTCTTTTTTTTTCAATTGCAGCAATTTTGTCACTCTTTTGCATATTTTTCCTATCTCTGAAAAAATACTCCATCCCTTTATGCACATGGTCTATCTTCTCTGGTAGATTCTTAAAGCATTTTTATCAGAGTTGTGTTGAAGTTCCTTTCTGATAATTATAACATCTGGACTATATTTGTATCTACTTCTATTTACTGTTTCCTCTCATGACCATGGGCCACATATTTTTTTTATGTTCTTAGTTTATTTTATGCTTTTGGTATAAAAGAATGTGAGAGACTAAAGTGAGTAATATCCAGCTCCAGAAAGTGGCATACCCTTTCTTCTAACAGATTGCTAGAGTGGGTGGTTGAGTCCATCTTAACTGTAGTTAGGCTGGATCTGGGTTTTGGTGCAGCCTTAATTTAATACTTTAATGGTTGGCTCAGGATATTTCCTTTCAGCAAATCATTGGTGAGATTTCAGAGAGCTCTTATTCCTTTACAGAATTCCAAACAATGGGAAATCTCCTTCTGCCTTACAGTCAGGCTGCCAAATTTTGGGGCCCCCATGGAATTCTCTTTGCTCTCCACTCCTGTCCCCATTTTTTTGCATCTCCGAAGATCTGTCTCAGCCTTCCTGCCATTTAACCAGCCTTCAGAGGGTGGTTTATCTTCTGTGGTATCTCAGAGTACTTTGGTGAGCTTTCACTCTACCATCTTTCTAGTCCCAAACTTTGGTGGATGAAAGCCCAGAGTGGCTCAGGTGTATTTCTCTCTGCTATATTACCATGATCCCAGCCTTCAGAGGAAGGCTGCCTTGAACTTGGGAGAGTCTTCAGCAGGGTTCTCTCTCAGCTACCCTTCCATGTCTCCAGTCATCAGCATACTACCCATTCACTTCACAAAGATCCACTGGAAACTGTTGGCCAGTAGATATATACCTGCTTTTGGTGAGAGTCCTCAGAATTCTAGTCTTACATGCCATGTGGCCAAAAAACATCTATTAAAAGTTCAGCTCATTTATTCTTACTGGCATCTATGGCATTTTCTTCCTTTTCTCATTGGACTCCAAGTTTTAAGAAAAACTAGGCCTTTTCTCTCCAATGAAGAGCTCATCACTTTCTAAAATTGAATTAATTTTTGTTTATATGCCAAACTTTCTGATGGGTTTTTTAAAAATCTATGACTTTGGTAGCTTATCTAGTTCATTTGGTTAAGATGGAAGAGTCTTTTGCAACTTTCTTCATTACAGCCAGAGGTAGAAGTCCTCTCTCCTCTTTGATATACTCTCCATCCTTGACTTCTAGGACACCACATGATCTCAATTTTCTTTTTCACTTAGTGATTGCTCCTTCTCGGGGTCTTCTGCTGGTTCCTTCCCTTTTCAATTTTTTAATGTTGGAGTATTTGTGGGCTTGGGTCCTTTGTTCTTGATTTTCTCCTTATACTCACTTCCTAGGTGATCTCATCTAGTCTTGTGGACATAACATTCCTTCTATATGCCAACAAACCACAAATTTATAATTTTAGCCCTCTTTTTAAATTTCAAATCCCAGGCTTGTACACCCAATTGCCTACTAACACCCACACTTGAACATATATTAGATATTTCAAATTCAACATGTTCAAAACTGCACTCTTCATCTTTCTCCCTTTCCTGTAATAATACCTCACACTCAGGTTTCCTTATCTCAATTGTTAACTCCATCGCTGAAAACATTCAGGCCAAAACCTTGGAGTCAACATTGACTGCTCTCTCTCATGCCTCACATCCAATCCATCAAAAACTCTTGGCTCTATCTTCAAATATACCCATTATCTGAATACTTTTCCCCACCTCCACTGCTAGTTTTCTGATCCAAGTCACCATTACCTCATTCAAAACTTATTTCAATAATTGCTTAACTGATTTTTCTCTTGCCTTTCTATAGTTTATTTCCAGTACATTATCCAGAGGGATCTTTCTAAATACAAGTCAAATTCTGTGGTTTTTCTGCTCAAAACCACCAACAATACTTCATTTCACTCAGAACGAAAGCCAAACTACTTCTATAAGGGCCTTCAAGGGTCGACATGATTTGGCTACTTGTTCTAATCAGTCTCCTACTACTTGTTCCCTCTCTTCTTCTCCTCTTTTTGTGTAAACCACATTGACATCTTTGTTGTTTGTTGCTCCCATTTAGGCCTTTGTTGAAGTTATTGCCTTTACTTTGAGTGTTCTCTCCCACATATTTGCCTGGTTATGTTCCTCTTCAATTCTTTAATCAACACTTCTCTTCTCGATGAAGTCTACCCGACTAGCCTACATAATCCTGTCTCTTATACCTACCAGAATTCCTTCTTCTTATTTCCTTGCTCCCTTCTTAATTTTTTTCTGTATTACTTATTGCTTTTAACATATTAGATCTTTAGTTGTGCGTATTTATTTATTTTATTTTCTATAGACTTTTACAACAAAATAGTTTCTATGAGCTCAGGGATTCTTGTGTATTTTGTTTACCTAATACCCCATGTGCCTACAATAGTGCCAGGCACATAGCAGATATGAATATATATTTGTCAAATAAATGAGTACTTTAAAAGATCCTGAATTTTATTAAGAGATTAGGGGTTCCATTAATGTAGCTCTATCCACGTCTTAAGCAGTTGAATTTGAGTGTAATCATTTCCCTTTATTAAGGAAGATAAGAAGTATTACTGCAAAGTAAATAATTCTATTTGCTGTAAGACCCATAAAATTTTGTGGTACATACAGATCAATGCAGTAAATAAAAATAACTTGGAGTAGTTATATACATTTTATATAGTGTTTAAAAGTTGTTTAAATTAGAGTTTCCCTGATGAGAGAGAATTATTACAGCACTAAAACTGTTCTGAAGATAGGATGAAATTCTTGATCAAGACATTATTAGAATGGCTAAATTATAGATTTTACCTTGCCAAACTTGCATTCTACTAGAGACTACTATCATTAGTGCTGTTTTACAACTATTAATACTGGAGAACTTGTTGAAGGAAAAGAGAAGTATCTTTTGACCAATACTTCCCAAACTAACACATATATGAATTACCTGGGGATTTTATTGAAATGCACATTCTGATTCAGTGGTTCTAGGGTAGAACTGGGGATTCTGAATTTCTAACACACTCTTGGGTGATGTCAATGTCCACAGATCAGTTTTTGAGTTACAAAACTCTAGACGACATACCTACCATTCCTATATACTTAGTCTAAAAACTTCTGCAGCAAAAGCACTGAACATCTCTCATCTCCTATGCTGTTTCAATACGCATCATGAAAATGGTGCTGAGGGTGACTGCTTCAAATCCATGGCACCACTTGCCCATCACAACAGACGGACATATGCATACTGAACTAACTGTCCTTCAAGTTCCCCACTCTCTAACAGGTGGAAAAGAACAGCTTTCCCACTATTCCCTCATGAGAAAAACTGTACCCTGAATTTCCCTAAAGCATTGCAGAAGGCATCAAAAAGCTTTAAGACCTCAAGAGATTAAAATTCCATAGAAAAGGAAAACATTGCTACGGGAAGAAAAGAGGAAATGTTGGAATAACACACACACACACACACACACACACACACACACACACACACACACACACACATACACACGCACCCCAGATGAAAAGAGCATGCAGAACTTCAGATTAAGCTTCCCTGTACAGATGTGAGCTACATAAGGAAGCATTAGCAGTTCCACAGAGTCTGTATGGGACTGAACTCAAAGAATTTGAGCTGTAGCATTGATAATACCAAACAATAAAACGTTATCCTTTTCACGTTTCTTCACAGATAAATTCTTCCCAGTCAGAGCCACTAAAATGTATTTTAATCAGAACCCTATTTATATATAAATGACAGATAAAATACAGGCGAGCACTTTTTCTTTGTTTGCACAGCTCATCATTTCTTTGAGGGATGGAAGCACAATAAAAGAATACAGATTTCCATTATTTTTTTTTCCTTGCAAGTAAATTTAAGAACGAGTCAGTGAACAATTCTCTACCTTTCTTTTTTTTGTTGTTCCGAATTCTCCACCCAGCCTATTTCTAATAATAACAAGAGAATTCAGCACTACATAATATTAACATGAGCACATTTCTTTAGTGAATGAAATGACATTTTGTTGCAAATATTCAACTTCTACCTCCTGTTAGAAGTCAGAAGAGGCAAATTCCAATTTCAGTTACTCAAGGGTCATCCCAATTTACCAATGTTAGCAAATAAGGATTAAGTACTCACCACCACAAGTGGCTCTCACCAATTATTAAAGTGGATTCAAACTAAAAAAATTAAAAATCTGAAGGTAAAATTTATTTAAAATCACACAGAGCCACACAGGAACAAATTTAACCTTAAGGAGTCTGCATAATACTGAAAGGAAAACATTACACTATTACTAAAATAGCTCTATATGCAGAGAGATGAAATACTGCCCATGCCAGCAAAACTCTAAAAACTTTTCCTCAGAATTTTCACTTTTTTTATCTTTTTCTGTTGTTTTTTAAGAAGGTGAATGAAATGGATTGCTTGAGCAGGAAAATGCTGTTTTAAGTGAGTAAAGGAAACATTAGCCTACAGTAGAAGATATTATTATGTTCCTTGAAAACCACCTTAACTCTCTTTCCTCTCACACATCTTGCAAAGATTAAATTTACTAGATTATTCATTCTGCTCTGGAGATTTGCAGTAACAGGTCCTATGGTTGTGAGAAATATTCTCCCAGTCTCTCCCAGAGAGGCATGGCCAATCCATCCATTCCTGCCATCACAACCAAGAACATTCTTTACCATTTTTCTACCATGAGCTGTTCCCTCAGTAGGGTTACCAAACTGATAAAGGGATGCTTCATAGATGTATAAAAGCAAAAACTCAAACCACACTCCTTAAAATTAGGTTATAAGAGAGGTTTCTCAATCTAGTGATTTTTCAATTGTTTTAAGTAATTGGACAAATTGTATGTTATCTGGCATATATTATGAACTCATTGAGAAATAAAGCCCACTGCCAAATGACAGTAGGTAAGGTCAAGCCACTTGGAAGCAAGAAAACTGAATAGATAACAAAGTAAACTGTTTAATCAGGACTAGTATTATTTCAGGTTTTGGCCAAAACACTAAAATATGTCAGTGAGAATGGATTTACAGGGGTCTTAAAAGCACTTATTACATTGGATTTGCAGAGAGAAATTCAGACCTAGTGACTTAATAATGTTGATAGCATCATCCATCTTAGCAGAAGAAAATGGCTAATCTACTTTAGCACCGAGTTCATTAAAGACTGATTTTTTTCCGCCCCCCCCCCCCGTGGGAGAAGCAAGGTCTGAGCTAAGTCACCTTCAGCTAAGTATTTGCACACCATTCCACTGACAGGTAGCATGACAGCCCACAAATAACAACAAGGCAAAGGAATAAAGAAGTCGTATGTATTTTAAAAAACATTCCAAGATAGGGAATATTAAAAGATATTGACATACCAATTGGAGGTTATTAATGTAAGAGTTTAAGAGAGAATTAAATGGTCAGTCAAAAAGAAATAAAAGAGAAAATGAAGGAAACTAAGGAAGGAAAGTGGTAAGATGCTTGCTTGAGAGGAGATGCTTATACAGGAGCTTGTGATGGTGATGCAGTCCAACGAAGTTTTACTAGTATGTTCCATGCATTCGGTTGCCTGTCAAAAGACAAACCAGTGACTGGAAAGACTTCTGACATGGATGGAATCTAAACAAAAAGCCATCAGAATTGACAAAAAGCTTGCTTCGAGGAATAACTTTTTCCCTTAGATGACTTAAAAAGCATCCTGACTGTAGCAGGAGTGGGGAGGATGGTCCCAACACCTGAGAAGAAACAAGGCCTTTTGGCTTTTTACTAAGATGGGGCAGCCATAAAGGGCTTTTTATGATAAGTCATAAAGTCATGCAACATACATTTGTGTTCGAGACAGTTTTTCTAGGAAACCATTCCTGCCAATGACACATAAACTATGAGAGCTATCTACTGACATCATCCTGGGGCAAAATTCAGAGCTGGTATAGAGTCTAGTTTTGCACAAGTGATTTTCATGAGAACCATTGGGGTATAAGGACAAGGAGTGTGTTTAAATACTGGCCAAGCCCTAATAGGCACAGGAGCTATCCCTCGCCTAAACAAAAATTAAAAGGAACATATGTAATAACTGTGGTATAAGATCTAGAGCAAGAGGCCTGGGTTTGATGAGATTTATACCCGTGCAACCCTAAAAAGTCTAATTCTCTGAGCCAAACCTATGATGACAGCACTTTACTAAACACCCTGCTCCATGCCAGGCACAGCTGTAAGTGATCTACATGTATGATCTTATTTAATTCTCAAAACAGGAGTGCCTGGATGGCTCAGTTGGTTAAGCGTCTGCATTCAGCTCGGGTCATGATCCCAGGGTCCTGAGATCGAGCCCCATGTCGGGCTCCCTGCTCAGTGGAGAGCCTCCTTTTCCCTCTCCCTCTGCCTGTCACTCCCGCTGCTTGTGTGCTCTCTCGCTCTCTCTCCCTCTCAAATAAATAAAATCTTCAAAAAAATTTAATTCTCCAAACTATCTTGCAAAAATAGGTATAGGTATTGTCATTTTAGAGATGATACAACTGAGTAAAAAAAGAGCTTAAATTCAAGGTCACATGACTGCTGAGTTTGAATTCAGGAAATCTGGCTTCATGACAAAGTGCTGAACTTCTAAACCTACAGCTGCTGCTTATAAAAATCTACAAAATGGTATAAATCTGATCATCTTCCTCACAAGGTTGCCCAAACTCAAAGTCACATCTACAAAAGCACTGCAGAAACCTTAAAGCAGAATTTAAATTTAGTTATCGCTAATGTTATTATATACATAAATTGAGGGTTCCTGAGCAAAATCTACAAAGGAAAGGGCCCTCATACCCTGCCCCGCCCTGCAGAACTATCTCCCTGCGTTCTCCAGTATCCATGCCAGGCCCATGTAAATGGTGCTAATCCCTATGGCAGGACCACTTCTGATTTTAAATGCTAGTAAGGACACCTATAACATATTGGGTACCTCTTTTGTAACTGGCCTCCCACATACTCCAACTCACTTCATTTTGCTAATGACTCTGTAATATTGGTATGACCATCTCCATTTTAGAGATGAGGAAATAGAGATGAGGCCCTGAAACTGTTTAACTTGTCGAAGCACCCACAGCTAAGTAAGTGAAATTGATGGGACTCAAACCCAGGGTAGTCTAACTCCAAAATACATGCCCTTTCCATCATTACACCAGAGATGGATGGGAAACCAAGGTAGTTTCAGGAGTTTAATGCTTCATTAAAAAAAAAATAATGGCAAACATAAAACCACCATATTGTGCTTACATATTATATGGGTCAGGAATTTGGATAGGACTAAGCAGGGATGGCTTATCTCTGTTCCACAATGTCTGAGGCTTCAGCTGGGGAGCCTATAAAGGATATAAGTGACTCAACATGGCTGGGGATTGGAGTAATCCTGAGGTTGCTTACTTACCAGTCTTGCACCTGGACCAGAATGACCTGAAGATCAGGCTCAGATGGACTGTTGAGTGGATCACCTATATAAGACCTCTCTGTGTGGCTTGGAATTATCACAGCATGGCAGTCAGGTTCCAAAAAGGATCATCCCACATGAAAGTATCAGAGAGTGAGCATTCCATGAGATGTATGCAGAAAATACCTGGCATCTTAGGGCCTAGCCTTGGAAGTCACACAGCATCACCTCCACTCTATTCCATTGGCCAAAGCAATCATAAGCCTGTCCAGATGCAAGAGAAAGAGACATAGACCCTCCTTTCCAGAGGGAGTGACAAGATCACACTACAGAAGAACATGGAAAATTATTGTGTATATTACTGTGACCATCTTTGGAATACTCAGCCTGACATGAAAATCTTCCTTTCAAAACTAACATTGAATACTATCTGAGGAGAATAACCTATTTCTCCTACTTTTCAAACACTTCTAGTCTCTATATATAAACACTTTACATACTTTTCTTCCTCAGCTCAATACTAACTATCCTTAAAAGCCCAACTCAAGCCTCACCTATTCTACTCAATTCTTAGGAAAATCCCCAATGCTGATTATCCCTGATCATCCTAGAATCCTCATAGTTTTTACTTTGCATTTTGGCATTTAATTATGCTAAGTTTGTAACTGTTATTATATTCTTCATTCTGTAGCTATTAACTGATTTTTGGGATAAGTGTCTCACTTCCCTAACAAAAATTCAAAACACCTTATAGACGTCATTTTAATTTCACTGCACATGCCACAGCTTTGGATATAAATCTTAACTATAATAAAGACACTTTGGATTGAATGATGCTATTTGGTAGTTTTCAAGGATTTTGACTAAGCATAGTTAATGTGTTTGCACCTCTATTTTAACATATATGAAAATGCATTGGTGATTTATGTGTCTCAGTTCATCCAAGCACAGTTGAGAACCTGCTATGTGCATGATAATATGCCCAGTGTATATTTTAGAGATAGGGCATGGGCTTGTTTTCCTCAAAGGCATTATTGGGAAGCAAATAATTCACAGACTTGCAAATATGCCCATAAAGACAGAAATACGAAGGTGTCATGGAGAAGTACAGATATATGAGAGGTACAAAATAGGGACAGGCAAAGGAAGGGAGATTGGTTCTAGCTGAGGTATTGAGAAAGATTCTAAGGGGGACTCATTTAGGCTGGTTCCTAAAGTATAGATAATATTTGCACAAGTTGAGATTGACAAAGGACAGGTTCTAGGCAAAAAAAGAGAAAAGCTGATCATATTTGGTTAAAGGGACGCAAGTTATTATGCTACTGGGAGGCACGCAAATTTCTCTCTGGTCTCATTTAGGGTAAGAAATCTGAGCTCATCAGTTTGTCAGTCTCTGTATTGTTCAACTTTTCTACAATTGGGATTTAGCTTCACTCTCCAGTTAGTCATTTTATGTGAAGTTTCTTTTGAAACCCACAGCCCCTTCTCAATAAAGAAAAGCCTGCTTTCCTTGTTCTCTTGAGGATTTGACCAAGATACCCCAGCTTGCAGACTATTTGCTTGACTCTATTTAGGGCTACAAATCCAACTTCTCAGTTTTTAATATGTGTACAAATCATCTGGGGATCTAGTTAGTATGCAAATTCTGATTTCGTGGAGCTAGAGCAGTCAGAGATTCTGCACTTCTTCAAACACTCAGATGAGGCCGATGCTTCTGGTCTGCTAGACACAATTTAGAGTAGCAAAGATCCAGGTTAATGTTATGAGAACAACAACCAGGACAGCCACATTGCCCACACTATTCCCAGTATCTGGTTCAGTCCCTTTTACCTAATAGGTGCTCAGTTAATACATTTTAGGGACTACATGAGTGAAAGAATGAGTGAGTGAATGAACAATGAATCAATTACTCTCGTATCACACAGGCCCCTGCTAGCCTATAAATAAAGCAATTTCCCAGTATCTCATGAGTCAGCAAATTAACACTGGGAATACATACTTTGGAACTCATAGGCCCTTTGTTCACCAATCTCTGTTGCTTCCATAAATTCAATGACCAAAACAAACACAAATAACATTCTGCCTCCAACAATGAACTTCTGAGTCTTCGGACATATTTTCCTTGACTCAAAGAAATGACTGAATCCTAGCATTTTTTGCTTTGTCTCCTTTCATAACCTCTTATTTAAAGTCTCTCTCAATCTCCCAGCTGGCAACAATCTTTCTTGCATCTAAATTATCCTGGGGCTATTTCTGTACATGTCCTTGGAAAGGCATTTTGCTACAGACTGAATGTTTGTATCCCCCCAAAATTCGTATGTTGAAATCCTCACCCCCAATAAGATGGTATTAGAAGATGGGGCCTGTGGGAGATGATTAGGTCATAAAGATGGAACCCTCATGAATGAGATTAGTGCCTTTATAAAAGAGACCCCAGAGATCACCTCATCCCTTCCACCATGTGAGGATGCAGTAAGAAGTCAACAGTCTGCAACCAGGCAGAGGGCCCTCACCAGAACCCGAACACACAGGCACCTTGCTCTTGGATTTCTAGCCTCCAGAACTGTGAGAAATAAACTTCTATTGTTTTTAAGCCACATAGGTTATGGTATTTTGTTAGAACAGCCCCAATGAACTAAGAGTATTATCATATGACAGCTCTATTCACAGCGGCTTATCCCATGTACTAATCCATAGATTCCTCAAGGAGATGATTCACATTGTAATAGGAACCCCACACTCCAGTTTCCGTACCCATCAAAAGCCCTATGCAGACATGGTGCCAAATCATTATTCTGGGAAATAAGGAACGAATGTTATGATTGACATTTTTCTAATACTTTTATTCTAATAGCTCTAAGGCTTAATAAATGCTATGGCCTGTTTAGAAAACAATATAGAGGTATCACCTCATTTTTCCATTAAAAGCCAAACATGGCAGCATTTAACCATTCATAACATCTAATCCAAAACTGGAATCATGACTGATAGGCGAGCAACAAATGTCCTTCTTTTACAAAAACAAAAGGAATTCCATTTTGGTGAAATTTAATCCACCCAATAAAATCTCAGGCAAAATTTACAACCCAGAAAATACAACAGGGAAAATCACTCATTACTATTTGTATATCTAATTTTTTATAACACCCTGGAGGTGCCAATCACCCATATTTTAGAAGATAAAAGACAAAATAATTAGTAAAATGAAGAAATTCTAATTCTGTTGCAACAGGAAGTGAGGGAGGGCCACATATTGAGGTTATTGAATCTTTCAAATTCTTTGTTTAAATGAGTTCAGTGTTCAGTTCATGTTAAATAGTGCTATTAATGATGGTTCTCAAAAACCACTTTAGATTTTTGCTCTTTTAATTACTGCATCATTTATTTTTTCTGTGACCTAACTAAATTTTTTAAAAATTATACCTCAAAAGACCTTTTGTGTTCCTGTGTCAAAAGAGAAACAAAACAAATACAACCAAATAAAAAATTTTAAAGCATTCAATTACTCATTCATTATTTGTTAAAAGAGCCTATGGGGTGCCTGGGTGTCTCAGTCGTTAAGCAGCTGCCTTCAGCTGGGTCGTGATCCCAGAGTCCTGGGATCAAGCCCCGCATCGGGCTCCCTGCTCGGGGGGAAGCCTGCTTCTCCCTCTCCCACTCCCCCTGCTTGTGTTCCCTCTCTCGCTGTGTCTCTCTCTGTCAAATAAATAAATAAAATCTTTAAAAAAAAAAAACCTAGACTTTTAAAACTTTCGAATAATATAAAACAGGCTTGGAATCTCTCGTATTCCATTTACAAGAGACTTCAATCAATTTGCTTGACTTCTCTAAGGCTCCATTTCCTCATTGATTTTATGGGTATATTAATAGCTATTTCACAGGCTTAGTTAATATAAGGATCCAATTAAGATAATATATGAGAAATACCCAAGATGGTGTCTGGCGTATAGAAAGATAGCAATAACATTAGTTCTTTTTGCCTCCTGCACAGGTCCCCAATTTCTCTGTAGCTGAAATAGAACAGAACTCTCAGGACTATAGCTGAGCTGAGAAAGTTATATCTTCTGGTCCTAAACCAAAAAGAACACATGCCATCCACTTTACTTTCTCTCTCCCCTTCACCTGTGCTATGGAACGCTGGGCTAAACCCTGGAGAAACATTACAAATTATTTTTTCACCCCAAAATATCTCCCACTGGTGATTAAAAAGTATCTTGAACATGGAAGATACTGAGTAAATGCTAGCTAATTGCTGGTACATTATTTCTGGTGTTCTACTGAAGCGGTAGATTATTGGGTAAGCCTGATTAAATGGTTAGTTACCTCATTTATTCAATTATTTATTCATTCATTCCTATAGCCATTTACTGGACTATTTGCCCAATAGTCATCAAATGATAATTTAGTATTTATAAACTAATGAGTGATGTACACTGGAGAATATATACTTGCAGGGCCCACATTATAGGCATGTGACCAGATGCAGTCACACAGAGTGCTGCAGTTGGGATTTAATGCTCTGCAGTCACTGTCTTGAAATTTTTAATAATCTTTAAATCTGTGGGGTTTTTTAAAGATTATTTATTTATTTATTTGACACAGTGAGAGAGAGAGAAAGAACGTGTGTGCACACAAACAAGGGTAGCAGTAGAGGGAGAAGAAACAGCAGGATCCTGGGATCATGACCTGAGCCAAAGGCAGACACTTAACCATCTGAGCCACCCAGGTGCTCCTAAATTTATGTTTTATAAGTGAAGTCCAATAGGACAATGAAGCATCACTAGGAACTCAGAGATTTAGCTCGTGTGCAGTCCAACCTCCAGCCACATTTCCAGGAGGGGTTCTTGACCACCTGCTCATATCCTCCAGGATCCTAAGTGCCCCTTTCTTATTCCACTGCCACTCTCCACCTGTTTGGGGGACCTGGGCCAACTTCCAGAGGCATTGGTCTAGCAACTGGCAGGAAAGGGAATCTAGCCTGTTGGTCCCACATGTGCCCATCTGTGCATACCAAGTCATTGGTGGGGTCCACAGTTGCCTGTGAGGTTCTATACTTGTTCCCTGAGTATCTGTGTACCAAAGGGACTGCAGTATTAAAGAGCAAATTAAAAACACCTTGACAGGTCAAGAGTGAGATTGTGGAGGAAAGGAAAAAGCTTTTTTCCTGCCTTTTGAATGACAACCTCCACATTTTTATTTTGCATTGGGTCCCAAAAACTATGGAGTCAGCCATGAATACATAAATAAGCCAGTCTTCATTTTCAAAGAGATTATAAATTTCCACTGAATGAGAAGGCAAGCTTTATATAAAAAGCTCTAGTTGTTTCTCTTTCTCTCTCCCCACATTCCCCCATCTCCCATAATATTCTAAAAGCAGTTTCCATTGGCCAAACCTAATGGGAATCCTGGGGAATGCAACTTGCAGGACTCTCCTATAACACAGAAGAGAGCAAGAGAAGAACAGCCTGTAGAGCTGTAGAAAGCAGACCTAAGACCGACTATGGAAAAGAAGACATCTATGCAGAAAGATAACTTTACAAGGGTAATAGGTAGTAAGTCTCCAGGTAATCTGTTCTGTAGAAGTACAGAGACAGCGAAGACCACACAGAACAGAAAAAGCAGCATCTGTGGGTCATTTCATCTCCCAGCAACTTCCCATACTTTGAGCAGGCAGGTTAGATTACATTTTTGAGAAAGAAAGTGAACTTACTCCTCTCTATATCTCCCAGGATTTTGTACATTAAAGGCATTCAATACATGTTTAACCGAATTGCACTGAATTCAACCCCCTTTCATGCAGAAAACATTGGTGTCAAGGAAGAGAGATGGAATGTGGCAAAAACCAACTTACATCTCTCACCATTTCTGAAAAATTCAGTAGGCGTATTCTTCCTTTCCTCTAGACGGCAAAACTCCAGTAGGAACATGACCTGGGCATCACTATTTTGAGTAGTCCTTTGCCTAGAGTTAGGAAAATGCAGGAGAGAGATGCCCAACAGTGGAACTCAAAAGAGATTTTCTAGGTAAGGTCTTTTTTTTCTTTTTCTTTATCTCTTTACCTCTCTTCTTCTCCCTAAGTGGGCATCCAGTGGTATATCTCCATCTTCTCTTTGCTGAGGTTTCCTTAGCCCTACAAATCTACCCTATTTGACAGAACTTAATAATGTTCTTCGTAGTTCTCTCTCTCCCCCACACAGTCTCCATGGTCCTCAGAAACATATAAACATCTCTAGCCCAAACACACTTTGGGAAGGACAGTTACAACACAACAAAGTCTTTTGGATACTCCACCAAAGCCTACGTGTCCGCTGGAGATTCGGGTTACAGTCAGATCCCATCTCACCATCTGTCTTGTCAGAGGTAAATCTAGCAACTGCTGGACATGCAGCTGTGCATGCTCTCTCAGTCAGTCCCTGAGGGTCCTTCACGAGGCAGATGGTTCTAAGGTAACAGGACCGTGTTGTCCCCATGGCTCAGTGTGAATTAGAGACTCAACAACAGCTCTCTTAAAGAAACCTCTTTCCCAACGTCCTCCTCTCAGATCCCTGAAAACTTTGTTTTTAACCCTTGATCTGGCTGAGAGGTTCAAAAGTTCTTAAGCAGATTCAGAGTCATTTCCTCTCGCCTATGCGTAGAGGTGAGGAAGGGTGGATTCCGGTCTCTAACTCATGCCACTCTCTCAATGTGCACAGAATTGGGGCCACATCTGAAACAGAGGAAGGCCACACTCTAAAGCCATTGTTTACACCACTGGACTGAGCCTAGACCAATACAGTGGAGAAAAGTTTTCAAGGTTATCTGGGTATTAAATGGTGTTGCTAGAAGGGATAGGTGAGACTTCAGAAATGCCACCATAGTGCCTTCTGGCCTTATCGCTTATGCTAAACCATGGACCAAAACACATTGGAAAATTTGCCTCACTTGGTTAAGAGAAAGAGACCCAAAATTCAGCAAATGAATTTTCTATAAAGTCTTCTGTTTCCCTCCCCAGTCTCCATCCAAAAGCAAATTCAGTCTACCATCAAACACTGTCAGCCAAATAGATTTCTCAATCCAAGTGTGTCAGCCTGTCCTTGATTACAACATAGCCTATAACTGGATTAGCTTGGGGGTCACAAACAGCATATTCTGAGAAAGTAATAGAAATATGAGTAAGAAATTTTCCCACCATCCCCTTCAAGCTCCTACCCCATTTCCTCTCTGCATATTGCAGGCTTCTTCCAGGGAAGGGCCCATGGGTATGTGCTAATTTGCACGGTGGCCTTAGAAGGTACAGTTCTAATTGCTTCAGCTGAAATCCATTTATTTTATAGCCCAATAAAATTCTGTGTGCAAGGGTAAATAAAACCATGTGGATGTGGCCTCAATGCACAGTTCTCTGGGCTCCATTTGCAGTCCGTGATAAATTAAAGAGGAAAAAAAACCATTGTGCAAACGGATGCAATTAGCTGAAACGGTATATTTTTGGCCTCTGCTGATGTCTGCTTACATTCAATTCCCCACTTGAAAACCAATCCTCATTTGAAAGCAAACTAGAAAAATCTCTGTAATACAGATGGACCTCATTTGGCTGCATGTTGATGTGCAAAGACACCTTTATACATTAAATTGCAGTGTGGACTTCTGCACTTGAAATTTCATTTTGTCATTTTTAATCACAATGAGCAAATGTCATCCTTAATAATAACCCTCTGTTTCTCTATAATGCCTTTCAACAAAGGACCTGAAAGCACTTTTGCAAATATTAATAAACCGAGATTCACAACTCCCAGAGGCGTCTGTATTACAGGCTGAGAAGAAGCCCAAAGTCATGAAATGACTTTGCTAATCCACACAGGAAACTAAGCTCTGGGAGGAGAAATGAAGACTATCATCGGGGTTATGTCAGCCTCACCTCATTCATGTTCACCAGGCATTTTCAGCCACAACTGGAACTTCAGAGCCCAAGGAATGAATGAAGGACAATTTGGACTCTTTACTAAGATTTATGCTTAATTTCTTCCGTCCCTCCTCTGTTCCTTCTAAAGGACGTTGACTCCAAAATCATACATTCAGTCCAACTTGACCCTCACTTTTCATACTCGTGAACAGCCCAACATGTCTAATAAGCATCTCAATCTTAACATATCCAAGCCAAACTCATGATGCTCCCCCCACAACCAGAAACCTGTTTCTGCCTCAGTCATTCCCATTTCAGTAATTGGTAATTCTTTTCTAGTTTATCAGTCCAAAATCGTAGTCATCTTTGACTCCTGCTCCTCTCTCACCCCATGGCAAATCACCTGTGAATCGTGTTGGCTCTTCTTTGTGAATAAGCCCAGAGGCCAAGCATTTTTTGTCACTTCTTTCCAGGCCTATCCCACCATTATATCTAGTGTGGACTACTGGAACAGCCTGCTAACTTATCTCCCTGTTTCCACCTTTGCCTGCTAATCTATCTTTCAACAGCAGACACGTCGATCCCTTTAAGAACATAAGTCATGTCATATACTCTTTTGCTTAAAGGTCTTCAAAGTCTTCTAATCTCTGAGTAAAATTCCAAGTCCTTACTCTGGCCTACAAGGCGTTACATGATCTGGCCCCAGTACCCTCTGACCTCCTCCTCACTTCTTTAACTCCAGCTCTGCTGTCTTTCATGCTCCTCGAACAAACCAAGAATGCTCCCCCTGCCTTAGAGTCTTCGCACTTGCTAATCTCTCTGCCTGGAATGCCTTTCCTCCAAATATCCAAATGCTTGCCCCTTCCCAATTTTAAATCTCTGTACAAGCATCACTTTATCAGAGAGGACTTCCCCAACTACCCTATATAGGATCATACCATTCTTTACAACACTCTGGGACACGAACTTGGTTTTATTTTCATATCACTTGTGAGTACCCGGCAATTTCCAAGTTATCCTTACACATGAATGGCCATTGTGGCATGCCAAGTCTTCCTCATAGGATTACAGAAATTCTTCCTTCTCCACTGGAGACAATGAAATGCTACTAACTTAGAAGTCCCTGAAAAATAATTCATTTCTCAAGGGCTAGATTAAATTTTTCCCTAAAATTTTAAGGCAATATTGTCATAACATTTCAAAGGATTTTCTGATATTAGGTCATAGACAAGCCCCCAAAATTACTTCTAAGATTGAGCCTTCCTGAACTGTGACAATTATAACTGAGAACCAAACAAATTTAAAAAGCATCTTCTCTTCTTTAATGCTGAGGATTAAACTCTATTTCTTTTTTCTTCTGGTACTACAACACTAGTTTGCAGATATTTATTTTGCCAAATTATGTATTATCTTGCAAAGACCTCTTTGTTCTTATCTTCTATTTCCCCTTTTGGCTTATAATTTAGATCATGACAGAAAGATAGTAAAAATAATAATCAACCAAAAAAATGAGGAAAGGAAACTCAAGCCATTGGTGAATTCTATCTTAATTTTTCTAGTATTAAGTCTAAAACACCTCCTAAACTCAATTTGTAAGGCTAACATTACTCCAACCCTAAAAATAAACCAAGATCTCACAAGGAAAGGTAACCCCAAACCAATATCCTTCAAAGACAAAGATACATAAAATCCATAAAAGATTAATAAATCAAATAGCACAATTTATAAAAAGCATAATACATCATAACTGAGTAGGACTCAACACTGGAAAATTAATGTCATTCACCCCAACATAATATAAAAAAAACGAATCATTTGACTATCTCAATAGTTGGAGAAAATTAGTCAGCAAAATTCAACATCCATCATGATAGAAATGCTCAGTAAGGTAGGATCAGAAAGGAACTTACTCTTCCTAATAAAAGGCATTACACAAAATCTACAGCTAACTTTATACTTAATGGTGAAAGATGGGAATATTTCCCTGATTCGACCCAGAATAAGTCAAAGATGTCCAATCTCACTTATATTCAATCTCATACCAAAGTCCTAGCTTGGGTAATATGGCAAGAAAAAGACAAAGCATTTAGATGAAAAAGAATTAAAACAGTCTTTATTTACAGATAGCATGATTGTTTAGGTAGAAAAATCTCAAAGACTCTACAAGAAAAGTCATTAAAACTCATAAGTTTAGCAGGATATATATAAACATTTAATGTATGGCTATATACTGTCAAAGAACAATCAGAAATTGAAATTTAAAACCAATAACAATTTATAATGTGATCAAAAAAGAAATGCTTAAGGATAAATCAAACAAATACATACAAGATTTATATACTGAAAATTACAAAGCACTTATAAAGGCAATTAAAGGAAAATCTAAATAAATGAAGTGATATACAAACTTTATGAATCTGAACAGCAAATACTGTTAAGGTATCAATATTCCCCAATTGATCTATAGATTCAGTGTAATCCCAGTATTGGGAGCATCATATCAAAATAAAATCTTCTGCTGTTTGAAAGACACTGTGAAGGAAAAGAAAAAAACAAATCTATAGCCTGGAAGAAAATATTTTCAAGAGATGTCTCTGATAAAGAATGTATATCCAGAATATGTAAAGAACTCTCACAACTCAATAATAAATAAATAAATGGCAAAAGATTTGACACACATTGCATCAAAGTAGCAAATAACCACAGGGAAAGGTATTCCAAGTACGGGAACACAAACTTAAACCACAATGCATTATCACTATATACTTATGAGAATGGCTAAAAACCAAAACAAAAACAAAAAACTGGCAATATCAGGTACTAATGAGAGGAACCAACTGGAGTTTTCAATTATTTCTTGTGGGAAAGCAAAAAGTTACCATCACTTTAGAAAACTGTTCAACATATTTTATAGAGTTAAACACACTCTTATAATAAATTAATAATCCAGCTAGGCCTTCAACTAATGAACGAACAGTTTTACATCAATACAATGGGATACGACTGCAATAAAAAAGAAAAGGACTCCTGATATATTTCACTTAAATAAATTTCAAAAGATTTTGCCAAATGAAAGAAGTCAGACACAAAAGACTACATATCGTCTGATTTCGTTTGTTTAACATTTTGCAAAAGACCAAATTCTTAGGGACAGAAATTGGATCAATAGTTTCCAAGATGTAGGATTGGAGACAGGGATTGACTCTAAAAGAACACAAGAAACTTTGGGTACTAATGGGAATATTCTAAATCTTGATTGTGGTGATTGCTACATAACTGCGCAACTTGTACATGTTTGTGAAAACTCATTGATCTGTACACCAAAAGAGATGGATTTTACTCTGGTAATATGCCTCACTAAACCTAGTGTATAGGAAGTAGTAATTCAGAGTTTATAAGAGAAAGGTAAAATTGGTAGTAATTGAGAGTATACAGGAGAAAGCTTTAGTGTCTTTTTCTTAAGGTGGCAGAGTTGGAGACACTAAAGGCCGGAAGGCCATGGGCCTCGTTGGAAAGCGTTTCTTTCAGATTTTAGCACCTGGAGTGTGATCCATTTCTTTTTGATGGGATTTAAATGTACGTAGTAGAAGACACGGGTGGCACAGCTCCCACCCTTCACTCTAACACAGACTAAAGAGATGTGATTTCTCCTACAAAATCCTAAAACTCAATGTGATGTCTTACCTTGGAATGTCGCACTATTTTGGAAAGTGGGTGGAATTTGGGCCGATTTTCTGTTTTTTCAATTCTAAGAATTATGGAGGAGAGGGAATATAATGGAAGCTATTAAAGAATTTAATCAAAAGAAGGGTTGGAGAACAGAGCAAATTACAGTCACCCACTTTAACTGAGAGACATAACTTACTATCTGAGTGACCTTATGTAAGTTTTCTTTAAGATTTTATTTATTTATTTACAAGAGTGAGAGCACAAGCAAAGGGAACAGTAGAGGGAAAGTAAGAATCGGGCTTGAAGGAGGCTCCCTGAGGAGCAGGGAGCCCGATGCCGGGCTCAATCCCAGGACCCTGGGATCATGACCTGAGCCAAAGGCAAACATTTAACCATCTGAGCCACCCAGGCCCCCTGTAAGTTTTATTTTCTTAACATCTGTCCAGAAGCTCCATTTCTTTTGGCAAACCTGTAAAGAAAATACAACTAAATCCATTCAGTGACGATTGTGAAGAGTCCCATAAACAAAATACAAGAAATGTACTTAGTATCTAGTATCTACTAAATATTCAACACATTTTAGCCTAAAGAAAAAAGAAGGAACCATTTCTATAAGTATGCATAGTGGAAGCTATTGCCAATCATCTTCAGTTGACGTGTGCACCTGATACAAAACTAAAGTTTATAATCCAGCTGGGTCTGGCAAAAGTTAGTTAGCAGGTGCTCTTTACAAATTTAAACTTTAGTCATAATGTAATGTGAATTAAAGAACGAAGATATTTTTATTTATTATTTATTTGGTAATTTGAAAATGCTGGATATGAGGACTACTAAAAATTTATGACATGTGTTAAAAAAAAAACACACACAAAACTAATGACTTTATAAACAGGCATGGTGTAAGCTGACCAGAGAAAAGTAATTTATTTCTTAGCATGATGAAGGGTTTGTATTGAATTGTTTAGTGTTTTCCTACAATCCATTATTCTGCATTCTCTTTAAAGAACTAATCAGAGAAAATTCTCCAAAGTAATTGGTGAATATACAATTCTGAACAAGAGGATTTTTTTTAAGGCCATGTCACTCAGAAACAAGTTACTAGGGCTATAGCCAAAATCCATTATAACAGAATTCAGGCTTCAGAATTTTTTCTTCAAGTTTGAAGAAACTTGCAAGTGATAAGGGTAGAAAAAGGGAGGCCAGGGAAAGAATTAGTTTTGAGAGTCCAATCTTTAAGCCCCCTGCAGGATAATCTTATATGCATTTTGTGCATTTAGTTCTCAGAACACTATTGAGCTAATTCCTATTTTCTTCATTTTACAAATAGGAAGATAAAGAGAGGTTTAATTTGGAGCACCTGGGTGGCACAGTCGGTTAAGTGTCCAATTCTTGATATTGGCTCAAGTCATGCCCTCAGAATGGTGAGACTGAGCCCCAGCTGGGCTCTCGGCTCAGCAGGGAGTCTGCTTGCGATTCTTTTCCTCTGCCCCTCCCCCAGCTCCTGCACATGCATGCACTTGCACGCTCTTTCAAATTAATCTTAAAGAGAGAGAGGTTTAATTTGATCCATACTCAGCTAAAAAAAAAAAAACTTTAGATGTTTAAAATAAGGTTAGAACATATGACCTCGAGGAGAGCCTCCTCAAAGAAAAAAGGCTTCTCTTGTGTGCAGAATACCAGTAAAATGGAGGATTCACCAGCTAATAGCATCAAAAGTTGCATCTTTAGACTGTTTAGTAAAACAAAAATTTCACAAATAAGAGATTATCTCTCATAATCTTATTTATCCTCAAGCCATTTATTAGATGTGTAGGATTCCTGTTTTATAGATACAGAAATGGAGAGTCAAAGAGATGAAGTATTTTATTCAGTATCTTAAAAAAAAGCAGCCGGTAGAGCTGGGGCTCAAACTTCTCTTCAAACTACAAATCTCATATTCTTTCTCCTGGAGTTTCACATATCATTTCCACTGAGGGACCCCAACAGTAGAGAGGAATCTGCCCCTCAGTCAAAACAAGCCATTTCATTTCCTTGGAGTTTAAACATGGTCTTTCTAGTTCCCATTCATATCACAAGCTCTTCCAAGTGAAGACTATTTGTTTCCATGGGAAAGTGCTTTAAATTTCTCCTAAATTGTGTTTGCAAACTTTCTAATTAAAATATTGAGTAAAATTGATACTCTGAGAAATGTCCACTGTCTGACCGGAGGCTTCAGTTGCCCCCTGGCACACCATTGTGTACTCGGGAGATTCACAGCTCTGTACCTTTCTTCTAAAATAATATGAACACTGGGGAAGAAGTAAGCTTACTGAGGATCTAGTAACCACTATGTAGCCACTTATATTCATTACGCCATTAAAATTTACAGTCACGCGATTAGTGTGCATTTTATTCCCACTAAACAGGAAGGAAACAAAAGACCAGAGAAGTTAGGTTTCTTGTGCGAGTTTACACAACTGGATGAGGATTTCAGCCAACCCAGAAGCAGGAGTCTGTCTCAGAAGTTCCCATCTGTCTTGTGACGCTCCACTGTAGGTTTTATTTTTATACCAGAAGCTTTTGATTTTATGGAGGTAAAGGAAGCAAACTGTACTATATTTAGAGGAGAAAATAGATTAGAAATAGAAGCAAGGGACTTTTTTTTTTTTTTTTCTTAAGCCTGATATAGCAAGAATATCCCACAATCCCACATTCAGAGTTTGGTGATGGATGATGCTCAGGATCAACTTTCCTGCAATGGCCCAAGGGCATCATTTGCTTATAACACTTTCATTTTTCACTGGTTTGAAACATGCATACAGATGCTTTTCTAGCTTTTAGTCCTGGATGCTTCATTTTTAAAAGTGACTGTGAGGAATAGTTGGTTTAATGATGTGGCAGAGATATTTCTGAACATTGAGAAACATCAAAGACATTGTAAAACTACATTAAGTTCTTGAGTATTTAAGAGTATGAAATGTATCTAAAACAGTGTATTTTTCAAAATTTAGTATTAAATTAGAAGTCTGGGATATCAAAATGATACAGATTTGTAAACATTGTTCTCCTCCTTTTTAATATATATTCATACAAGCCAAACTAAAGTTCTTAAATGAAACTAAACAGGTTTTTTAAAAATTTAAATCTTTTCCCTGTCCCTGTTTTCTGAGACAAACACCTCCCCTGGTGTTTGGTAGAGGTGATATTTTCCTACATTTTAATTGTAAATTCCTGATAGCCTGTAGGCATGAGGTGTTAAATGAAGAGGCACTAACAAACATTTAGGATCTCATACATGCTAGTTTCTAATCATACATTTTCCTATTTTATCCTTTTAACAATCATGTGAGATGAACATTAAGCCCTGTCTTCAGGCTGTGCAAACTGAGATTCGGAAAGGTGAAGTACTGCTTCCCAGGTCACACAGTTGGTATATCTGACTCTAAAGCACTTTCTTTTTCCAATTGATCAAGGATTGGCCAAATCTGGCCTGCTTGTAAATAAAGTTTTATTGGAAAACTGCCATACTCACTTGTTTACATGTAATCAAGGACAGAATTGACAAGATGTAAAGGTCCAGATAAATATTTCTGGCTCTTTAAGCCTTATGTCTCTGTGGCAACTCAACTCTGCCAGTGTAATATGAAAGAAACACAGACAACTCCTAAATAAATATCACAGTGCTCCAATTAAACTTTATTTACAAAATAAATTTAAAGGGGGGTGGTAGTGGTGCAACAGGTCAATTTTGGCTTGTAGGATGTAGTGTGTCAGCCCCTCCCTGCTATAGATAGCAATGTGTCCCGTAAAGCAGAATTTTGGTAAGTTCGTTGGAAAATATAGAAAGTCTGAGAACTGTCTTTAAAAAAAAAAAAAAAAGTGGTTGAAAAGTTCAGGGGTTGAAAGTTCAATTTCCTTCTAATTTGAGCATGAATCCTGTTTGGTTTTTTTCAGGGCCCTCTATTAAAGGAATGCTAGAAACACAAGCATCAAATATTAGGATGCTCTTAGTCTACAAGGAATTCTCTCAAAATAGGTACGGTATAGAATTTATATATATATTGATCATTTTGGTGCCCTCTCTATGACATATCTAGCTGAATATACAGACAAGGCTTTGGCCTTCAGAAAGGTCATAATTTAAAAGGCAAAAAAAAAAAAAAAAAACCCTCCATGCAACACATCACACAGGCATAGCACATAGCAAAGGAAAGCCTGAGATCTCTCTGCTAAATCTCCCAGCTCAGGTACAACCCCAAAAGCTCTGTGAAATGGCTTCTAAAATGTGTTCCCTGCCCACTTATCTTACCCAACAATACAGTCTTGATTGACACCACATCTCCCAAGTGAAATGAAAACTGGTGCCAAACCCAGATGCCCAGCCAAAGGAAAAGAGGACATCTGGCAGCAGAACATGTGTTAGATGTCAGTCATATGGAGTCAGAATTCCAGCCACAGGGGGAGGCTGACATTTTGCGGGAGAAATAAGAAAGAGGCATGATCCCAGATTTACAATGGTCTACAAAAGGCTGTCACTTCTTGAGGACCAAAAATTAAAGTTACTATTGTTCACCTGTATCATTATGAAAGAGTGCATAAAAGTGGCTTTAACCAGGTTTGAGTTAAGGCAGAATGAGGGAGGGATGCTTTGTTTCCAAAGCACTTAACATTTTCATACCTAAAAATTGAAGAAAATATTGAAGCAAGAACCTAGATAATTTTACTCATTTTCAAGTCAGAGATAAAAACAAAACAATATTTTTAATAACAGACCATATTAGCATTTAGTATGTTCTAGGCGCTGTTCTAAGTGTTCACAAATGAGAAGTTAGTTTAACTGCTTAAAAATTTTATGAGGTAGCTACAGTTACGCTCTATTTTTACTGATGTGGAAATGGAGGCAGACGGAGGTCCTGTCGCTGCTCCCACCACAGAGCACCAGAATTCAGTCTGTGCTCTCGACTACTTAGACTGCTTGATCATACCTTCAAATGTGGCAATCTCAGACATTTGAGTTTCTCTCTTGGAACCTCTGTTTTCTCATGCACATAAGGGGGATCAGAATCCTTTCCACACCAAATGGTTATGAAGATTAAAGAAATAAAATGCAAATTATCCAAAAGGATGTTTAAAAGATAATGCAAAACGTTTTACATTTTCTGAGCTCTTACTATATGCCAAGCACTGTGATAAAAAGTTTGCACTTAATCTCATTAATCCTTAGCAAGCCTGATGACATAGATACTAATATTACCTGTATTTTACACATGAAGAAATTGAAGAGCAACATACTTAAATGGTGTGCTTAAAATCATGCTGGATCTAGTTAGGAGCAAAGCCAGGCCTCAGATTCCAGAGGCTAGGATGCGTTTATTAAAAGTTTACTCCCTTCTTATAAGAAAAAGGCTGTAGCTGGCAAAGAACCAGGAAGTTTCCAGATATTTGAAATGGATGGAATCGTTCTGATTCTCAAGTAAAACCCTTGATCGTGGGACTAGTCAAGCAACCAGCACCTCTTAATCCTGGAATTGATCTTTGTAAATCTCCATTGAGGTGTTATTTGGAGTACAATAGAAAGTAGGACAGAAATTTGAATCTCTACATCAAAAACAAATGATGCATTGTATGGTTACTAACATAACATAATAAAATTTAAAAAATAAATTAATAAAAAAAAGAAATTTGAAACTCCAAGTTTTGCTCCATAGAACCACTTATATACCCGTTCTAGGATAAAGTAAGTATGTGGAAGGCATCTGGAGTTTCACAGGTATCCCCCCTCTAGATGAGTTTTACCCCACCTATTTGTGTCAGATTTTTCAATATCTAACAACAGAATGTTCACAGCAGGTAATACAGATGTGAAAATTCCTAATGAATTGTCAAGTCAAAGCTAAATATACAGAAAAAAAGTAACTAAAAGTTTTAGACCTTCTCTTGAGGGAGAATGAGTTTCCCATGCCAAAACATTAGAACATCCCCCTCAAATTACTTTTGACCTAGGATTACAACAGATATTGTCCTAGGCCACCAGTGAGGGGGCAGACTAAGTTCATACTAGTTATTTCTGGCTCAGCCCCTTGAAGTTTTTGCCTTCGTTAAGAAAAATAATAAGAGAGAAGGAATCCCCTGTGGTTTGTCACAACTGCTCACGTTGTACTTTGTTCACAAAATTCACAATTCCCAGATAACTCATTTACTTCACAACTCAAAGCATGTACTCACTGCAGCTGCCACACTGTTCCATGTGTCTGACCCCCACCACCGACCACCCCCAGCCCCCCGGTGTAGCCCTCCTTCTCCTCAGTGGGATCTGGGCCTGCGGCATAGTCCTAGACTTTTCCTTCTCACTTGGTACTCCTGTTAAATCCCTGACCCACCAGGTATTTTAAATAAACTTCCTATCACTGAGACAGACTCTTGACTCTCCCATTCACTAGTAGCTACTTTGCAACTCCAGCCCAGCCCAAAACTTAGAGGTCAGTCCCTTCTGTGTTTCCAGAGCAACAATGTCCAATAGAAACATAATGCAAGTCCTACATGTAACCTTAAATTTTCTAGTAGCTGCATTAGAAGGGTAAAAAGAGGTAAAATTAATTTAATAATATATTTTACTTAACCCAATTTATCATAAAATATTACTATTTCAACATGTAATAAAAGTTTTTTGGAAAATATTAATGATATATTTTATACTTTCTTTTTAAGTATTAAGTTTTTGAAACCTGACACATGTTTTATGCTTATAGCACATCCCAATTTGGATGCTAAATTTATCAGAAATACTTGATCTATACAGATTTCATAAAATGTAGAGCTGAAAAAATAGAAATTGACATACCCAAGTTGTTCCCAAACATAATTCAGATATTGGAAAACTTAAGTATCAGTTTTTAACACTGCATTTAAATTAAAATTTAAAATACAGTTCTTTAGTTACATTAGTCTTTCATAAGATAGGAGAGCCACATGAGGCTAGTGGCCACCATATTGAATACTAAAGTTCCAAGGATGTAAAGTCTGCCTTCATTAGCTGCTCAGCTTTGAACTGCCTCATAGGACATCTTCTATTTCTGTTTCTTATACTCTTCTCCCTGTACTACATCAGACGAATTGAATCACAAATCGGTTTGCTATGATTCAATTGAGTGATAACCAGATTATGGGGCTTAATATGGATAAAGCCAGCGGTAAGGAGAGTCATCATTGGTGAACTCCTGTCTCAGAAATATGGCTAAAGGACAAAAAAAGAGTGGAGAGAAAAGACATCAAGATTAAATGAAGGAAACTGGGTTATTGTTGTTTTTTCAAAGAAGGGAAACTTTCACATGTTTGAAGATAGAAGAAATTCCAATTTGAAAGAGGACACTAAAGTTATGGAGGGGAAAGCGGGGTCTTAGGGAGAGCCATATATGGAGGTGATAACAGATAGATGAACAGAAAATAAATTAATATTAATGATTAAGAGTGAGATTTAATATTAAAGAAAAGTCAAAGGACTCATAAATCCCTGAATCCTGTCCTAAAGTCAAAGTACAACTTTCCCAGAAGAGTGCTCCCAAAGGAATTATGAACATGATAGCAGAATGAGAACCAAAATACTACTTGGGTAATGACTGTACAACACACCTAATTAATCAATGCAGAACTCTGATAAAATGCTGAACTGGAGACCCATGAGAAGCTTCCTCTTCCTCATTTCCCTCACATCCCAATCATAAATCTTGGAACCAGTACACAAAGACATGCCCACAAGGAACCAGAGTAAGATAAATGGCTGGGGCTACAATTGGGCCTTCACTTCATTTCCCAGCCCAGATCTTGGAAGATGAAATTGGTGTTTTCTTAATTTCTTCTTTTTAAAATAATACTTCAAAATTACATTTGTAGAATCCTAAGTAGCTCTCTAAAACATTATTCTGTTCCACCCCCAACTTTTTTTTTTCAAAATTAGGGTACTCCTGAAATGTCTAGGGTATTGTTAAAAATACATTTTGAAAACAAATTATGGAATATATTTACAATAAAACTTTCCTGAGCACTTAAAAGTTAACTAAAGAGAATCCAAAGGTCTGGACCAAATCCTCACACCAAAGGCTGATGTTACAAGTTTGGAATTTTGGCCTGGTTTTACAGAAAGTTTGCTTCTGACTTCTAGAGAATCACATTTGTTTGTGAGTTTCTGAGCTTCAAACTGACCCTGAGCAAATACTTGTCAACTCTGTCAAGGCACCTGTGGTTAAGAAAGATCTGTGTGAATACTCAAGGCTAATCTCCATCTATTAGGAGAAAATTAGCACCTCCAATGCCAGCTCCAGACACAAACTAAATAAAAATTGTAATAACAACAGTAATTCTCCATTTATGCAGCCTTCTGCTTGGAATAAATCTCTTAAATAGCCACATTCTTTTCTAGGGAAGCACAAGTCCAGAGAGACTATAACAGTTCCTCCAGGCAATTCTCAAACTTGTCTGACAAGAGAATGAAATGATGTGACTAAGTGTGACCCACAACCATTCACTGTATTTCCTTTATGGGCCAAATACTTCAAACAGGAATTGCTTTACGATCCAGATTGGCTACACAAATATGAAACTCTGTCATTAAAACAAATCTGGAAGCTTATCAAGTACAGCATGTTTTAAAGCTGCAGCTGGATAATGGGTAGACTCATGGATTTATGTTTGTATTTATATTTTTATGAACGTGGCCAAAATAAAAACATTACAAAAACCCAAATCCTCTAAAACATTACTCAATCCAAATAGTGTAACTATATTTATAGGAAAAGCATATAAACACATACATATATGTATGTACATAAACACACACACATATTATGTTTAGAATAAAGATTATACAGTTAGAATTTCAGTTTAGAAAAGGATCATACTGCTAATTCATTGGCAAATCTCCCACACAGTTAGAGATTAACTGGAGAAAAACCAAAGCCTGGAGACCAAAAAAAAAAAAAAAAAAAAAAAACTCCTTGAAATTATAAATATATCTAAGGAATACAATGAAATTTCAGATTTTATAGGCATATCACTTGGATACCCTAATACAGACTTCACATTTAGCATTTTTATGTAATCAGTCAAAAAATATTGATAAAAGGACTTCTATGTGCCCAATTCAGCATCATTCACTTTTTCCCTACTTTCAGAAGTGTCAGAATTCACCTTCATTTCCAGAGGAGGGTGTGTCTCTGGAATCGGTCCCTGCCCCAAAGATGAAACCATGCAGAGCCACTAGGAAATAATGGAGGAACTAGCAACTGAAGCATGAATGGAGAGTGCTGTTGTCTCACAAGTATGTTATAAACTCTCTTGTTTCTGGGGCTAAAAGAGAAAATGTTGGACTTCTGCTGTGTGGATCCCAGAGAGGAAAAGGAAAAACCACAGCTCTATACTGGGAGGAGTTGGCATTGTGGAGAATGACCGTGTGAGGAAAACTGGCATCTGACCTGAAGAACTGACTTATTTGGATCATAAACTAGCATTCCTTGGAACCTAACTCAGAACCAAGAGAATGGGAGAGCACTCTCTTAAAGACTCATGGTCTAAGATGATCCTCCCTGGGAGATTCTGGACCAGCAGAGGACAAGCAGCACCTTTTATACCATATGACGTTCTATTGTCCACATAGGCACTATTTGGCAGCAGGAGGCAAGGACAAGTTTGACCGGTGAAACTGTAGGTTCTCTCCCATCTGCTCAGATATGGGCATCGATAGAATCCCCCCTCTTTCAGGCTTAACAAGCTCCTGGGGTTCTTGGATAGGTCAAGGGGGACGGGAGGGAGCCCTAAGAGGAAATTATTAGACTTATGTTAATCTGGTAAATGAGTACTGGAGCTAGGTTTCCTGTGGATGACATTATTTGCAACCTGAATTTGTGAAGCAGGTCAAACTCAGCATTCACGCAATCCTGTGTCAACCTACTTCTCAAGTCATCTCAGACTTTATGAAGCAGTGTGTAACAACAAATGAACACTTGACTGGGAATCGGAAAGCCTGTGTAGTAATAATAGTTCTACTTTTAAGCAGCTATGGGACTTTGAGAAAGCTTCAACTCAAATTCTTTAGTTATATGTAAGTATTTGGACCACATGTTCAACAGGCCCTTATCAGTCTTATGAATTCAATTTTAAAATATTTTATAAAAAAAACTCTTGCAATGAGTCCATTAGCCTGCTGAAATATACTACCTTCAGCTCAAGAAAATAGGAGTTTTCTCCTGAACATAAACTCTTTATAATATTTAGCTGGGGTTAGAGAAAAATCAATAACAAGGTTGGGCAAGCTAGAGACTTAATAAAAATAATTACCCTCATTATTATTAAATATTTCTTAGGTGTTTGCACTATTTCAGGTGCCGTTTTATTTCATCTTTATAAAATGTGTGTTGCTTTACAGACAAGGAAACTGAGGCTCAAAGGGTTAAATAACTGGCCAACATCATAGCTCATATGTAGAAAATATAGGTTTCAAACACAGTTCTTCCTGTTGTTGAACCTGGAGCACTTTAGCACTGCCTTTCAGGGAATAAATTGGACTCTGTTTAAGTGACATCATCTTCTTTCAGTCTCCACCAATATGCTCAAAAATCAATGTTGGTAATTTCACATTAAGGAAAAGCCAGAACTCCAAGGCCAGACAAAATACAAAAATCCACCATACGTTTTAGATGCAGAGACCTTACTTCTGACATTTTTTTTTAAGATTTTATTATTTATTTGAGAGAGAGAAAGAGCGTGCACAAACAGGGGGAGAGGAAGAGGGACAAGCAGACTCCCTGCTGAGCAGATACCCTGACACTGGGCTCTATCCCAGGATCCTGAGATCATTACCTGAGCCGAAGTCAGACACTTAACCACCTGAGTCACCCAGGCGCCCCACTTTTGGCATTTCTACCACAAGAAAGCTCCAGATTTTTACCTACTAGGATTCTGCATAGCAGTTGAATCATGTTCTCCCATTACAAGGTGTACCTGGGTGGCTTAGTCAGTTAAGCAACCAACTCTTGATTTTGGCTCAGGTCATGATCTCAGGGTTGTGAGATCTCTGGTATTGGGCTCTGTGCTCAGTGGGGAGTCTGCTTGAGTTTCTCTCCCTCTGCCCCTCCTCTTGTTCACACACACTCTCTCCCTCTCTCTCTCTAAAATAAATAAATAAATCAAATTCTACCAAACTGTTTCTATTCATCTTGTTTCTATCTAATTGTGAAACTGTTCTCATCCAAATAAATTATATTCAGTTAAAGAGGAGCCAGAACTTTAAATAGCATATACCAAAATAGTAGTGAGATTGTGTCACTTGTTGAAAACAAACAAAAACTGTTTGAAAAATGCAAATGCTTGGCTAATTGAGTTTTAAGACACTTTCCAACTGCTTGAAAGTCAAGCTCCTTTTGTTTCTCTAACCTGAACCATATGATTATGTGTTCTGACAATAGATAGATTATTCTTTTTTTCTTCGTATTTTATCAAAGAGAATAATGTTGAAATTACTTTTACAGTAATAACCCTCCCAAACCTAAGGAACTCAAAACATACTAAAGAAAATATTGAGAGATGATATATTATGCAGAAGAAGATGCCGGATATCTTCCCTTCTGAATTCCGAAATTCTCATAAAAATATATTATGCAAAATAAATCTTGCAGTGTAAATTATCTGTTAGCAAATGGTATTCTTCAGTTTCATTTCCAAATTATCCAAAATGAATTAGGATTTCATACTGAGCTGTCAACATGAAATTCCACCTCCAGAAATATAGATTGGATTTTGAGAAGAAAATATGAAGTGGTAAAAGTCAGGTTTCTTTTACATCCCTCCAGTTTAAGATAGCATTCACATAAAGTCACTAGACTGTGCAAAACTGATTTTCAGACAATCTCTTAAATAAAGTTGTTTTATTTTTTTACTGTGTGACAATTTGTGCATAAGTTAAAGGCTCTAATATTCTCTTTAAGAAAAGAGTAATATCAATAGTTCTAATAAAGGGTACTAAGTATATGGAGTTTTTTCTAGTCACTCTACACAGCTGTGCAAGGTCATAGTATCTTTGAAAAGCAAAGTTATGATTCAGTGTTACCAATAATGTGCAACTGATTAAAATGAAATTATTGGATTCTAAGCATGGGATGTATCACTATGACACTTCCCATTAATCTTTTTTTAGCTTTGAGATTAAACTATGAAAGAGTCTTCCGATCCGAGATAACCAGGTTGACACCCCATTTACCATGAAGACAAACATATTGCTATCATCAATGGAACACGAGCACCAATGCCAATCAGAGAAGGATTTCCGTTTTTAAGGCTGTTCATGTGAGTGGAAAGGTAAAAGAAGGTTGAATTAAAGAGCCAACTTTCCCTCATTAAATGCCTCTAGTCACAAAACAACTAATAAAAAGTTATATGGGATTAAACATATCAACCCATCAAAATACAGTAATTTTCTCCCCTCAGCTCCAGACACATATCCAACTGCATACTTTTCATACTTTATAAGCTTGTCAAAATTAATACCTGTAAACCTCAAGTTTTCATTTTCTTTTTTTATATTTGTTCCTTCCCCAGATTACTTATGTCAATAAATGGCACACGGCCCATCCTGTTGCTCAAGTCAAAAGCCCAGGTGCCATCTTTGATTTCATGCTTTCTTATACACTACATCAAATCTATCATGTCCTAGCGGTTTTACCTACAAAACACTTCTCAAATATTTTCATTTTTTTATTCCATTACTGTCATCCTTATCCACCATCATCTCTCACTGGACAACCGCAATACTTTAACAGGTTTTCCAACACACATTCTGATTTTCTCATCTCCGGGGAGAGTAATCTTATTTATTAATAAAACAGTAAGCCACAGAATTGCTTTAAAAGCCTTAGGTGGTTTCCTGGTGCTCTTGGAATTACTCTGTTTCCACCCCAGCCCTACCTCCAGACAACCAGTAATCCATAATTGATTTTTTTTTCTTATGGTAAGAGGAAACTAAGGGCTCAAAGTCCTGACTAAAAGACTCAAAGTTTGGGGCACCTGGGTGGCTCAGATGGTTAAGCATCTGCCTTCGGCTCAGGTCATGATCCCAGGGTCCTAGGAACGAGCCCCACATCAGGCTCCCTGCTCTGTGAGGGGCCTGCTTCTCCCTCTCCCTCTGCTTCTCCCTCTCCCTCTGCTTCTCCCTCTCCCTCTGCTTCTCCCCCTGCTCATGTTCTCTCTCCCTGTATCTCTGTGTCTCAAATGAATAAATAAGTTTTTAAAAAAATAAAAATAAAAATAAAAGACTCAAAGTTTGAGAGAGTTAAGCTATCCACTAAATACCCACCGTGTTCTATGTTGAGCTCCAGCTCTTGAAAAAGACAAGAAAGAAATTATGGATGATTTCCTGAAACAGAAACCACCTATAGAAAGTATGGCAAAATCTTTCCACTAGCCGAGGTATACGATCATAGAAATAAGAGAGAGATAAGACTTCAGAGAAACTTAAGCATGGAAGATTTGTGGGTTAAAAGACCCTAATCCTTCAAAGATCATTCCAGGTCCACTCCCAGATTCAAATCTTGATCTTGACACTTTTTTTCTACCCTTATCCATCTGAACTACACCAACCTACATAATATCTAGAAGGCTATTAGAAGGCAATCACCTGATTTCTACAAGTCTAAGGAAAAAAGAATAGATTCTAGAAACAGAAACACAAGTGACTTCTCTTTGTTTAAACTCAGACCAGGGACACAGGCACAAGCTGGTGATAGGACAATCCCTTTTGGGGCGCCTGGGTGGCTCAGTCGTTAAGCGTCTGCCTTCGGCTCAGGTCGTGATCCCAGGGTCCTGGGATCGAGCCCCACATCGGGCTCCCCGCTCAGCAGGAAGCCTGCTTCTCCCTCTCCCACTACCCCTGCCAGTGTTCTCTCTCTCACTGCATCTCTCGCTGTCAAATAAATAAATAAAATCTTAAAAAAAAAAAAAAAAGGACAATCCCTTTTTAAAGCAAGGTATGTAGAGATGGGACCGGAGCTAACAAATCAAGATATCTGTATCCAGGGCGCCTGGGTGGCTCAGTTGGTTAAGCGTCAGCCTTCGGCTCAGGTCAAGATCCACACCGGGCTCCCTGCTCAGCGGGAGTTTGCTTCTCCCTCTGACCCTCCCCTCACCCATGTGCTCTCTCACTTTCTCTCTCTCTCAAATAAATAAATAAAATCTTTAAAAAGTTTTAAAAATAAATTAAAAAAAATATATTTGTACCCAAACATTCCCATTCACAGTCCCCCTGGCCATCTCATTCAAAATATTCCCGAATAAATATTTCATCAAGGCTTCTGAACACAAATGCTCCTTCTAGTGAGGCTACATGAACAAATGCAAAGTGAATTGTTTTGTGGTCACTTCTTTTGGCCATTTTGGCCTCCCTGATATCAAACAGACTTTTTCCCTCTTTGTATAAAGTTGGGGGAGAGAAGGTTTTCCAGTAACAACTCAAATGTCAGAGCTACAGAATCCTCAAATATATCAAGTGAGTAGGCCGATTTACCATGTCAAACAATGAATTTATCATCTGTCTACAACAAGGGGATTTTTAAGCCTCTGGGTACTAAAACTGCTTTGCTCTACAAGATTCAAGATAACTACTAAATTAATTTAGTTTAATTTTTTCTCTCATGAATATTTTATAGGTCCTTTTTTTAGAACATCTAGATTTTCAAGTACATTTTCTTATCAAACCCACACTAACTTTAATTTTCAAAAATTTTAAGACCGAATGTATATGTCATTTAAATGTCTCTCCTGTCATAATCTCATCTGCAGTACAAATAGAAGTGGCCAGGGTTTAATGTCATCTGTCACATCAGTGAAGTCTACATAAGGAGGATTGCCTTTTTGCAATGTAAAAAATTTAGGTCTCTATATTGTGATTACCAAAGTACAGATTCCTTTAAAGAAAACTTCTGTCCACTTTATTTTATTATGTTAATCACCATACATTACATCATTAGTTTTTGATGTAGTGTTCCATGAAAAAAAAGAAAAGAAAAGAAAACTTCTGACTTAAATGGATAGAGCGTATCTGATTGGAAAATTTTGATTAGTTATTTTAAAACTCAGTCATGTTGTACTTCCAAAGCGCAATGTGCATAATTTCACAAAATGCTGTGAATTATGAAACAATTTCAAAGTCTCATTTTTGAACCAAATACTGTTCAAACATACCCCATATTTTACATTATTGAGTTGAATTAAACAAATACAAGTCTTCTTGTCTGGGAGAGGAAAATATAGACCATAAAATATAGACCATATTTTTCAGCTGGAGGCATTGTTACCTCAATCTCCTACTCTCTACCTCCCCAACTTAGCCCCCTCCCCCACCTTCCCTACCTCAGCCTCCTCCCAGGGGAACTTTTGCTTACGTCTGGAGATTTTTTGGTCATCACAACTATGATGAAGGAGGGGTAGTCTGATGCTAATATTTATAGGTAGAGGCTAAAGATACTGATAAACAGCCTACAATGCACAGGACAGCTCCCCACAACTAAGAATTATCTGCTCCAAAATGTCAATAGTGCTAAGTTTGAGAAAACCTGAATTATACAAATCAGGAGAACTGAACTAAGGAAGAGGGGATAAGTATTTCCTCAAAAATAGACCGCTCTTGAAAGAGTTCCACAAATGGCCTTATATGGACACCTAAATTTTGTAACTCTACATTCAGTGGCTTTCCTCACTTATCATGTATATTTCTATCACACTCCTCCCCAAATAAAACATAATAACAAAACCTACAGTGTATGTGGCACTTCATACCCAGGGATATGTGAAGCAGTGAGAGTCAAAGAAAGGATTTTAGAAATGGTGATGGCATGGTGTTTACACTTGCCTCTTTCAGGTTCTGTAACAAGACCGAAGAACTTCTATAATCCCTTAAAATTCTACCACAAATGAGCACACAAGATGTCTCTGATAAGCAGGGGCTCTAGAAGGTAAACGAGTCCCTCGTCAAAGCCAAAGCATCATCAGAATGACATAACAATGTCTATTCATTACCCTCAAGATATTAAAATCATCACTGACTCCGGGTGAAGAAATATTTTTGCAGTTCCATATATATGTTCACTACCTTAAACCCACTGAAAGAAGGTTGTTGGATAAACAGAGCAAAGAATAGATCCGGCTTCTGAAGCCTTTAGGAAATCACAGAAGTGGCACTAGAATAAGCAGCTTTTTCTAGACCAGACTCTTTCCCTAACTTACATGTAGCTTTATAAAGTATTTTAAACTTTCTGTATTTTGATTTTTTTTCATTGATAAGCTGAAAAATAGCTACTACTTAGATGTGGTTGTACAAAAGAAATGAGACAAATTTATAAAACGCATCTTGATAAAAAAAAGCCAATAAACAGATATACAATGTCATTACTCACCATTAACTCTATGCCTTATTATTGATGCTGTTTTCTACCAGTGTATCCCCTAAAATAGGCACTCACGTTACCGGTAAAAAGAATACTTTTCAAAATTTAAGCCAGATTCAAATGGGCTTTGACAAGAATAATGGTTTTAAAACTGTCCTGTAAAATACTGTGAGAAGCAGCTCCCTGAGAAAAATAGGTTATATCCGACAGAGGGCATATATCTACTTGACACCTCATTGAGGGCAACCCTTGTAAGAGACCCTGTCAATCTTCATAGCAACTGTTCTTTAGCTATCAAACCCTTAATTTCATTTTGGCAATACACTCAGCTCCACGATGTGAATGGACTGGTCTAAGCCATCACAGCAATCCCATTTCCCTTAAAGCCTTGACCAATGATCTATAAGGAAAAATCTACTGGATGGAGGAGGTGTTTGTTATCCTCCATGATTTAAAAAAACAAAGAGAGAGCGAGAAAGAGAGATGCAAATGAAGACAGCTCTTTTGCTTCCTTCCATGTTCCCTATTTTGGTAATATGGGCATAATGAGATGTCTGGAACCATAGCAGCCATCTGTTAACAATGAGGCAAAACGCTTGAGTTCCAAAGCTAACATGGTGAGAATGGCAGAGGGGGAGGATGGAAAGAGAATGAGTCCTAGATGACATTATTGGACATTATTTCCAGTCCTGAAACCACTGCATTCCAATGGGTTGTTAAGAGTACACTAAATGTTCTCTTGTTTTAAGCTAATGTTTGTCAGGTTTTCAGTTATTCATAGCTTAAGTATCTTAACTCATACACCCACATGCCAATTCTCCTTGTGCCCTCTAAAGATCTACTTGCCTGGGGCACCTGGGTGGTTCTGTTGGTTAAGCGTCTGCCTTTGGCTCGGGTCATGATCCCGGGGTCCTGGGATCGAGTCCCGCGTTCGGTTCACTGCTCAGTGGGGAGCCTGCTTCTCCCTCTCCTCCCTGCTCCTGCTCTCTCTCACTATCTCCGTTGCTATCTCTGTCTCTCTCTCAAATAAATAAAATCTTTTTTTTTTTTAAAAAATATCTACTTGTCATAAAATGTAGCATATCTCCATTCTTTTATAAAAAAAAAAAATGTTTTGTTAATGGAAGAAAGACCTCAGACATAAGGTACTGGAAAAGTAACAACCTCTTCTGCTTCACAGATCAGAAACAACACGGCATTATTTTTCTCACTTCTGTTCTCTGCTCATACAGATTCCTCTGCTGGGAAAGCCCCTTCCTTTCTCTATCTAGCTGGCCTACCTCTATTCATCCTCTGACTACGAGCTGAAGATCTCCTTCTGTGAAGGCTTCTCCCAAGCAGAATTAGACAAGTTCAACTTTGGGTTCCTATAGAAGTCAGGCAGGTCTCTTTTTTTTATTTTGTTTTGTTTTGTTTTACTAGCAAGAAACAGAACACATATACAACCTGGCTCAAGGAAAATGGTGAACTGGAGACTCCCAGGACTATGAGGTACAAGGAGAGAACTAGCTTAAGTCAAGGGCTCAAATGAGGTGGTTGGGAGGCAAGCATGGTATTTCCATCTCCCCTTTCTCCTATCCATGCTGTTGGTCCATTCTTAGGAGTTTTCTCTATGTGCAAAGACGGATTTAGGAAACTTTAGGTCTGATTCCTCCTCCCAGAAGCTTTAACAGGAAAGTAAATATTTCTCTAAAATCTCAAAAAAAGTCTTAGGACTTACTCTCATTGGCCTGGCTGGAGTCATATGCTCATGGCATAGCCAGGAGTATGGAATACACTGATTAGTTTAGTACTGAAGCTGCGGTAGGCACCATCCCACACAAACCCAATGGACGGAGAAAGGACAACAATTTCCCAGAGGAGTTCCGGAAAATGGGAAAATAATAAAGACAGGAAGGAACCATGTCTGCTACACACACCATAACACCTTGCATATACCACCACATTATTCCCCATTAATTAGGAAAAAAAACGATGTTGATTGTTTATTATGTTCCAGGCACCATTGCTTCTCTCTCCACTAAGCTGTACTCCTCAAGGGCAAGGACAAGGTCTTATTCAAGGCATCTTGTGCTGTTATTGTCTCTTTGGTTATTTGTCACCTCACACCAAACTGTGAAATCCTCAAAAACTGGGACTTTATCTTATTCCTCTTCCCATTTTCAAGACCTCCTACAGTGCCAGCTTGGCACGAACCATGTACTCAGTAAATTTTTATTGAGTGACTGTATTAACACTCTGGGCAGAATTTGAGTTGTAAGTAATAGTAAGGGTAATCACCATGTTAATTGTAAATAATGTCCAATATGCATTTTGCAGCTTTTGTAGACTGTTAGCAAAAAGGGATATTCTGAACAGAAGGAAACCAAATGACTAAGCACAGTGTCAAGTGGCCACCCACATAGAGAAGAGAGAGGAAGTGGAGTGAAGATATCACAGAGGTACAGTTGTGTTGCTACTAACTTCAGCCAGAGTCACACACTGAACATGGGAAACACTTCAAATGTCGAAGGTGATGGGGCAGGGAAAGAGTGTTTTCCAAAGGTTGTTATAACCGTTCTTCAAAAACAAAGAGGATCTTAACTCTCTAGAGAATGTAGGTCACATAATGAACAAAAATAGAAATCTAAGCTCCTTGGACAAAGCTAGAGGCAAGCAGCCAAAACACAAACATAAAAACCACTCTAACTTGAGTATGGAGGAGGAAATAGCATCCTTTGGACCTGGTTCCTGGCCAACCACAGGTCCCAAGGCCTCACTCCACCAGGAAATGGCCCCGACGTGTTCACAAACAGTTCAAGTCTGAAGCAGCAGCTAGGGAGAAACGTCTAACCAAACTCTACGTGGAGATGTAACTCTGAGATCAAGATGAACATTCCAAACACAAAAGCCAGACTAAAGAATAGACATGTCAAGATTCCAAAAACACTGAGAAAGGGCCAATGCAGAAAAATAACTTAAAAATAATCTCAAAAATAATTATTTAGACTTGTCTTATATTTGCATATTCACATGCTTTTTGCATATTTCAACAGCTACTTTTCTGGCAAAGGTTTTTGTTTTTAGAGGTGTAGAATACAGCATGTCTTTGGAACATTTGTATTCATTTAAATCCTTTAAAAATTAAAAAAAAAAAATCAAGTAACCAAACTAATCTCAAAGACTTAGGGCTTAGAATCCATTACTTTTCCCATGTTTTCTCTAAGTTATTTAAAAAGAAGTCATAATGGGGGAGATTGGAGGGGGAGACAAACCATGAGAGACTACAGACTCTGAGAAACAAACTGAGGGTTCTAGAGGGGAGGGGCTGGGGGGATGGGTTAGCCTGGTGATGGGTATTAAGGAGGGCACGTACTGCATGGAGCACTGGGTGTTATACGCAAACAATGAATCATGGAACACTACATCAAAAACTAATGATGTATGGTGATTAACATAATAAAAATAAATAAATTAAATTAAATTAAATTAAAAGAAGTCATAAGCCATAAAAGATATATGATACAAATGAGTCAAGAGTAGCTGACCCATACCACCGAAAAATAAAAATTAAAAAAAAAAACACTATCCTTTTGCTTTTACCTATCTTTATATTCAAACCATGGAATAGTTTCCACATACGCATTTGCTTTTGAGACCATGACACTCACAATGGTCTATCATTTACTTAATTCATGTCATTGCTTTTCTATTTTGCCTGAAGTTTAGAATACATACAAATTTAAAAATCGTTTTAATATTCCACTGGGAATAAACACAAAGATGCATATATCGTATAAGAGAAGGGTATACTAATCTGTATATTTACATTGGCCTTTGGGGAGAAATTTTCCTTCCTAGCCTCTGGAATACCATGATTCCACCTTCAGTACAATTTCCTAAGGGCACGTCAAAATGACTGGAGGAGGCCCACACCATGAGCAGTCTCTCAATACGCCCAGCACAGGACTCACTCCTGAGGATGAAAGAGGAAGAAACAAAACGCAGATGCTTTTGTGTTCCTTCAGTTATTTTCCATAAACTTTCTGTTTATGTCAATATTTTATACCTAGAAGCTCATGAAAGGCAGGGACCTTCAATATTTAGTTCACTTTGTCAGTCATAAAACACCATACTAGAAATTTATAAGGGTAACAGTATCCACTACATCAAAGTTTAGAATTGGAAAAAAACAAAAACCACCTAAATAGTCATTAATAGGAAGCTAATTAATATGTTCTGGTAGATCTGTATGATTTATACGTGTAGATATGAAAAGATTTCCAAGATTATTTAGTAAACATAAATTATAAAACTATCATACACATGCACAGCTTTGCATAAAAAATATACATACATATACATGCATGCTTGTATATACATGGAAATTGTAAATGGATACACAAGTAGCTGTATCTCTGAAAGGGGTATAGAAGTGAAGGGTAAATTTCTATGAGCATTTGTTGTTATAATTTAAAAAGTTTTTTTAAACTTTTCGACAATAGATGGCCTCTAATTGGGGAATAGATCAATTAATTGTGATTTGTGTGGAATATTATTAAATCAATAAAAAGAATAACTTAGAGCTTTAAGATGAGTGATAGCTACCCACAGATATCAGGTCCTAATAGCCAGAAACTATACATGTTACTTTATGTGGGGAAAAAAGTCTTTACAGGTATAGTTAAGGATCTTGAGATGGGGATTATCCGGGATTACCCAGATGGGCCCTAAATGCAATCACGTGTATCCTTGTAAGAGAGAGGCAGAGGGAGATTTATAGATGAGGAGACAGCCATGTGACCATGAAGGCAGAGACTGAGGTGATGCAGTCACAAGTCAATGAATGCCACCAGAGACCAGAAGCTGGAAGACACAAGGAACAGATTCTCCCCGAGAGCCTTTAGAAGGAGTGCAGCTCGGCTAACACCTTGGTTTCAGCCCAGTGATACTGATTTCAAACTTCTGACTTCTGTAGCTGTGAGTGAATAAATTTGTGTTGTTTGTGACGTTTGTGATACTTTGTTACAGCAGCCTCAGGAAAGTAGAAGTGTTATCATTTGACCTGGAGATGATATATTAGAATATTTTGTAGGTGTGATAAACAAGATGCAAATAAGTGAGAAAAGGAGAAAGGTAAAACAAAGAGAACATTTTTTTTTTAATATTTTATTTATGTATTTGACAGAGAGAGACACAGCGAGAGAAGGAACACAAGCAGAGGGAATGGGAGAGGGAGAAGCAGGCTTCCTGCCGAGCAGGGAGCCTGAAGCGGGGCTCAATCCCAGGACCCTGGGATCATGACCTGAGCTGAAGGCAGATGCTTAACACCTGAGTCACCCAGGCACCCCAAGAGAACATTTTAAAACTAAAATGATGTATATGATATAAACCCATTCCTTCAAAATTATATATGTAGGTATGCATACAGAGATTTATAAATGGACTGTTGGGCACCTGGGTAGCTCAGTCATTTCAGCTTTTGACTCCAGGGTCCTGGGATCAAGCCTGGCCTCAGGCTCTGTGCTCTGCACAGAGTCTGCTTAAGTTTCTCTCTCCCTCTGCTCTCCACCCCTGCACATGTGTGCACATGCCTGCTCTCTCTAAAAAAATAAAAAGATTTAAGAAACTTATAAATGGACTGTAACCAAAACAATAATTCTGCTTATCTGAAGGTGGAAAGAATATCAGGTGATTTTTTACTTTGTTCTTATATAATTTATTACAATGAACAATAGTTTTATGATCATAAAAATTTTTTAAAAAAGAAAAGTCTTGGGGCACCTAGGTGGCTCAGTTGGTGAAACATCCAACTCTTGATTTCAGCTCAGGTCATGATTTCAGGGTTGTGAAATTGAGCCCTGCATCGGACCCTAGGCTCCATGGGGAGCCTGCGTAAGATTCTCTCTCTCCCTCTGCCCTTCCCCCCGACTCATGTACGTGGAAAGAAAGAGAGAAAAAGAGAGAAAGAAAAAGAGAAAGAAAAGTCTTTGTGAGAGTTGTCTTTTCCAAGGATAACTACACAAAGGCCTCCCATCTACACACTTTTCTTACATTGTGCTATTAACACTCCTCCATCACAAACGAGATGAGATCTACGTTCCCTCTTCCTGAATCTGGAAGGTCCTGGCACTACAGCGGAATCAGCGCTGCAAGAATTCCAAGGCTGGGTCATAACAAGCTGCACCCTTGAGCCTGCCTCCCTCTCTAAGGACTTGTACCTTGGGAGCCCAGAGTTGATGGAAAAGAGGCCCAGCGACCCTGAAGCCACCACATCAAGAGAGAAAGAGATGCCAAGGAGCCCCCAGTGTTCACAGTGGTGAGGAGGTAAAACAGCATTCTGAAAAAGCCCTGTTGTATAGTATTTATTGATTTCCATGGTGTGCATGCTCCCACTGTGATCTATTTCAAGTGACCAAAAGTTTAAAAGCTGGCTCACCAAAGTCCTGAGCGTGTAAAAATTGCCCCTAACAGGCCCCTGCCTCACATCCCGTTGTTGGTCTTCCCAATCCCAATGCCAGACCTGAGTGAAGAAGTGAAATGACCTCAATCCTGGCCATGCTCAGAATGCAACCTCACTAGAAACTCCATACTACGACATCTGAGCTGCTCCTGAATTCCTAACCTGAAGACAATGTGAGAGATAATTCATGATTAGTTATTTTAAGCCAATGAGTTTGGGGATGATTGATAGCAGCCACAGTAACTAGAAGTCTTGCAGGTAAATGATGACAGTCAATAGCCAATGGCAAGGAACCTGGCAGCCCTATTGATCATTCATGTGTGAGCCAGGTTAGAACAAGAATTACTTCTTGCAAGAACTCTTGATCCTGAGAACATTCCCTCAGCCTACCTCCACGGGGTCTAGAGTGGGTCTTTAATGCAAGTATACATCCTTGCCTTGTTCTTTCTCAGGAGGGTATCACTAGTTTGCCTGATAGCAAAACTCCTCTCAATTGCATATCTGCAGTAGCTCTCCTGCACTCCAAAGACAGTTTTAGGTACATCCTAGCATTCTTGTCATACAGAACACAGAGGCACTGCCCCTAGGGAACTGCTCTTAGGAATTTTGAGCTCCTTTCTCCACTGAAGTATCCCTGAGCACTCCCCATTCTCACAGCCTAACTATATTTCTCACAGTGTCAGAAAGACCCACAGCAATTTGTTGATCATCACGTTATTGCCCCCTCCAAGTCTCCAGGAAATGTCTATCTCAGCATCGTGTGAAAAACATACAGAATTTTCTGTGCTCTTATCCATTATCCTGTGGTGTTAACAACAAAGAATGTGGAGCCAAAACATCCAGAGTTCGATTCCTGGTTCTTCCATTTACTGACTGTAACTTTATATAATTTCGTAATTTTGGGGGGCACCTGGCTGGCTCAGCTGGCAGAGCATGAGACTCTTAATCTCAGGGTCATGAGTTCAAGCCCCATATTGGGCATGAAGCCTACTTAAAAATAAATAATTTATTAATCTCTTTGTATATTGGTTTCCCCATCCATAAATGTGAAATTTAAAATAGTACCTACAGGTAGAATCATTTATTAGGATTTAAGAAAATTATCAGTATATGCCAAAGCCTTTTACCAGTGTCTGCAAAAATTAGGGCTTAATCGAGTTGTTCTTTTTCAGAGCACTCATAAAACTGAACCAAGTTGTTCCAAGCAACTTCTGGGGTGATTGTGGCAGGGAGGGGCAAAATTTTCCATCTCATCCAAAAAAGAGTAGGCCTCCAGCCCTAACAAGGCTGTGAGAACATCCTATCAAAGTTACATGTCCAGAAACATCTGCTCACCTTCCCTGCCCTCAAGGCCTGCCCCAGGATTATAAAGCTCTCTCACCATCTGCCACTTCCACAGATTATGACTTTGTAAGGTGCCAGCCAGAAGGCAAATTTGAAGTCTGGGAGACACAATCCATGAAATCATTTACGCTAATTAACCCTTTAGCTCCAATTATCTGACCAGATTGGCTATCTCCTCATAGTCATGTCTATTCATTTAACAAGTTCAATATATGCCTGGCTCTGGGCTACAGATGTCAGTTAGAGATGGAGCATGGTTTCCACCACTGGGGAGAACACAGATCAAGTCATGGTGCAAGGAAGACAGAATATCATAAAAGGGAGGGGAGCTGATATAGAAAGAGTATTAAGGAATCCACACTCGTCACAGGTATATTTGAGAGAGGCAGACAGGGCTGGGAGGAAATTCAAAACAAGTTTCTCTTTCAAAATTTTGTCCCTACATGAGCCCACAGGCTGCCAAATTTAAATTACTTCCCTGTCAAGTTCTGAATTCCTAAAGCATGAAAATAACACAATGTAAAATAGTCACTCCATTACACCGTTTCCATACTACTGAGAAGAGCCAGGAATTGAGAAAGTGGAAGACTAGAAGTGTGAACTGACATTGGCAGGAGAGACCTTCAGATAGGTCATGTCAAAGCCAAGGGAAGTCAAAGAGAAGTCAAACACCCTTCTATGTAGGGGGAGAAACTTTCTGATATGTATTTGGGCACATTAATTGAACAAAAAACCCTCTAAAAGTGTATACTAGTAACACCCAGTGCCTGTGCCATAGGCTATATACTACATTCAGGTGCTTGCTCTCCCTTTTTCCCTGAGACCATTCTGTGAGGAATTCAGTATCCCCAGTTTCACAGAGAAGGGAAATGAGTTCCAGAGAAGTGAAACTAATCGCTCAAGGTCACAGCTGAAATTTTGCCAAGTAGAAACACTGAACCTAGTTATTCTATTTCCAATCCAATGTTCTTTTCTCTGAGCCAGCTTCTTTACTCCCTAAAGAGGGATGAAAAGTCATTGATTTTATGTATTTTCAAAGTTCACCTATAAATTGCACAACTGTGTAAAAATTCTGAATTCTGTTAAAGCAATATCCTTTAATCAAGATGGCAACACAAGTATGTTTGTTTGTCGTGGATCATTTTTTTTTTCCTCACTTTCCTCACTCTCTCTTATGAGAGAGACTCCACTGCTAGTATCCATCAAATTGGGGAATGAAAGATGCATGAACAGTTATTGCACACACACACACACACACCACCCCCATCCATGCTTCTACTTCCTCCAACAGGCAAAACCAATTTGGTCTACATCTGATGCCTCATTCAGATGTCTTTGGAAGGCGTAAACGATGACGTTAGTACCAACTGTTTGAGCAGCTGCAGAAAATCATTAACCCAAATTGCTCATTACACCTTTATAGACATGAAGCAAGTCTGCCTGCTAAATGCAGATATAAATATAATGGGTAATAATGGTGATGGGACATGATAAAAATAAGCAAGGCTGAAGGGGTGGAAAGAGCTGCAGAAGGAAATTCTCCCTATTGCACGTTGCCTTGTCCATAAAGGGCACAAAGGCTTCAATTAAAAAAAAGTAGCAGAAGCAGCAGCTGGTTATGAAAAAACTTATCCCACCACACTTCTATCAGAAGCTTGGCTTCTTTTCACTGACTGCATTATTGAAAACAACAAAGGGGAGAACTGTTATTTGGGGTGAAAGAACGGATTAAAAAGCAGCATTTTTAGAAACATTCAGAAAAATTGAAAGTAGCGGTGGTTTTCTGGCGGCGAAGTTATCCCTAACACCCAGGACAGACATCATGAAGGGTGAGGGGCCCAGCTCATGCTGCCTTTCTGCAGAAGACCTTGACTGAAGGATTTGCTGCCAGTTAGGACGCAATATGGTCTGGGCTAGCCTTCCATCTCTGGAGCTGCTCTGAGTGGCAGCTTGAATTGCCCTGCCAAATCCCTCTGCTTTGCTCTTTCTAAAAAAAGAACAAGGGGAAAGATGTGGCAAGTCAGAGCCACAATCCACGCCTCAGCACATTGCCCTGCCACAGCAAATGTTAATATTTTTTAATGTCAGTGTGGAGGCTCCTGTTTGAAATTCAATGGGGAACTAAAATTAACGTAAGCCTGCTTAGGAATGTCAAACGAAGATTCATCATATTCTAGAGAACATTTGTGCAATATGAAAATGATGGCAATGGAAAGTGGAGGGATTATGTTGATAATCATAGTAAAAAAAAAAGATTTCTGAGAAAGAATGAGAGCACTGGAAGTTATTTGTGAAAAATATAATTTGTGGAAGAAATTGTGAAGAGAATAGATATGCTTCTTGCTGGGAAAACCAACAGCCCTATAAAAAAATAATAAGGAAGGCAGGCAAAGGCCTTACCTGATATTGTGCAGTTTGATTTTGGAAGGAAAGTATTTTTGGAAAATTGGGAGGGGTGGAAGTTACCCTGATTCTCTACCCCTCCCTGTCTGCACATCCCTTAAAAGCTCTTCCCAACAAGAAAGACGTGGAGTCCTTTTGCCCTACGCCTTGAATCGGGCTGGCTCTGTGACTTGCTTTGGCCAACAGAAGCAGGAGAGATGACCATATGCCAATTCAGGCCTCAAGAGACCTCATGCATTTTCACCGCCTCTCTTGGAATCCGTCTGCTGGCGTCAGAAAAAGCTTAAGCTGCTGCAGGATGGCACCGAACAAAACCGAGTCAGCCAAACTAAGGCCCCATCACAGGCTAGCCGGCTCCCAGCCAAGGAATTGCAGGCACAGGACAGAGGTCCGTTCATACCAGCCAGGCCCAGGCTAGATCACAATGGCCCGGTTGTACCACAGACTTTGAGAAATAGCTGGGATTTTAAGGCACTGAGTTTTGGGGTTATTTCATTTCACGGCAACACCACCTGAAACATTAACTATTGATAAAACACTCAACCCCACCGTAGGCAGATTTTTGAGAAAAACTAGACCCCTGGGGTACAGGAACAAAACGCACCCTTCTTACATAATAATTCTTCACTTATCTCTTGGTGTTGACCAGTGTTTACAATAGGGGATGGGGCCTGGATGCCTGCTGCCATACAGCTAACATGAATCCATGTCCTTCGGCAGCACAGTCGATTTCCTTGCCTTCCCAGTTAAAAGTTCAAACCTAATACAAAAGAGTGGGTTTTCTACTAGAAATCCAGCTGAGGCCTGAACAGGACTTAAACTGAAACGAGATCTCATCTGGCATTTTAAAAGCTATGATTTGACATAATTAGCCATTCTTGTCTGTGCTGCATATCACCTTAACCATGATCTTGTGTTACTGGTAGAATTGAGTTTCTAAGGTTCTTCAACATTCTAAATAGCTTTTCTCTTAATCAAGAAATTCAGGGGGAAAAACACAAGGAGTGAATATTAACAATGGAAACCAGAGTGTACTTTGCTGTTTTAGCTGTGAAAATGTATTTCCTTCTGGCCTTCTTAAGCTTCTTGAAGTCAGCTAGCTCTCCGTTTCTATAAGTCACCTTCTTTGGGGAGAACCTTAAAACTCTTATCTGCTAAGAGCTAATTGAAAAGAAATCTATGTCATTCCTTCCCTAAGAACACTGCAACCCCCTGATATAAACAGTCTCTCTCTTCCTCCTTAAGTTCTAAATCCACTATTTGAAAAAAAGAAAAGTGTATATATATATACACAGTAGCATAAGAAAATGCTAAGTCTGCTTTTGTCACTTGGTTAAATAAAAGGATATGGGTCATGTTTCAAGATGTGAATTTAAGGGGTACCTGGGTGGCTCAGTCAGTTAAGTATCTGCCATCAGCTCAGGTCATGATCTCAGGGTCCTGGGATCGAGCCCCGCATCGGGCTCCTTGCTCAGTGGGGAGCCTGCTTTTCCCTCTCCCTCACCCCGCTCATGCACTCCCTCAAATAAATAAATAAAATCTTAAAAAAAGAAAAACTGATGTGAACTTAAAATCATGTATATTAAGTTATAATTCAGTTCATCTCCTCTATTTCACCTCTATCAAATATTGTTTTCACCCTAAGAGACTCAGAAAACCCTTCAAAACAAATTGTGGGACAAGCAACTGCTCTTCTGGGAAATTTCATCTCATGGCAAGAGCAGTGGGTTTTACAGTTCCAGGTCTTACAGCTATGTAAGACCTTCCAACTGCAGAGCATTTTAAAATTTCCAAAATATACAGCTTTTTGTTTGTCTGGTTAGCTGTTTTTTTTTTACTTTTGGTGGGTTACCACCCTCCCAGGTGCAAGGCCAGCAAACGCAGTCACATCTTTGAAGTCTATCTTGACAATCAGCTGCCAAGTTGTCATGACCTGTAGGTTTTAAGATGTATAACGATCTGTAACCAGCCTTATGGTATCATAGTTTCCCTGCCATAAAATTACTCTGTGCTCTGCCTATTCATCCCTTCCTTCCCCAAACCTCTGGCAACCACAGACCTTTTTCCAGTCTCCGTAGTTTCGCCTTTCCCACATTGCCAAGTAGTTGAATCACACAGTGTGAAGCCTTTCCAGATCGGCTTCTTTCATTTATTAATACACATTTGAGTTATCTTCATGTCTTTTCATGGCTTCATAGCTATTCCTTTCGAGTGCTGAATAATATTCCATTGCCTGGATGTACCACAGTTCATTTGTCCACTTACCTACTGAAGGACATCTTGGTTGCTTTCGAGTTTTGGCAACTATTTATAACTCGGCTGTGAACATCTATGTGCAGGTTTTTGTGTAGATGTAAGTTTTCAACTCTGGGAAAATACCAAGGAGCATGCTCACTGGATCATGAAAATGTTCAGTTTTGTAAGAAACTGCCAAAATGTCTTCCAAAGTAGCCATGCCATTTTGCATTCCCACCACCAACGAGTGAGAGTCTCTGTGACTCCACATATATTTGGTGTTGTCAGTGTTCTTGATTGTGGCCAGTCTATTAGATGTGTAGTGGTATTTCATTGTTCTTTTGGTTTGCATTTCCCCGTTGACATATGATGTGAAGCATCTCATATGCTTATTTGCCACCTGTTTTTCTTTTTTAGTGATGTGTCTCTTGGGGCTTTAGCCTATTTTTTAATTGGGTTGTTTGCTTTCTTGAGTTTTAAGTGTTCTTTTCATATTTTCGATAACAGTCTTTTATCAGATGTCTTTTGCAAATATTTTCTCTCAGTCGGTGGCCTGTCTTCTCATTCTCTTGATGGCCCATAGACTTTGCCTCCACACATCTGTCCTTTTGTTTAGTCTTTCTTTCTAGCCCCACTGCCCTTATTCAGCTCCTAATTTCTAACAGCTTGAAGAGACACAGGATTTCTATGAAAATGAACACTAAAAACAGAGCTATTGTCCCAAAACGGCAGGACACAGACTGATTTCTCCTTCAAACTAAGAATGTGGTCTTGCTTCTACTAAGTTTAGTTCGAGAACTAGTTACCCATAATGAATGTAAACATTACTCTCAGGCAGCAGCCCCTGGATTTGTGTGGTCCTCAGAACCCATGAATTAGAATCAGATGAATATACGACTTGGAGCAACACACCACACTGTCAGATTCTCTGAGGGGAAAGACTCAGGAATCTGAAGTTTTACAAGTCCCTACCTGCCTCTCTCCATGACTCTCAAGCACACCACAATTTGAGACCCACTCACCTAAACTGTGAGTATAAATTCTTCAGGAAAAACAATGTCAGCCCCATTCTATGAGGCCAGTGGGATGGCCCTAACTCAGCTTCTCAGTGGGGCAGGATCTTACCTGGATGGCAGCTGACCTGTATATTCCCCATCCCTGCAGCATGGCCTTTAGGAAACAGCCGCTAATCAGACATCCATCACTGGCCAGCCGCATCTCCCGCTTCCTTCTGTAGCCGTCTTATTTCAATTATCTTTTGTATCTTAGCCTAAAGAATTACAAACTTTAAAGCACATCTGTGGTCTTTTTTCCTGGGTGAAAAACTGAATTATGGCTTTGTATATTTAGAGCCCAGATTTTAGTATTGTTTCTTAACAACTTTCTCCTCTTTCCCATCAAGTTAACACTTCTTTACAAAATAAAAATTATAAAAGTCCTGTAAATGGGAAAGGAAGAGGTAAAATTCTCTTAATCCACAATGACAATGTAGAAGTAGTATAACAGCCTGTATGGAAATTTAAAACATCAGCTTTGTTATAGTGATTATTTACACAAAGAGCAGTGATAGCCAGGAGTCGGGAAAGAGATTCTGGAGGTTCCAGAACAGTAACATTTATTTCTAATAAAAGATCTTGAGAATATATAGCAAGATGTGAAGCTCTACTGCTGGGTCTGGGCACTAAGTTTTTAGAATTATCCGTATCTTGAAATAGTTCACAGAAGTGGAAAAAAAACTCTGGGCTTTTACATTATACATATTTTTCTAAATGAATTATTTTGTAAGCTTCTTGGGTGAAGGATAAACAAAACTGTGTTGAGCACCTACTATATGACAGCCACCCGTACTAAGTGCTTTATATAAATTGTGCTAAGGAATCAATGGTTGACTCCAAAAACGGGACATCAGGCAGGGCAAAGACTGAGGTAGATACTGCCCCCTAAGGGAAGTGGAGTGTAACTCCTCCCCACACCCTAAGTGTGGGCCACATACTTCCATCCCAAGAGGTCAGTATGGAAAGGTGGACACTAGAGTACCTTTACAGAGGAGAAACCCAAAAAACAATACCCCAGCCATGTGATCACATTTAGTTTCATCAGTGATAAGTCACACTGACGGTGTGCTCCTTTGGTAAAAACAGCCCTCTACCTCTGTGTTCGGCTTCCCCTAGGAGCCCATTAAACCAGTCTAGTCATGTGAAAAACATCAGATAAACCCAAAGTGAGGGCCATTCTACAAAACACCGGACCAGGACCCCTCAAAGTGTCAAGGTCATCAAATAGAAGGGAAGTCTGAGACACTGTCACAGTTTAGAGATGCTTCAGAGGACATACCGATTAAATGTAATGTGATAGCTTGGGACCAAAAAAAAAAAAAAAATGTATATATATATATATATATATATATGGACCTCAGGTAAAAACCAAGAACATTCTAATAAAATAGGGACTTTAGTTAATAATGCATAAATATTGTTCATTAGTGGTGACAAATGAATCTTAATGTAAAATGTTAATGAGAGAACTAGGTGGAGATATAGGAGTATTACATTAACTCAGCTAAATTTTTCCAACTATTCCAAATTTGAATTTTTTTGAAAAGTAGGGAGGAAAAGGTAACACAAAACAAATAAACATGCTATTAAGTGAATGAACAAATAAATGAAAAAAAAAATCAGTGAATAATGGCCAGAGCGAAATTTTAGCTAATGTCACCACTTACCAGTAGTTTAAAACCAGTTTGTGATCAATATTATGGCAAATAAACAAAAAGAGCTTGCTAATTTTAACTGAGCTTTGGAAACTTTAAACAGTGGAAGGAAAAATAATTGCTGGGTTTTAAAAATGTTGATAGAGTTATTATGTTGCAAATTTCTGCTTACCCTTTCAAGACATGATATTAGCTGAATATTTATAGCTATGTCCACACAGATTCCATGATATAAATACATGTGTCGTGTATGTTTTGTATAAGCAAAAACAAAATTCAAAGTTGGAAAAGCACCTCAAAGTTGTTGAGGAAGTTAGAACAATACTCTCACTTAGAGCAGGATGACTGCCTTCCCTCTGCACATCTGTTCACATAGAAGGACCACACAGGCTAATCACAAGTATTGATTTCATTTCTGACATTGCCAGAGCCTTAGTAAGAAGCCAAAGAAATATTTGCCCTTTCTGCACCCTTTCTGTTCAATGGGTATGATAGTTGCTTCCACTCGCTATACCAAAGCCTTATAGTTGTTTTTTATTATAGTTTGATTTTTTAAAAAAACTACCTGGAAGACATTTTAAGATGTTTGATTCAAAGTGGCTGAGTAGCTGAGTGTGTAGTTATGGTTTCCAAATGCAAACTCAAATCATCTGTCCCAATTTTAAGGAATATTAATATCCCTTACTATTCTCCACATCCTTTTTGTATCACATTCAAACTAAATTTTAAGGTTTTTTTTTTTAAGATTTTATTTATTTATTTGACAGAGAGAGACAGCGAGAGCAGGAACACAAGCAGGGGGAGTGGGAGAGGGAGAAGCAGGCTTCCCGCAGAGCAGGGAGCGCGATGTGGGACTCGATCCCAGGACCCCGAGATCATAACCTGAGCAAAAGGCAGACGCTTAACAGCTGAGCCACCCAGGAGTCCCTTAAGGTTTCAATTGTAAAACTGATCTGTGCTCAAGTGGCATATCTTACTTTCTGTTCACTTGCAAGCCCCTTTAGTCTGCATCCTCCTCTCCCCTGAGACTGTTACTTAAGTTCCGACGATGGTCTTAAACTATGCCCACAAATACGAAGAGTCCTCTGGTAGTGAGGTGACGTCTATGTCCTCTCCTTTTGAATCCGAGCAGGCTTGTGACTTACTTGTAACCAAGAGAATGTGACGACTTCCAAGACTATGTCAGAAAAGGTGAAAACTTGGAACCATGAGCCACCACGTAGAATATTTATTAATCTTGAAGACACCACAGTGAGGAAACCAAGCCAAACAACCTGGAAAAGCCACGTGCCATCCTGGGGTTGGCTGTTCAAGCAACAGACGTTAGCCTATGAACCTGCAGAGATTCCGGACTCCAGCCACGGAGTCACTCCTAGCCTTCCCAGTGGAGTCCCAGACATTGTGGAGCAGAAGCAAGCATCTCCATCGTGCCCTCTGAATTCCTAGCCCAAAGAATCCAGGAGCATAAGAACATGGTGGGTTTATGCAGTAATGACTAGAACAAACACCAGTGACCTCCATGTCTCTAAATTTCAAGGACATTTTTTTCAATCCCCATCTTCACTTGACCTCTCAGTAATATCCCACAGGGCTAACGCCTTCCCTTCCTTTTGGAAGATTTCCTTCTCTCTCTTTTTTTAAGATTTTATTTATTTATTTGACAGAGAGAAAGAGATAGTGAGAGCAGGAACACAAACAGGAGGAGTGGGGGAGGGAGAAGCAGGCTCCCCGCGGAGCAGGGAGCCCGATGTGGGGCTCGATCCCAGGACCCTGGGATCGTGACCTGAGCCGAAGGCAGACGCTTAACCAACTGAGCCACCCAGGCGCCCCAAGATTTCCTTCACTTGACCTGTGGAAAACTAAATTCTCCAAGTTCTCTCCTTCTTTCTCTCGCCCTTCCTTCAAGGTTTCTGTGCTGCCTCTTCCTTCCTTAACAAGTTTTTATCCATGTTTGAGTTCCCTATGGATAAACGCCTTCTGTTAACTCGAATCCCTCCTTCTAAAGTCTCTATGTTTATGTTTCTTTGAATCCTGTATATTGCAGTGACTTACAAAGTAAGGTTTCCAGCCAAGCCTAATTTCTAGAGCTCCAGTCTCCCACATTCTAGCTCATTGAAATTTCCATTTGGCAATGTTATTTCAAACTGAACACAAACTAAACTAAAACTTCAGTCTTCTCCTTTCCCAAATTGTGCTTAGTGCAGGGATTCTGATCTCACTCTAGTTGTTGTTCATGTTAGAATCCCAAAAATCATTCCCAACACTTCCCAGTCCTCATCACCCACATTCAATCTACTACCAGTATTTGTAAATCTACCTCTAAAATCCAGCCCAACGCATCAACCTGTGTCCAACTCCACCACTCCTTCCCAATCCAAGCCACCAAACTTCTCACCTGGACATCTTGAACACCTCCTTAGCTAAATTTTTGCTTTCATTCTTGCACTCCCAGAATCTCTTGCAGCCAGAATGTTCTCCTTAAAATACAAAGCTGACTCTACATCCAATTTTAAAGCCATACCACAATTTTCTATTTTATTGAGGATCGAATTGCAAGTATTTACCATCTTTTATGGATGTCTGAATTGTCTTTGATGCAACTTTCCCACCACAACTCAGCACCACTCTTACTTTCTGGGTTCCAGTATCTCTGCTCCAGACATAATCAAACACTTTGTTTCTTGAAAAAACTTTCCCACCTCAGAGCCTTTGCCCATGCTGGCCCATCTGTGAGAAATGCTCTTCTCTACATTTCTTCACCTGGACAGACCCTACCCAGCCTTCTGAACTCAAGTACCAATTACTCAGAAGTACTTTTTAGGACCACCTCCTGACCCACCACCACACACCCACCACGTTATTCAATGCCCTGTGCAGGAACGTGCACCACACACCTCATTCTCCTAGTTCTATCACACTGTATAATTTTAGATTGTTTGTGATTGTTTTTCTCCTTCTTAAAACTGTAAGCACTACAAAGGCAGGGATAGTGATAATTTTGCTGACAACTGTGATCCCTGTTCTTAACCTATGTCCTGACACATTCAGATGTTATCTGAATTAATCCATAAAGAAATGAAACAATAGAACTGTCCAGTGGCTGAGTAGCTGGGTTTTTAGACTTTAGGATAGCATCGTGTGAGTGCCTACATGTGAGAGATAATGCCAATTAAAAGAATCAAAAAGAAATGTAATGGTAATATAAGAATTCAAAAGGTCTTTAAGTTGATCTGCTTCATGGAATGTTATTTTTAGAAAGTATTTCATAAAGAACATAAACTGTCCGTAGAAGGTTAACCTAATGCATTTCAATAAAATATCTAAGCCTTTGAGGAATTGAGTATCATGAAGTGGGTGGTGAGAAACATGAAAGTCTTCTGCCCTGGGGCATGGATGGCCCTCACCTAGAGTATCAAATTATAAACATCTCACCACCAAAAGGATTATTTCCCCAGCCTCAACTAATAATTTATCATTAGTGTTCTTTCATTCCTCACTTCCCAGTAATCTTTTATTTTCAACTTTTCTGTTATTTTTTAAATTAAATTTACCTCATATTGACAACATATTCTGGGGTCATGGGTTTTTTGTTTTTTTTTTTTATTTTTATCCAATAAAAAACATTCCTAGCATGGAATCAATGAATTCAATCCATTTATTGAATTGCTGCATTATTAGGACATAAAAATAATTTTGCTATCTTACCTCACATTTACCATTTACTGTGCTTTCTCTTGTATCTCCTTCTTCTATTGGAGAGATCTGTTATGTCACTTACTAAAAAGTTACACGTTATTTGTTCTTATGGGTTTGCACTTAATGCTCACACTTAAGTTCAGGAATTCTGTAGGGGTACATAAACCTATCAATATAGATCTTTTCCCTAATAAAACATAGATGTTAATATCTAATGGACATTTGGTCACTGTGTCCATGCTGATCACATCTAGATTTAATTGTGTGTCTATTTCTGTCCTTTTTTCCTTGCCCTCATAACGTGTGTGTGTGTGTGTGTGTGTGTGTGTGATTTAATCATCTTTGCTGGCCATATCTCCTGCATTATCTCAGACTTTTTTCCTTTCTTATGGAAGTTTTTCTTCCTAGAGTGCTTTCAGTAAGATTTAAAGTAGCAAGCATCCTGAGGCATAGTACATTTAAGAATGTTTTTATTATATCCTCAGAATTAAGTGAAAATTTGACTTGTTATAAAATCTCCATCAACGTTCTTTCCTTCAATACTTCAGCAACATAGTCATCTTCTTGCATCCAAGGCTATTGTTTGAAATGTTGAACAGCCAGAGAATTCTTGATTTTTGTTGACAACATTCTTCCCTGGGAAAGTTTTAGAATTTCCTCTTTATCTTTAGTATGCCTGAATTTCAGCCTGAGCCCAAGTACATGTTTTTAATCATATCCCCACTGGGTATTCTGTAAGTCCTTCCATGGTCTTCATTTTTACTTTTAGAAAATTTTCCCACTTTCCATTTTTTAAGATTCCTTCTAGAATTCTATTATACAGATGTTGAATATCTATGTAAATCCTCCATATTTTTAGCATTTCTGTTATGTTTTCTAGGACTTATTTTTTTTTCCTGTTTTCTGGGATATTTCTCAATGTTACCTTCTAATTCATTAACTTATTGTTTGGCTGTACCCATTCTATATTTTAATTATAGCATCATTTCTCCTCTTACATTTTAATATCTAAAGTGTCTATTTTTTTGGCTGACATTCTTGTATTATTTCCTTACCTCTAATTATTTTAAATCCTCTGCTAGTCTGTTCAAACAATTGTGCTTCTGATTAAATATGTCGTTCCATATGTTGTCTTTCTTTGTAGAGTTATTGTTCTCCCAAGAGGTGTAATTAGTTCAGCCTGTGAGCTCATCCTCATAGGGAGTTATCTGGTTCTTAGTTTGGTGATATGCATTATAAGATGGAGAAAGGCTCCAGTCTACATCCATCCCTGTGTGTTTAAGGGGAGAGAAAGGGATGGGAAGAGAGTGCAGATACCACGGAACCCTTGGTGATTCCTTACATTTGCTGTCCCCCAGCAATCTTACAAGTTTTACCTTTTAAATGTATAAGTAGCAGCATTGAAAGAAGGTAGAATCTCATTTGAAGCTAAAAAGGATAAAAATAATGGAGAAATAAATGCTTGAGGGTGGCTTGTCAATTCAAATCTGTTATCTTCATGTCCTCACCACTTCAGGATATTGTGGATCAATGTTACTCCCGACCTTGTCTGTTGCAGCCACTTTTATCAGTAAAGGGAGAAGCAAAGCTGTTCAAGGAAATGCAAGGAAAATGTCAAGAGCAGAATATATAAAGCTTTCTTCCACTCTACATTCTCCCAGCCAGCTCTGGCCATCCTGTATTCCAGGATTCACCTATTCACAGCCCCCCAACTCTCTCTCTCTCTCTCTCTCTCTCTCCAGTTCAAGGCAGCCCTCAGTCTCCTTATGGTTATTTCTGGTTCCATGTGCCCATTGCACACTCCTTCAGTGCTTCCCCTGGGCTAATTGTAGAGGAGAGAGAAAGCAGCCAGCTCTAATGTATCATCTTGACCCAACCCTGAAGTTGTTGCTTTATTTCTCTAATCCAGCACTCACTCCCTTCTATATTGGTTTCTATTGTAAACTTTTTCACATTAAATTAATGTAAGGAAAAAAAAAAGAAGAAGAAGAACCTTTTCCTATGCCCCTAGAAGTAGGCAGAGAATTGTTCAATGTATCACATTTAATTCTAGGCCTAAGCAAAATGTTCCCTTTGTAAGTGAACACTGAGATATAGATCTAACAAAATGCTTCTAATGAAGGAACAAGAAGTTTTTGTCAACTTTTCTGGGTTGTGTACTGAACAGTATGAACCACTCCCCAATCTTCTCTACCTTGCTCTGTGCCCTAGGAAGTGGATCTCTGTTAACGGCATCTGTGATGCTTCCAGGTCTCCTAACCTCTGCTCGATATTCGGCCAATTGGAGACACGGGAAGTCAGAGCAGAAAGAAGTTTTAAGGTGACTTTTATTTCCCTGAATCCTTCCTGCCAGCTCCACAAGTTGGCAGTGGCTATGTTCTGCCAAAGGTCACGGCTCCTGACAGATAAATCTGCCCTACAGCTATGGCTTTCGTTAGTCCTAGTAAGATTATTCTCCCTGGCTCCCACTCACTGGGGTGGTAATAGCCTCCTGCTATTGCCCACCCTGGATTATTTCATCGCATTGAGTTGGTTTCCCCTCACCTTGCCCACAACTTGTCAACGGTCCACTTATTAAAGAGGCTCTTCATTAATCACCCTTTGTGAATGTGCCATCTGCTTTTGGCTGGCACACAGGTGTACATCATCTTTTTATTCCCTCTAAGAGTGTCAATAATTAGAAAATCATGAAGAAAATCTGAAATGCCAAAAGCGATGAAGACAAAAGCAGCATGCTTTATAGAGATCAACCTCAGATAATAAAGCATCCTCAAAATCACTTAGCCCAAAATGGGAGGACAGTCCAAGAAATGCTTTTCATTGGGTTAGGATTCTAGCTCACATCTAAACTAAAAAACCTGATGATATAAACCTGATCTAACTCCTTTGCCTTCTCCCAAGATGAGTTTTTTACTTTTGATGACAGTCTCTTTCAGGTCTTTTAGTTTTGTTTTCATCCATGATCAAAGGCTCAGAAGCCCACTCCTCAGAGCAGATTTTGGGAATTGTATTGAATACTCAGTTATTAGTTTCTTGTAAAATATGATATTCAGGCAATTCTGAAAATAGTTGCACCTCTTTCATACCCACACCCCCAAACTGATCTGAAAAGAAATAAGCCAGCTACATTGAAAATCTGGAATAGGGATATGGGGTGGGGGTTGTTAATAATATGGTAGCAGGCCAAACCCTGCATCTGTGGTGAGCCAGATTGGCACTCAGTTCTGGAGAGGGCCTTGAGGGAAGAATACACAAAGCCTTCCTCTGTAGAATCAGAAATGCAGAAGACAGCACTAAGTACTTAGTTCAAAAGATATGGTCTATGGGGACTCTTTCCATGAAAGAGATACTTCAGTAATTTTCAAGGATGTTAGTAAGCCCACAAGAATGACAGCTTCTCAGGGAATTTTTCTTCTCTGTGGACCCTTAGAATGAGAAAGAGAAACAGCATCAGAGAAAGCAAGAGGAAGGGAAGACATGGAAGAAAATAGAAAGGAGAGACATGAAGGAAAGAAGGTCTAGAAGGAAAGGAGAGAGAGAGAGGCAGAAGGGCAGTGAGGCTTGTCAGTGTATAATAAGCCCCAAGAAATACAGTAACAATGACCTTCCATATTTCACTGCATAGCTGACTGTATTCAGCTCAGGACACATAACTCATGTCTTCACCCAACGTGGCTGTTTCAGAAGCACCTTAGATTTTTAGTGGTCCCTAAGAATTCCAGAAATGAAAAGCTAATAAAAATTATGAAAGCAGTATTTAGTGCACAAATACTTTTGCCACAATTTCTATTTGCCTTTCCCCACCCTATGCATAGGGATTAATACTGAGATGGGACAAAAACGAAGGCTCAAATCAGGGAATGGGGGGAGGAGGTGGTTAGGCAAGCTATGTCCTCTCTACAGAACCTGGTGTGTAAACCAAACGAGGTAGGGGTTCCCAGAAAAAGAAAGAGGAGACAGCTTTCATGATACAAGAGAAGTCATCTTAGTTTCCCAGCTATTTTCAGAGATCTTTGCCTTAATTGCCCAAGCACCCTCTTTACTGAGCTTCTTAGGAGGTGTCAGGATTAAAGAAATGCAAAAGTCTCAGTAGTTAAGGATTTTAAAGGAAAAAAAAAAAACGAATATAAAAACAACTATCTCCACCAGGCCAGGAAAAAGCCTAATCAGAGACAATAAATCAGTGGTAAAACTCCCAGTGCTATTTCAAAGGTAAGCAAGGCCCTGGACTCCTTCCCCAAGATAAAGAGCCCTAGTCGTCATCCATTTTATACCCACTCTCAGAGCTTGCCACTCGCCCCTTCCCCCTGGCCTGGCAATTACCTCTGCCTCATTATAATGTTAGAGTCTCCACCCTAGGAGGAGCACAAGCTTCATTTACATAACATAGGATGCAGGTATGGACAAGTTTCCTAAGTACTCGTGCAACCTTCTGCCCATCTTTACATGTGATGACAAAGCTCATCTTCCTGACTAGTCATCCTAACCCTAAAAATAAGAAACCTACCCACCATTATCTGGCAACTCACAATTTTGGAAATTATCCCCAGTGATTTCCTTATTTGCTGCAAATAAAGTTTCTTTTGTGTGGCAACTCCACCTGCTATAATCTCAATCTGTAATGCACCAAGAAGCAAACTCACATTAGTTTAGGTTACAGTGGGACACCTGGGTAGGGTGAACAATGGGTCTAGGGAACCTCAGTCCCAGGCACATTAGGAGGGCTGGTCATCCTACTGGCAGAAAACAAATTTCTTTCTAGATGAGACGTGAAAAGTGAAGAGATGGAAGATCTGAAAATCCTCTTTCAAGAACCACAGTGACCATCTTGTCCCCAGTGAGAATAGAAGCCCGAGATACCTGAACTTTTGCCTAAGTTGAAGTTCAAAGACACCTTCCTCCCAAGCACAAATCTGAATGAGATCTAGTCACACTATGAGCAAAGGCTAATTTCCGGGGGGGGGGGGGGGGCACAAGAATGGAATAGGGCAGAATTTTTACCTCCTAGGAAAGCCATGTTAGGGCCCATGGGAAAAAGAATGGGAAAAGGAGTGGGAGATTTCCAAATGAGAACCACATACAGCTGCAACTTACCTCTGAAAAAGATCCCTGCCATATGTACTAACCCAAGAGTTCCCAACTGCCCTGAATGAGGACCAGTCTGTGATGAAGCTATCAGGGATCCTGGGACAAGCGTCCTATATTCCAATATTGTATCCTTTGTGTATTTGGTGTTTAATTGCCCATACTTGATAAAATAACTCTGATGCCAGACAATTTCTTATAATTGCTCACGATTCCTTAGATTTGTTTTGGAAATTTTACTGGTTTAGGACATCTAAAATCTTGGACATTTAATCCTTTTAAAAGTTTCACTTTTGGAAAATGAGTCAAACTGTAACGTGCAGCCATTTGGGAGAATAACAGAAGTGAAGAAAATGAAATAAAAATAGTCATATTCTATACAATGCATTTTTCTAATAAAAACAGACATAATGGCTTACATAAAATGTACTTAACAGTTTGTGTTTAGTGATATTGTGGGTTTCCTAAGAGGTAGAAACCTCTTAAAAATAATCTTTAAATAACTGGCATATTACAGACAAACACACATTAAAATATTTAAAATATGTGGTAGGCTGAAGAGAGAATTTTTAGTTGCTCCATTCCCAATTCAAATGTCCAGAAATGGCAGAAAATATTTAAAAAAAAATTATTACATCTATAACTGCACTGAAAAATGAGGAGAGTGCCCAGTAAACTAGAGAGAAGAAGCTCTGAAGGAAAAAAAACTAGAAAAAAATCCTCTTAGAAGAAAGTACCATTCAGAAGATGAATGCTATAAAAGATGAATGCAGCATCCAGATGGTTTCAGGCCTGGAGGTGGCCCAGGAGCAAGTGGGAGGGATTAAATTAGGTATCTCAGCAGGAGTAGCGAGGTGCTCAACCCCTCACTGTCATTCCCCACCTTGGTCAGCCCAACCGCTAGCAGGAGATGCCTCCAGGCAGGTGCTTCTGAATCTGAGGGTAGAAGCTTGATTTGGAGGAGCTTGGCAGTGCCCCTGGCTAAAGAAATTCCAATGAAGTACAGACTCTAGTTTATACTTCCGTATCATTGTTTTTTCTTTAGTTGTGACAATGTATCACACTAATGAAAGATGTTACTAATAGGGGAAACTGGATGGCGGTATATAGGTATATAGGAATCCTCTGTATTACCTTTGAAACTTTCCTGTAAATCAAACTCTTCTAAGATAAAGAAAAAACCCTCCACCTACCCCAACAAAAGCTGAATACCTTTAAATGATATACCTCATTTCCAAATAACTTCGGTCAAAGAAGGAAAAAAAACCTATCTTACACTATTTAGAAATAATGAATATTGGAAAAACAAAATGCAAAAGGCTACAGGATACAGCAAAACTGTTCTCAGAGGAAAATGCAGTCTTAAATGTTTCTATTTTTAATCAAAATAAACTAAGGTTTCAAACCAAGAATTTAAAAGAAAAAAGATTAAGAGATACAAAATTTTAGAAAGAAATAAAATTGGAAATACAAAAAATTGAGTAAAATCAAAAGTTTATTAAACTAATTAAGAACTGTAACAATCTTTGTCAGATTTAAACAAGAAAGCACAGAAAAAGCATGAATAACAGGTATTGAGATTTTTTAAGTTAATATAAATACTATACAATTTTGATGACTTATGTAACCGAGAAATTGACTGCAAAAACAATTACCAAAATTGGCTCAAATCATGGTAATAAAGTTGGTTAGACAAATAATCTTATAAAGATATTCAAATACCCACAACAAATAAAGCTATCATGCTCAGATGACTTTATGGGTAATATATAACAAATTTCAGTAAAAACATTTTAAAGTATATAAACTGCTCCATAAAATTGGAAGAGATGCTATTATGTCCAAGCAGAAGAGACACACACACTAGCTGGACAATTCTAACCCAATAAAGGAAATTAATAAGCTAATGTCATTTCTGAACATAAATGCAAAAACCCAAAGTAAATTATAAGCAAATGAATTAAGCAATGATTAACAGTAATGACATAATACTTAAGAAAATACATACATATAATGTAATAAAAATTTTAAGTGTTTAAATGAGAATATTAAGATCATTTTTAATTTCTAAAGTAGATAAAGCACATGATCATCCTAATAGATACTGTGAAAGCTCTACATAAAATAGCATGGCTTTGATAAATAAGCAAATAGATCAATAGCCAAAAGAAAACATTCATATAAAAAAACCGATGCATCTGTGGCATTCTAAATCACTGGGGAAAAGAGAGCCTATTCCATAAATGGTACTGGAACAATATTATGCATGTGAGGACTATTCAAATCTCTGCCTCATAAGACAAATTCCAGATGGATCAGAGATCACCTGGAGATCCATTAGAAAAAAAATTAGAGGTGAATACACTGTTACTTTATGTTGCCAATATTTTCTTAAACAAGGCTTTTTTTTTTAATAAAATGTAAAAAGGGAAGGAAAGTCAAATTTCACGACATGAAATTTGAAATTCCTAAATACAATAAAATTGCAGGGTAAATGATGATTTGTACACTATGTTTCAGCCTACTGGGGAAAATTATGGTAGATCGACAGTGAAGCATTTATGTGATGCCATGTAGATGAACACACAGGAACATAAAGGGCTCTTAGAAATGTATTTTTGAATGAAAAAGATGAGCTGGAATGATACATGTAACCCAGCTCTATCAGCTCAACTGTGAAAACTGAAAATAGACCCATCTACTTTTCAGAATCCCCCAAAGACTCAGGAAATAGTGGTAACATGTACCTCTAAAAGTGGAGATGAAGGGTTGGTTGCTAGAATAAAGGCTGGTTGCAAGCTCTTTAAGAGATCTTTTGTCCCCCACATCTCCTCTGCTCCAGCAGCCAAGCCACAGCTGGCCTCATACCTTGACAAGAAGGTGTATCTCTGAAGATGATAAAATCAGAAGGTATCTGGGCTAGAAGACACTGTGTACTGTTAAGGTGATGGTGCATACTGACAATAGGGGCATTAGGTAAACATGTTTGTAAGTGACAGAAGATTCCTAGAGTCTTCCCTTACTCAGCTACCAGAATGCTAGAAACCAGGCCTTACAGTACTCTGCAAAACACAGGAACTGTTCTCTACACAGTCTGAGAAGCCCAGGAAGAAAGAGCCAAGGACGCTGCTGATGGGGAGTGTACCACAAAAGAGCCAGGAAAGGCTGAGTTGGCAAGCCCCTGCCTCTCAGTGAACTCAGGCTTTACAGTAGCCTTTTTCACTGATGCATTCTCAAATATATGTAGGAAACCAAAGAACCCAAGATTTTTAAGAAAATGCTTTTATCATGAAAGATCCAAACAAGTGAGTGGTCAGACTATTCAGCCTAATGAAAACCTAACCGTGTGTTGCATGCATGTGCATATGAGAGGTATTTTAACCATGAGACAGGGACAAGATGCAAGACATTAAAAAAAAAAAAAATCTAGCAGACAAAGATCTGTTGGACATTGAAATGTGATCCAAAAAATGAAAACTCAGTAGAAATCCTGAAAATAAAGAACGAGAAACAGTCAAGAAAGTAAAGCAAAAAGCAGAGAGATGGAATACTGAAGAGAAACAACAAGCAAACTGACTAATATCCAATCACTAAGAGCCCTAGAAATGGAGAACATTGAAAACCAAATGGGAAGAAATTAAAAATAAAACAATTTACAAACAAACCCTCACAGATCAAAACAGCCTTGGAATTCTCAACAGAAATGAACAGAATGAAAGCTTGAAGACTATGAGGTAATGTCTTCCAATTACTGAAGGAAAATACTTTCCCACCAGGAATTCTATAGTGAACCAAATTATCCTATGTCAATATCAAGATATTTTTGATCCTCAAGTACTCTACAATGTTTCCTTCCATTCGCCATTTCTTAGGAAACTACTGTGCTCAATGAAAAGTAAAGAGTTAAGCAAGAAAGAGGAAGGAACAAGGAAAAGGAAATTTCCACAGAGTAACAAAGCAAAAGAAATCCCGCAGTAGGAGGGCTGATTTACTTGACCTAGGGGAAAGACATCTGATAACAGAGCAGGTCAAAAGACTTTCGGAAAGAAAGACTTTCTCAGTAAATGAATTTGATAAACACCCTGATGCATCCAAAAGTCTTGCTATCTAGACAACTTCTGGAGTTTGGGCTGAATTAATGAATGTGGAAATATAAAATCGGTGAACAAGCCAATATTTAGCCTGCACAACAAAGGAATGTGTCCAGGGAAAAGAAAGTATTCATTAATATTACACTATTCAGCCTTACATAGTAAGAAAAAATATAAGCACTGAATTTTTATCTGTTCAAAATTATGATTTTGAAGAATGGAAAAATATGAAGAATGTTAAGTATGACATGGGAGTGAAGGTGGGAGGAGGTTAGCTAAATCCTCAGTATTTTAAGAAGCTAATTCAAACATGTTATTTAGACATATGAAGGTAAATTCTAAAGCAGACAAAAGAGCAGGACGTGGTTACTGTCAGGGAAGGGAAAATGAGGGAAGGAAAGTGGCAGATTTCCTTAAGATTACACATGAGGATGGGGCATCTAGGTGTTAAGCATCACATCTGGGGTCAGCGTGTTAAGCATCAGACTCTTGGTTTCCGCTCAGGTCCTGATCTCAGGGTCGTGAAGTCAGGCTTCATGTTCAGTGTGGAGTCTGCTTGAGATTCTTTCCCTCTCCCTCTCCCTTTCCCTCCCACTCTGCTCCTCCCCCTGTTTGCACTAGCTCATCCTCTCTCTCTATAATAAATCATTAAAAAAAAAAAAGATTACACATGAGGATATTGTAACACTTCTTATATAACTATTATCATGTATAGTTTAATAAAAATGCTGAAAGAATTTTAAAAAAAGTTGGTTTTTCCCTCAGTAGAAATGAAATAAATGTCAATTAAAACAAGATACTAGTCCAGCAATCAGATTCAGTAAGATTTTTTAAATTAAGAGCTTTGAAATTATCAAGTGCTGGTAGAAAACTGAAAACCACCTATTCTGACATTTAATATAACAATTACACTTTTAAGTATTTACTCAAAAAAAGTCTTTAGGACAAGTATGCAAGGAGACATACTTGTTGCAGTATATTCTGTAAAAGAAAAAAAGGGAAAACAACGTCAATAGTTGTCAGTAAGGAAACAGATAAGTAGAATATAGCGTGTCTTTGGAATAACTTGTCAAGGCAGTCAATTAGATCAATAGAGAGAGAAGGCTTTCAAATCTTTAAAATATGATTTACAGTAAGAAACATTTTACATCATGACCTACAACACACACGCACTCCTGGACAAACACATCTTTATATTTTTCATTCTATTGTTAGAAAGAAAACCACAGGCCCAAAATGGCATCAGTTGGGGCAGTCCAAGACACCAAACCAGGGCTTAACACCTAAGCTGGCTGCAGTTGGTTCTGACAAGCACCAATGAGGTAATCTGTCCGTGGGCCTGCTCCATTTCCCAAAGGAAGATGAGCTAATCTGCATAAGGCCCCGCCCCTTCCCCATAAGGAAAGGTGATCTTGCCTGAAAGTATCCTTTTTCTCTTGCTAATAACTTTCTTGCCCTACTCTCCTTCCTATAAAAACCTTCCATGTGGTACAACTCCTCAGAGCTCCCCTCTACTTTCTTCATGGGATGCTGCCTAACTTATGAACTGTTTAATAATGTCAATTAGAACTTCAAGTTTACTTAGTTGAATTTTGCTTAACCCTATTATTCTATTTTAATTTATTCTAATAAAAATAATATTGTCATGACTCCCTATGCCAGCATTTCTATTAGACAATGCTCGTCTGGATGATAAGGGTACTATCCACCCCCTCCCCCAGTTTCCTTGGCATTAAACGATTGCAAATATACTGAAACTTTAGTAGCCTCAACAGTATAACATTTAGACTTACAGTCCGGAAGCATGAAAGTAGGAAATGCTTTCCAAGTTTCATCTGATAATTTGGTTTCCCATAAAATTGCCCACAGGGAAAGAATGTGCTGGTTACAATGACATGAGTTTTTGATCTGCCTGACCATTTCTGGTTGAGATCATAAGTCAATTAAATAACCTTTTTTGGTCAGTACTTTGGGATTTGTTAGCATGAGTCAGCATCTCTGAATTAACTCTGCCAACGTGAGATAGACTTTATGAGCTTGTGGGGTTAAAGTTAAGATCGTGGGCTACAATAAAATCACCAAGGACTGTGATTTTCAAACTTTAATGGGTATAAGAGTGCCTGAAGGGCTTGTTGCCACAGATGGCTGGGCCCCATCCTCTGGGTTTCCAATTCAGTAGGTCTGGGGTGGGGCCTGAGAGTTTGTATTTCTAACAAGTTCTCAGGTGATGTTCGTCCAGCTATTAGGACTTAAGAACTATTTATCAAGATTAAATGCCACCTTTTAGGAGGGACCTACATGGCCAATCTTCCCCAGACCCTGGAACCTATCATATGGTATATTTCAATTTCCGTATCACTAATTGTCAAGTGATCCTCAGTAAATCACTTAATACCCCCAGGACTCAATTACACAATGTGTGATTTCATCTGTATGCAGGGTTCTTGTTGCCCTCCCCCCCCAAAGATCCATTCTCCTCTTCCTCCTTAGAATAACCCATTTTTGGCTGGGTACATCACCAGCGTATTAACAGACCATCTTTCCCCGTTTCTCTTGCCTGAGCCCAAACCTACTGACTCAGATGCAGACAGAAGTACTATACTGGACTCCCAGGTATGCTGGTTCAGCTGGTGAGGGGCTTTTTGTTTTTCTGCCTTTCTGCCTTCTTTCAGAAGCCTTTTTTATCATGAAGTGATTTGAAGGCCATGCATTATAATGATGCAAAAGATGGAAATCTGTCCCCAGAATTCTGTAGAGACAACCTCCCATCCCCTATAATGCCTCTCTCCAGGTTTACCATATGTAAGACAGAAACACATCCTTAGTTTAAGATACTGGGTTTTATTTTTCTCCCATAGGCAGTTAAACCTAGGTGATCAATTCAAGAAAATATTAACACATTACCCAATATTTTAAAATACACAGTGTCCATTAAATCTTGGAGCATTGATAATACTAATTTCTATTACAGATTGAAGGTATTCTTATGGACATACTTGTGTTTCCAGAATTCCTAGACATCCTGTATTTTATGAATCTTTCCCAAGATAATCCTGGCTTTATTATAACATTATATTTATAGTTCTTAAAAATAATTATCCTAATATCTTTTCCAAATCTTTTCCGAATTTTCATCTTACATTTGTCCATTAGGTACTTCCAAGGACCAAGTGATATTAAAAACTTGAAACTGTATTTAAAAGGAAAATATTAAGTTGGGACTTTTGAAAAAAATAAAAAGGGGGAAGAGTCAGAAGACTCCACTGTTAGAGAAAGGGGAACGGTCACAGTTATTAGAAATAAAATGAGCTATGTCAGTAACCTCAGGAGCAGTTATACAAAGAGGTGCAGTCTTTTAGAAGGAGATAAAAAAAAGACCAGAAAAGAAGATGCAGGAGAAAAGCGAGCAAAGAGCAGTGGGTGTTTAACACAGCTAAGATCCGGGGAAGGGCTGAAATTGTGCACAGACTCTTGTCAGCTGCTCTGTCTCTGGGTGCTGACCTTAAGTACTGACACCATAAAGATAAGAGCATGTGATCACTAAGAAGTAATTAGAAATAGAACCACACTTTCCCTTTGGGAAAAGGTCTTTGGACAAGTTAAGATAACGTTGTACCATAAGTGATGAGAAATATTTTGAATTATGTATAAAAGGGTTGACTTGAAACCATGCTCAAAAGTGATTCTGAGTTCAGTGTTTATCCATTGTTTCTTCTACAGATTTTCCTTTAAATTGGTATATAATGAAAATCATGAAGCCATAAATCCAAGTGGCCACCCATTTTGCTCTGGGCCAACCCCCAGAGGACCACGAGAAAACAGGAAATCTACAGAAATGTGTGAGGTTTTTAAGATGCTGAAATCCAAAAATATTAGAATAGTCATTTAAGACCAATTTTTTCTATCCCTTTCAATTTAAAGATGAGAAAACTCAGGCACAGCCTGTTGTGGTTTGTCTAGAGAGTACAGCGAATGAGAACTGGAGCCTGTATACAGCCAGGGTTTTCCATCTTTCAGGGCAATTTCCCTTGTGCTGTACCAGTGACTGCACCCAAACTTCATTCATTTGCATTTAGTAAAGAGGAAATTCTGTCAAATTTATTCATGATTTTATCTGAAGGTAAGAGCATTCATTTCTCCAGCATACCCCCTTGTAGATAATTTGGTACAGGGAAGACATTTCATGGATTAAAATAGCTTTTCGGGATAATCCACACAAGGCTCACTTGATAACGGTTTTCCCTTGGAGATGCGAACTCAACACTTGCTCTGTCAAAGGTGTCGCTGAATCCTTTCCAATCTGGAATGTTCCCTAATTAAGAATTTAATACCAATTATTTGTTGCTTTTAGTGAAAATGACTGGGATTCAAGCTGCTCTACAAACTCATCTGCTATCCTTGACAAGGAGACATATGCTAATGAAGGTCTAATACAGTTTTGCTAAAACCGAAACTCCTCACATCTGGTAGAGCCTCAGAAGGGGCCCCAAGCCTCTTTCAGCAGCTTGCCATGAAATCAAGGCAAGGATTGGTAAAATACATAAGCATCAACTTCAGAGAGAGAAAATCAAAATTGTGAGAAAACTCAATTGAGGGGAGAAAGACTGCAGAGCTACAACATTAAAAATTGGGCTATGGGGTGCATGGCTAACTCAGTTGGAAGAACATATGACTCTTCATCTTGGAGTCACAAGTTCGAGCCCCATGTTGGGTATAGAGACTACTAAAAGAAAATGAAATTAAAATTTGGCCAAGTTTCAACATGATTTTTTTTTTTTAAAGGAGAGGAGTCCTTTCAGATTTCCTAAGGAACTTCTCCACTTGGTTTTAGTAACACACAGTAAGACTACAGAAATTGTTTGTGTTGTGGAAAAAATATAAGATATCCTCTTTAACTGACCTTTAAAATTATCTGTTCAAAATAATTAAATGAGACTTTAAAAACAGTCGGGTAGCAGGCAGCTAGAAGATACTGTTATCTTCTTCATGTGTGAGGAGCCAAACAGGTGTGACTAGGGTGACTAGGAGGGCTGGGGGTGTTGCTGCACTTACCACTGGAAGAGAAACATGAACAGCCTCTACAACTGTTAGCTGCAGAATTCCTCAGAATGCTAGGACATCAAAATAGACAACAGAATATTGGAATAAACCTTTCTTCTGTAGGAAAAGTAGAATGATTTGTTAGATCTATATATGCATCCACCTGAGACCATGCATTCCCTCTTCAAAGGACATTCCTGATATAAAGTGGGTTATGTGCCAAGCATTAAGGTATTTGCTATTCTTGCAAAAATGGGTTTGAGGGTGCCAGTACCTAAATCAGTAGTTCCTGAAATGTGTTCCATAGTTTGACATTTTTTGCATGATGCTGTGAGGTGTCCCACAAAAAATTTAAGTACAATCTTTTTCAGGTCCAATACCCTTGGGACAGTGTGTTAAGCAAAATCAGATTTCTTTTAACATGCTCATCTGTACTGCTTCCAAGAGGGGAACAGAAGAGGCAGAACCTTCCAAAATTAGACTACATGGTCTGTTTTCTGTCAGCTGCCCCTCAGGTTCAGTGTACTTCAGTCACTTTGTAAAAATTGATTAAGTACAGGTATAACATTCTTCCCAAAGAGATGAAACTGACTTGTGTCATTGGTTTCCAATGTGCCTATCCTAGGGACTATTCTAAAAATCTACACAGGAAAAAAATCTTAGCTTCCTCTCTGTATTACTGGACCCATACAAACAAAGAAAGTCAACTTGCCTTTTCCTGAAGGAGTGTGAATGAGAGGAAGGGCAGGAACATAGCTGGAGAAAGGGTAAACCAAATATGTATTTTAACTTACAATAGCTGTAATGTTGGCAGAGTAATAACTCATTTGTTATATGGAATAAGCAGACCAGAAAACTAGGAGCTATTTGCTGTTGGCTGGAAGGAGCAGGCACTGGGATCTCACAGGAGCCCCATTACAAATAATGCATTATGAGGGTCAAAAAAATTTTATTTATATATAAAGCTTCATCTGCATGTATTTTGCTTTTCTGATGCCACTACATTTTCTTGAATCCACAACATAAGGCCAGAAAGAATGAATGGCTCAAATAAAATTAAACATCTTGAGAAGGAATTTCCCAAACATTTGCCTCCTGCTTCACCATGTCAACAGTTCAGGTCACGGCATGCTGACATCGTATAAATGAGACCTCTCCATCCACCACTGAAGCCTTTAATGCCCATGGCAAAGAGAAGTCAATGTCCCTGGTTCTCCTGCCGCCACAGACATGCAAATGGTCAAAGAAAGGTTTACAGTTCTCTTGAGCCCTTCTCATTTCCAGGAGCCATAGTCAGATTATAGGTTGTTGTAATGGGGTCCTCCATGACACACTGAGGCCACACCACTAGGCCAGTGGGCTCAAGGAAAGCCATGGAGGGCAACCTAGAGATCTGAATCTAATGGAAAGCAAGGTGAATTTGGAGGGCCAATAGCAGATGCCGGATAGTGCCTACTCAAAGTCCAGTGGTAGGTCAAGGAACAACCTTCCCACCAAAGATCTAGAACCCTCAATCCTACTGCTAAATGCCACCTTAAGAAGGAAAGTCTGCATGGGTACCAGAGCAACTTTATTTAAGAAAGATTATACATTGTCAATTACATGACTGGACTAAAATATAAACTGAATAGGACTAAAATTTTTTCCCCAACCAATTGCCAAGAGGAGACTTAATGAAAGTGAAAAATGAGGTTATAGACCACAGACCTTTCCTATTTCCTTTATATCTGAGTTGTAAAAGTTGAATCTCCAACCCCATGGTTGTCCTTCAGAGAATCAGGGTTTATGGCACATGGCATCATTAAGGACGTGACACTTGGCAAATTATGAAGGGTGGGGGAAAATAACCCTGTCATCTCACATTGAAGATCAGCATCCATTTTTTACCCCCCCCCAAGAACAAATGTGATATCTACAGAAATCATATATGTGATCTAGTCAAAGCTCATCTCCTGTATTATCACCACCTGCTAAGAAAACTTGTTGCAACCAAGTGTCAGAGCTCAGAGCAACCAAAGAAAGGAAATTCGATTTTGTTCCCTGTTACATGAAATGACCACAAAATAGCCCCAAATCAGTCTAGTCATGTTATGAACCTGACAAAATCCAGATGCATCTGAAATCTCCCTCAACTCCTTGACATTTAAATAAATGTGACAAATAGCAAAAGGAATGCAATCTAAGCATCGAGTTCTGTTAGAAATCTACCCTATGAGGTTTAGCAATCCATAATATCTTTTGATGTTTCTTTCCATGTAAAATGAAGCTAATCATTTTAGTTTTTTTTTAATCTGTCAAGTGTTATGAGGATTACTAAAATGAAGGAGAATGGATACAAAAGAGATTCCTAATGCCTCTTTTCAACCAAAAATATGTAATTTTTCTTTCAGCAGCCCTCAGCAAACTGGCAGAGTTCCTATTGGACAATGAACCAACAAACAGTCTGGAACACTTAGTAAAGAAAATAAGTGATCTATTCTCTTTGGATACTAGCCCTGAAGAGGAGGGGTGAGGGTCAATCCATCATGGAAAGGAACTGTTTTCTTGGCAAAGACACATGGAAATTCTAAAATGATGTTAGTTCCTGTAACAAGCACAAACAATTTTGATAATCCAGTGAACATCAGAAAGCACTTCCTTCAGCTAGAAAAACTACCAGAGAATGAACTGAGGTCTTCATCTCACACACTCCAAAATTAGAGGTGCTAGATTCTGTAATGAAAATATAACTTGTAGTACAATCACACTGAAGTATACGTTACACTTACACCATGCAGAAGAGGTTATGGCAGAAACTGCTAACTGGATCCGATTATCTAAGGCATATGGCTGCCCAACTGATGCTGACATTTCCTAGCTGTGCTTCCAATTAGCTGCAGCCACATGACAAATTGTGACCAAAGGGACATGAGTGGGAATGATTTGTGTAACTTCCAAGATGTAGTCTTAAAGTGAACAAGCAAACCCTCATTCTCCCTTTCCTTCTTCCTGCTGGCTGGATTTCAGATAAAATAGTAAATTAAACTGCTCCAAATAAACACCATAGCCTATGCATGGCGACAGAACAAAAGGAACCTTGAGTCCCTGATACCATGAAATGACCAAAATAGACCTAAACAATTTAGATCAGATTATTGGATGAAAGAAACATCAACTTCTATCTTGCTTGCATCAATATTATTGAGGGTACTTACTACAATGTTCACAGTGACCTCTGACTAGGATGAGAGCTACTTACTTGGGTTGTGCAGGTTTATTTATTCAACAAATCTTTTCTGATTATGCATTAGGTTTGAGTTCCTAGAGACAAAAAATTTACAGCTTGGAGGACAAGAAGTGCTTGCCACCCTGGCGCATATTTGTGCTCATTGTATACAAAGAGAAATAGAAAGCCATCGATTTTACATGTAGGGCTAAGCAATGGAATTTCGGATAAAGAATATTGATTGGTCTGGTAACTAAGTCATTTTTAACGATACTTAGATAGGTTCTTTTAACATAGTAAAATATTAAATAATAAAATAAAAATAATAAAACAGAAAAGTATTATTTCTGAAGCACACACACACTATACACACGCACACACATTATACACACACATACGTATGTATATATATGTATACATACACCTCACATATGTATATATGCATTCTATATATATTATATACACATTATATATGTATGTCTAAGACACACATAGGCAGCATCTACAAGTACACTGAGGTTAATATCTCACTCCTTGCATTCAACCCCCAAATACTTCTTATTTAATAGTTCCCAATATAATAGCTTGCATTGTAGTTACTTGCATACATCTTAGTTTTGCTCAAAGACTACAAATTCTTGACAAAGGATTAGATCTCATTCATGTTCATGTCCCAATAGTAACTTATAAAGTGTTTGGCACATAAGAGGAGTTTAAAATATACTTGTGAATAAGTGATTGACCAACCAAATTGAACGAATGCGTACATGAATGGAGGATCGTGCTGGGAAAGGAAAGAAGGGAGTTGAATACAGATTTTCTTCCTGAGTGGGTGCTTGTGGAATAAACTGACTTATAACTAGAAAATAGGAACCATTGGACATAATATGTAACAGCCTCTTAATCACAAAGTAGTTACAAATCCATGTTATGCCTTTCCAAGGCAATAGGTTAAGTTATTCAAACAAAAATTTTTGTTTGTTTATGGAAATTATCTCCATTATGGACAGAGTTCCTTCCACCAGAACAAGCTAACAAAATGGGTCAACGGCCAAATTTATGTTTCCTTCAGACACAGTGATTGCAAGTAAGGAGTTGCATTGAAATCCAATCCTTCTGCTAGAATTTTATAAGTGTTCTGAGTACTGATTTACCAAAACTCTTTCTGTAAATATAATTGGGGATAAAGTCCTAATAGGACTCCAAAGCAAATCCAAGGCTATTCATAACCAAACCAAGTTACCTTAGAACTTAAAACTTAATCTTCAATATCTGCTGCAAACATAAATACCTAAAAACCATTTGGGACAAGGATCCAAGGAGCCAGGCAAACACCAGCAGTCCAGCAAAGAACAGCCTCTGCCATCCCCAAGAGCAATGGCCTTGAAGACATTTACCTTGAACATCACTGATCAGGGGATATTGATTTTTTTCTCTGACATATCCTTTATAATGCAGGCCAAATGTTTCTAAAAATAGCAAACAGTAGGACTATCACTCTCATCTACAGGTGACATTCATATAAGATATACTGTGCTTTGAATTTTTAGTTTAATTGATATATAGTATAGTGTGAACATGCTTTTATAAAATAAGGGACTTGTATTTGATGATCTCTGTAAATTCCTTTCTGGCTCTAAAGTGATTTCTCCACAATCATTCATAAATCCCAATAAAAATGCCATCCCGAGGAAAGTCAATACAACCTTACTTAAATTTTTGCCCTCTTCTTTTTTGTCTGCCTTTTTACAAAGTAAGTTATTCGGGGATTTTAGAAAGAAAATTTCAAAGTCAACAGTTACAAGGACATGTAATAACTACTAACTTGTAAGAGAAAAATGCAATTTTATACAGCAATAACTGAGAACATGCGGACAATTCTATATAACCAAAGTCCTTAATATTTTCAAATCTCATACGATTAGGATTCAAAAAATTACTCAATTCAATTTTCATTTTAACTTGCCTTAATTCTGCTGACATTTTTATATGCAGTTGCACAGGGTCCAAAATAATAACTATGTTGAACCCTGCAATTCAGCTTGTTACCTCTGATCACGTGCCATCCAGAGAAAACGCCTTTAAATGGTCCAGGATAGACAAGGGTCCAGGCACATCTATCATTTTCCTTGTTTCCTAAGCAATTGAAATTTCCCACCTATTCTGCCTGGGATCATTTGGGGCAGGGCACTTAATATTGCCAGAAGAGCTTGGTTGGAGAAGCCAAGTCACTGTTCTGTAGGAGGATTTTAAGCTCCCAGACTGAATTTGGCATATCTGCGGTTTTCTGTGTGTCTCAGCCTTATTTTTCTAGAAGCAGAGTGTCAAGTTGCTCTGTTAATCACTCTCCAAATGCCTATCTATTCCCACACAGTGCATTATTAAATGGAAATGAGCCTAATTATTCACCTGTTAGTGGGTGGGGATTAAAGAAAAGAGAAAATAAAGAGGTTTCCCTTTCAACAGTTTGGTGCAGAATCTCTATGCCACAGTGCTACGGATAGCAATTTAGCCTTGTTTGTGTGATGGGATAATAATTTTAGGTAGTAACCAAGGTTTCTTCTCACCCACGACTTCTTGGTCTCATGCCTACTCTCCCTATTCCCTACCCATGACCCATCCAAGTGCACCTTCAGTCAGAGGAATCCATCTCCCCAGAGAGGACTGTTTCAGCAGAAAAGCAAAGCCAGAAAAGCCAGATGGTCCCTGCTATACTAAGATGGTATTTAGGTCTTCAGGAAATTGGACACGTTCAAGGAAAAAAGTTACATTTTTCTTGCACGTGCAAACTTAGGGACATAAGAAATTTGTACCTACTAGACCAGTAACGATGAGATCGTTAGTGTGTTTTTCCCAATAATACACATGATTGTGTATTATGCCTTGGTAGGACTCAGGCATACCGGAGTGGATTTACTCTTTGTTCTCTGAGACACACTGACCATTTTTCCGGAATGCTGACTCACTTGTGAGATTTTCTGTACATGGAGGCTGCAGGGTGAGGCAGCAGCCTGGAGAGTCAAGTCTACTAAGATTTTGTCATTCACCCTTCCATGCTAAAATATCAGCATCCTTTCATCAAGTTTAAAAGGGAAATTGTGTCATATATTAGAAATATGGAAATTTCTAAAGAGTTACCGAGATTCCACACTGCAAATGATGCTCACCTAAGATATAAAGTGCTTCAAATTTTATTTAGACCATTGAACCTAATAATGTAGGCTTTCATGCAAACTTTCTCTGGGCCTTTTTTTTTCCTAATATTTATTTAGTAGGTCATAGGATTCTTATGAGGGTGAAATGAAGTGATAGAACTTTCCTAAAACTTTCAAGCACATCCCATTATCTGAATCAGAAATAGTTACTTTAAAAAAAAAATCTCAAAGTGACAATGGGTAGTCTCATATTTACCAACCTCAATTTTTTTCAGTATTCTTTTTCTTGTTCTTTGTTTTTATTTAACTCAAAATAGCTAACAACAAAACATTTAAAAAATATCTCCCACACGTGAGTATTCAGTTATTTTTGGTTCATGACACGATTACAGAGAGTCGCCTGTTTCCAACATGAAGTAACACATCTATCATAAAAGTATCTCTCAAAGTCTGCAGCAGGCTTTAAACCTGTATATTTAGATCCTGACCAAAAACTATGATATAGTTATTCATTCTGAATCAAATATTTTTCTCCCACACAGAAGCTTAGTAAAATGAATAACCATAAATAGGCCATTAATCAGTTTTCAATGAAATGCCCAAATACAGCACGTACATAAAGTTTGCATATATGCTTTTGTCCTTTATTACTCAAAACATGAATGTCAGTGAGATGTACAGTGGAGTTAAATCATTCACTGAACTTACCATTAATTCCATATAGGAGGTCAGCGAAAAGGAAACAATAAGGAAAATAACAATGAATCCCGTGATAATCCCACCAGTTTAATGAATGAGTGAACCCTGATGAGGGTTGAAGAACCTTGAGGAAATCAAGTGCTACCACTGTGGCGTCTCCTCAGGTACAGTCAGTTCCCATCTGTCTCTCAGAAGACAAGCATCTTGCAGGACGAAGGGTGATTCTAGTGTTGAAAGTTACGTGGTTCTATACAAAATTGCCCTAAACGAACATCAACATCAAATGGTCTTCAACGGAAGAAACAGTCCTTTCTTCCAACACCAGAGGAAATCTGGTTGTGTTGGACGCACAGATTTCCAATATGGCACCTTTCGAAACGGCTGTCAAGGGGAATCTCCAAGCTAATCCCTAGGTATGAGGAAACTCCACTGCAGTGTGAGTAGCAATGGCAAGATTTTTAAAAATGCCCTAACATTGTCAGCATCGTTTAATTTCCAGTTTAGTTCCGACTCACATTTAGCACTGCGTGTATCTGTGATACTCCCACGGTGCCAGGACGTAAGAATGTATCTATCACTGACCGAGAAACTCTCACGATGAAAAGATTAGCGTCTCCTAAAATCTGAACAACAACAACAAGCTACCAAAGTAGATCAGTCTCAGTATGATTCAGGATAAGATGTTCAATTAGCAAATGGTGCAACTAAAGCAGAGAGTAACTTTTGTTTTGTTACACTTGCTGCTCCCAGTATCTTCTATAGTTTTGCAATTGGCAGCTTCCTTCTACTTCTCAAACACTTGGCCTTAACCTCAGCACCGCCCTGGTTCAGTTTCTATTTTTAAAAGCACCATTCTAATGGAAATGTCCCTGCCCTGAATTAAGCTGGGACTGTGAATTTTACCACTAGCTAGAGCTGTTATGTCATAGAGTTTAGGTTAATTTGGTATATACCGATTTCCGTGAAACCTGCTTCGGCTTCTTCTAGCCATGGAGGATTTCTACCTGTGCTGCAGATGGGGGTAAAATATCCCATGGAGGACTCCTTCAATAACCACATTTGGAAAATCACCGGCTGCAGGCAAGACATATGGATCCCTGAGGAACAGCTGTACCGGCTGGTGGGACAGTTTGCTTGATTCTTCAGATTCCATCTCATCAAAAGATCCACAACTCTCTGCCTTTGGTAGCGAGGGCAAGTGTCGCACATTTAGGAAATCAAGGAAGAGTTTGGGAAGCTCTTCATTTTCCAAAATGACAGCCTGTAAATATGTTTCCAAACCTTGTTGTCGTTGTTCCAAGACTTTTGGGACCCAGTTCCTAACATGTTTAGAAGGAATTTCTGGAGTTTTTATACATTTCTTCAGCTTTTTGTGCAAGGCGTGAAATTCGCTGTACCTTTGTTCAACAAAATGTTTTCTTCCATTCATTAGCACTTCTATCTTAAATACTGTGTATCCCAGCTCCAGGTCGCTCTCCTCGTAGCTAAAGGACGTGATGTAGACCTCCATGGCTGCGCCAGCCGGCCAGCTGTTTTTTCAGTATTATGGTCCCTTGCTTTTTGAATTTCAGGGATCAAACAAGATGAAAGCAGTAAGCCTGCTGAATGAGACAACAAAAGTGGACTTTTGAGAAAACTGTTCTTTATTGTGGAAATGGCTATGGCATCTTAGAGTTGGATTAGTCCTCAAGTCCTAATTTGAGCTAAAGGCTGCTACTGCTGAAATTTCTTCTAACAAAATGCTGCCTTCTGAATGATGCAGATGAGCAGTAGCCCACAGTCTGATGTCCAATAAAGATCCGGGTGAAATTATTAACATGTTAAAAGTAGCATCGCCAATTTCTGGGATATTGGCAATGGTCTGTTTCTTACACTGGAAGGTGAATACATGACTGTGCTCACTTTGTGATAATACATCAAGCTTTTAACTTATGATGTGTACACTTCTGTGTGTTTCACATCAGTTAATCTTAAAAACCACAATGCTGAGCAACTAAGAAAATCAAAAGACTCCTTGAAAAGAAGCACTGACCCACTCCTACTCTTTGGACTTTGAAAACTGATTAGGGTATAGCTAAATAAAATTACAGAGATCCTCATATCTAAACATTATGGATTAAAAAGCACTTCCATATTCATAGTATTAGTTCTGGGAGAGATTTTGTGCTTCCATTTTAAAGAAGTTAAATTTCAACATAGATAAGTGACTTTTCCAGAGCATTTTAATAAGCTTTAGAACCTTGTCTCATTCCTAGCATTTTTGTTGGAGTTCAGTCTTTGTTCCACAATTTCACAGCTAACCCTACTACATGAACTCTTATTAAAACTAATCTTATTATTAAGCCAAAATGGAAGAGCTATATGATTATTCCAGTAGATACCCAAAAAAGGTATCCAATAAATTCCAACATCTATTTTAGACTTTTAAAAATATTCATCGTTAAACCTTTTTATCACGATAAATAATATTAACCTCAAACTCACATTTGACATTTTACGAGAAGCATGATCATTAACGACCCAAACCGCTTGACAATGTCTCCTGTCACTACGATTCAACATTGTCCTATATGTGTAAGCTAACACAATAAAAGATAAAAGAACTAAAAAGAGACACAGTTATTATTTCATTTTAACAGGCCTAATTATCTGGAAAATCCTGGAAGGTCCAGAATAACACCTTTAGAACTATTAACTAATAGGAGTTCATTCAACTGAACAGTAAGGACTGTCCAAGGCCTATGCAAGTTCTGTAGCTTCACTGAGAAATGAAAAAGATGAATTGAATAAATGCAGAAATGTACCAAGCTCCTGGTAAATAACTTGCTGTAAAACTGTTCACTGCAGCACTATTTATCATAATAAAAATGTAAACCAACTAAATATTTGACAATAGAGAATAGGTAAAATAAAGTATGGTACAGTCCTATAACCATATGAACAGACATAAAAATACATAAAAGAAAAGTATTTCATGACTTGGAAAAATGTGCAGGGTGGACAGTAAATTTTTCAAAAGCAAATCACAAAACATTTTTTTGTAAAAAAATGGTATGTTTTGTATATCCATACAAACATGCACACAAAATAAATCTGGGAGGCCATATCTCACAATGTCCTGTGAGATGAGTGATCTTAATTTTCTTCCTTTAGCTTCATTTTGTTGTGTATACCTGGATTTCCTTTATTTCCTACAATATTTATTATATTTGCAAGAATTAAAACATAATTATCTTAGAAAAAAACTGTAAATTCTCCTATTATGGCTAGGATAGATTTCATGTAGTCGTTGCTCCAAAAAGAAACAAAATTCAAAATGAAACCTCAGTAACATAAGTGAGACTCTGCTGGAGTTCTGTTGTATTTTTATGATTCCAGGCAGCTGTAGTCAAAATCTCCTTTATGATAAAGTTTTACCCAAAACTTCAAAGGATAATAAGAAACTATATTGTTTCACCATATATGTTTTATTCTTTCAAAAATAATTTCATAGTTGATTTCATTGTCAGTCCAACCCTTTAAGAAATTATCCCCACTTGAGGTGCCTGGGTGGCTCAGTCCATTGGGCACAGGACTCCTGATCTCAGCTCAGGTCGTGATCTTAGAGTCCTGAGATTGAGCCCCATGCCCATTGGCTCCACGCTCAGTGGGGAGTCTGCGTGAGATTCCCTCTCTCCACCTCCCTCTGTCCCTCTCCTCCCTCACCACACTCTATGTTTAAAATAAACAAACAAATCTTAAAAAGGAAAGAAATTATTGCCACTTACAGATTAAGAGTGTGAAGCATAGAAAGATCTAGATAGTTAAACACATGGGTAATGATATTATTACCTGTACCAGCGGGAGTAAAATCCAGAACTTTACACTTTAAATCCAAATGAATTTTAAACTAGATTTAATTTCAAATAATTAAAGTTTCTCCCAAGTACCAGGTCCTGCATTTTGCAAACTGTGTATAGAAGTGATTAAAACACTATGCAAATATAAAACAAATTCTAAGAGTATTTTAAATTCTTGGGAGACAAGAACGAGGGTTAGCTAGAGTTCTTATTTCAATAATACACAAAGGCTGAAGTGCTGGTATCAAATCATTCAAATATAGATTTCGTTCCCTTAAATGACTCACCAAGAGTATCTAGCCCCTGAAAGAGCATCAAATGCAATCTCTGAAGTTAAAAATTATCATCAGTCTGGGTCCTAGAAAATCCATGGGAAAACATTTTCTTTCCTTTAGTAAACCCATCATCCTGACTTAGAGAGTTAACCTTTCTTTTAAAAAAATCATCTCATAAGTGACACATTTCATATACATATGTACTGACATAATTAAATCAACATGCTTTCAAGGAACATACTCCAGCATAAGACATGATTCACTATTTTCTTTGTATATAACATTTACTTTGGATTACAATGAGGAAGTAAGCAAAATACAGTTTACAAAATTTATCTCATGATACACTTAACAACCTTGCAAAAGTTTTACATGCATTATGCCTCGCAATAAACACTGACATTTACAATCTAAAATTCTCATTTGTGCTAAAGGCAGGCTCATTCTTTCACTTAGGTAATGAAATTTTAATATAGTATGTGTATGAGAAGGGGAGGGGAGTATAAAATATATTAAGTAATTCACTTGGCTATTACATTACCAAAAAGAGGACATCATTTTTATTCTCCCATTTCTCAAGCAATAGATTTTGCAGCAAAGTTGTCAACAGATGGGAGGGCTTTAGGACTATCTGACACATCAAATTTGCTGAGAAAAGACAGGTCTGTGAGCAATTCCAATTTTCCATTTCTTCAATATGCAAAATATTCCAGTAGGACATCCCAAATAAACATCCATCTCCCCCCACCATCTACAACATGTCTTCCATCTGTGGGCTATCGTAATGGCCTCAATGACAACCTCCACTACTTACCTTTGTGAAAAATGGCAATCGTCATTACCCAAAAAAGCAATTCCTGTCATTTTTCTTTTTCCTATACATCCAACTATGAAATCGATAGCATATTATTTTCCAAGACAATTTGTCCAAATGAATCCTCCAACTATGAGGCATGAACGCATATGAAGGAAGTTAAAGAGGAGTATTTGAGGTAAAATTGGGCAGTTTGACAGAAAGTGAATTTTCTGTCAAGAGTATCTATTACCTTGGTTCCAAAGAGCTCACAAATATGCAGAGGAGTAATGTCAAATGTCACCAATTTGTGCATACGCTGTTCGTTTAAACGTTTGATTGCTGACATTTTTCTCTGTGGATGTTGCAAGTTCCATCTAAGTTTATTGTTGTACATTGAAATAAATCTGCAGTGGAGCCTCACTAAAATATTCCCTATGGACACATGGCTTGAGGTTGCCTGACATCAAGATAGGAGGTTCTTCTTAAAACATGCTCCAAGAATAGACTTTAAGACAGACTCTGTCTACTAGTGAATTTTAGACCATCAATTTTAAAAATGAAACTCTGAATTGTCGTACATTAGATGATTGTTCCTCAAATATTCTACCCGCCCCCCCCCCCACTGCCGTTTCCCCCTCGCACTGTGGGCAAAGTGTACTTCCCCACCCCAGTGATGCTGGGCTTGGCCATATGACTTGCTTCAGTTAATGGGATATTAGATGATGTGATAAAAACAAAGGTGTGAAATAGCTTTTTACAGTGGGACTTGACTAATTATGCTTTTGATATTGCCATGTGCTATGGTCTGAATATTTGTGTCCTCCCACAATTTGTATGTTAAAATCCTAATCACCAAAGTTGATGGCATTAGGAAGTAGGGCCTTTGGGAGGTACTTAAATCACGAGGGTAGAACTCCTATGAATGGGATTAATGCCTTATCAAAAATGTTCCAGAGAGATCCCTAGCCTCTTCTGCCATGTGAAGATACGAGGAAAAGTCTACAACCTGAAACAGGACCCTCATTTAGCCATGCTGTCATCCTGATCTCAGACTTCCAGCCTCCCAAACTGTAAGCAATAAATTTTTGCTCTTTACAAGCCAGTCTGTGGTATTTTGCCACAGCGTCATGAACAAACTAAGACACCATGAAAAGAACCTTCTTGGTAGTTCATTATTCCAAGGAAGAAAAGAGACATATCATGCTCATTTGTACCCAGCCTGTGATTTGGAGCCAAGGCCAGCTGAGCCCAATCTAGATTAGCTGACCTACAGCCAATGTATATATCTGTAAGCAAGCATAAATGCTTTAAACTCCATGCATTTGGTGGCTTATTACCCAGCATTACTGTGGCCATAGCTGACTGATACAATAACTACTTTAACAATGTATTGGTTAGGGGCGCCTGGGTGGCGGCCTTCGGCTCAGGTCATGATCTCAGGGTCCTGGGATCGAGCCCCACGTTGGGCTTCCCGCTCGATAGGAAGCCTGCTTCTCCCTCTCCCACTCCCCCTGCTTGTGTTCCCTCTCTAGCTGTGTCTCTCTCTGTCAAATAAATAAATAAAATCTTTAAAAACAAACAAGAAACAATGTATTGGTTGTCAGATGTGTAACATAGATAGATCTCTACACTGAATCTAAAGCAGTTACAATGTAGCAAAATTCAATTAACCACATTGTGTGCATATAACTAAAAATGTGATATATGCCAATCAACTATCAAGATGATAGTGTGTTATTTAAAGGAGAAAATGACGAGACCTTTTGAGCTAGCTAGATATACCTGCCTAGCAGTCCTCTCTCTATATATATAGATTAAATACTTTCCCAGTCTAACTCAAAATGGAAAAACCAACACCTTGATAACTAATAAAGCAGGCATTTTAATTTAGAATGGCTATTATAATGTATTCTCATCCTGCTGCTTAGGGAACTAGTGACTGGGATATTTTATACATTAAGAGAAAAAAATAGCAATAAATGGATACAAATTAAAGCTGCTATAAATAATTTGGTCATTTCAGATAGCCTATTAAGAATTAGATTATAAAAAAAGAATTAGATTATAAGCATTGGATATTAGGTATTTCAATCTAGCATGATATGAACAGATCCACATGAAAATTCTCAAGGGCTAATACAGAGGAAAATAACTATTCCTTTACATTAAATAAAGTTAAATCAATAAAAGAAAGTTAAACATTTTTGAAATTCTTTGTAATTGCTATGCCACCTTTATTATAATCACAAGGATAATTTCATTTAAATTTTTTAAAAAATACTAATACTTTATCTTATAGTATCTTTGAAATGTTCTTCAGTTTTAACATTCTTAAGGAGAACATTTTGAAGTTCTCATTTTTTTTAATCTTATTTCTTTTATCATCTGCATAATATCCTTATCAAAAGTTTGTATTTTGAGATTAAATTGTGAATCTGAAATGGAAGCCATCAAAAAAACCACCGAACACCTTCAGTGGCATTCTATTCTAAGAGCCCCAGCAGAAGAGAATACAGTTCTTAACCAAGCAAAGTATTAACTTAAGGATGAATTAATACAAACTTTTGAGGAGGAACCAGCAGGTGAGAATCAGTCCAAAATGCTGGCATAAAGCATAAAGAGTATTTTAACTAAATTTTTTTTAAGATTTTATTTATTTATCTGAGAGAGAGAGAATGAGAGAGAGGGAGCACATGAGATGGGGGTAGGGTCAGAGGGAGAAGCAGACTCCCCGCCGAGCAGGGAGTCCGATGCGGGACTCGATCCAGGGACTCGATCCCGGGACTCGATCCCGGAACTCCAGGATCATGACCTGAGCCGAAGGCAGCCGCCCAACCAACCTGAGCCACCCAGGCGCCCTTTAACTAAATTTTTGCTATACAATCAGCATCGCTGCACCCTGAAGATTATGCCTCAATGTGTTTTTGACCCTTTAGGGAATTTATGTAATTGGGAAATAATGTAGCAATGAGTTTAGTTTATCTTTCAAAATATCTTCATGCATCAGCTCATGAACAATGAAGTTTTATTATTAAGGATTACCTAAGAGTCCTCAATCTTGGACATGAATCGAAACTTCCTCTTAACATTTATAGTTTGATCCTGTTCCATTTTTTTAATTGGATACATACATACATATACATTTAGTATGACTAAAGAAAGAAGAAACCTTATTCTTAATCCTTCTATTTTTGATATGGAAGCATAAATTTTAGGTTTAAATTCCGGAAAAGAAAAAAAAAATCTCCTCTATTTGATTGTCTATAAAGTTTTTCCATGAAAATTAAGCGTAGCAAAATGTTTTTAAAAGATTTCTACTAATAATTAAATACAGCAGCAATAAAAAGATACTACACAATGAGGCAGCCATATTTCCTTGCAATTTTAAAGTCTCCCGTGAAAATGTTGGATAACATAGCATACCCTAAAAAAGATTGCTCCTTTCACTTTTAATCAAAGAGATTACTTAATGAATATTTGTTCTGTTAACAATGTTGGCATTATATTGAGAGAATGAATTATTTTTGTTACCCACCATAGAGGCAGAAGTGGATTTTCTGTGGATATAAGATACAGGTTTCCCTCACTACTTGAAAATTTGTGTTATGCCACTTAGTTTTTACAAAAGAGCTACATTGGTACTTGTTCTTGCTAATGGAAAGAAATTGGAAGAGGATTTTTGCTTTTACGAAGTGTTATTTCTTCTTTGCTTTACCCTATCACTTTGGCTTATGGAAGTTTCATAGGAACCCTCTACTTTCACATAGCAAGGAAAACCTGCACGGGATGGTTTCAGTATTTCTCTTGGTAATGGAATTTCTTGTAAATATGTGCATACGGTATTTTTTTAAAGATTACTGACAACTTCAGATGCCTGAAACTAGTTCTTAGGGTACTGGCAATAGCTAGAACATAAGAGCCAGGACAAGGTGATCTCATATGCTTCTTTGCACAAGAAAAACTGTCTCATAAGATTCTACAGCATCTACTCCTTCCTGAGTCCTGCTACCAATGCCCCTCCAATACATGTACTTGATACAAAGAAAATGGCATTGGATTCAATGTTCCAAATGCGGTGAGGAAGCCGGTGCCTAGGATCCTAGCAAAATCCACAATATAATAAGTTCACTGTCTATTAGATGTCCCATGTAAATACTATCAGCCTGACAGGAAAAGTTTGCTTCCAAAGACAAGAAAGAATCTTTCTTGCTCTTTCAGAGGTAAACTAAAGGGAATCTTCCTAAAACTTAACAACCTCGTAATTTAAATAAATGGCCAAGCTGTCTAGGACTAGATTTGGAGTTATTTGTAATGCTCATGTGCACAACCAATGGAGATTAGACAGAATAAAAATATAATTTAAAAAAATGAAAACCATTACGGGACAGACATCATCTGGGATGTCCACATTGTGAATCAGTTTTATTTGGTAGAGCCTGAAGCATATAGAATTTAGGGTATCCTTTTAGAGAAAAAATAATGCAAAATTATATTAATATTGAAGTAAATATTTACAATGATAAGAGCTATACTTATAAATTTGAAAAGCTGGCAATTATCACTAACATTGCCAATCCAGACAAATACTCTAAGAATTTTATGTAACTGCTTAATACAGCTACAATTTTTGCATACTCTTCAAACACCTCTACACGTAAAAATTTAAAAATAAAATTTTAATAGAAATAAGTAATTTTATTCTTCTAGCATGATTAACCAAAATCTGCTTGTTATTCATAGTGTAGAAGTGCTTCTTTCAATTTCGAAACTGTCATTATTGGTCATGTCATTTTAATAGGTTGAATTGTGTCCCACCCACCCACCCCCCGCAAAAAAAGAAAGCTAAGTCCATGTCTTCACCCGTACTGTGCGTGAAAGTAACCTTACTTAGAGATAGAGGTTTTGTAGATGTAATTAAGGATTTTGAGATAAAATCATTTTGGATTTATGGTGGGCACTAAATCCAATGTTTGGTATCCTTATGGAGAGACACAGGGGGAAGCCATATGAAGATGGAGGTAGAGGTTGGAATAATGCATCTACAAGCCAGGGAATGCTAAGGATTAACAGAGCCACCAGAAGCTAGGAGACAGGCATGGACTAGATTCTTCCTCAGAGCCTCCAGAAGGGACCAGCCCTGCCAATTCCTTGATTTCAGACTTATGGCCTCCCTAAGTGTGTGAAAATCAACTTGTTGTTTTAAGTCACCAAATTTGTGGGAATTTGTTAGGACAGCCCTAGGAAACTAAAGCAGTCACGTGCCTCTAATCAAGTTTATATATATAAAATGTAAGAATTCAGTCAAGACTAATATTGAAGAAAACCTGAAATTATTTTTATATTGATACTTGGTAACCAGTTTGTGATAATGCCCTCATTGTAGTGATATATAATGAGTTTTATATTATCTTTTCTGAAAGAGAGTAGTTCCATTTTGACCAAGAAAATTAATCATCTAGTTATAATCTTGCATATCTGACAATTTTGAAGATTTTTTTTCACCCGTACACTGGCTTCTGACGTACATTTCTTAATTTGATTTTTTCTCTACCACCCACAAGATAAAGGGCACCATAAGGTAAAATCACATATGGGGCACCTGGGTGGCTCAGTCAGTTAAGCATCTGCTTTTGGCTCAGGTCATGATCCCAGGGTCCTAGGATCGAGCCCCACATTGGGCTCTCTCTCCCGCTGCCTGCCACTCCCCCTGCTTGTTCTCTCTCTCTCTCCATCAAATAAATAAAATCTTTAAAAAAAGATAAGTTCACGTAAACATATGACACTTGTTCATATACTTTCTTTTGCAATGCCAGTCCAGTGGTCCTAGGGGGGGCATTAGGAGAATCTATGAAGTAACTATACAGAGAAGTGAATGAATCACAAAAATATCCTACTAAACCCAAACTATATGTGCCTGCTAGTCAATTAGCCCCTAGTCAAATCCCAGAAGTGCACACAGCCACTTTAACACTAGAAATAAGATGAAATGTGACAGGGAGAGTAAAAAGTTATATCAGTTTTAACTAGTGAAGGTAAATATGCCCTACTTTAACAATTTTAACAAAGAAATATTATGTGAACACACGGACAGGGTCCTTTCTTGCACGTGAGGAGTCCTGAAGCTTATTCTTTGCTAACTTCATGGTAAATCCACCCTCACATGTGATATGTATTTTTAAAGTTTGAAGGAATGTCTCCCTTTCTGATTTTTAAAACCTATTTTCAGGTTCTACTGAGGTGAACAGGTTTGGATGAACATAATTTCCCTACTCATAAAGTGCCCTTACCCTTTTATCTGCTTGGTAAGCTCTCATACTTCGAATCTTATTTAATATACTAACTTCTACAGAAAAATGTCCCTGAATCTCCTAGACAGGCTCATACTCCCAGAGCTATTATCACACATTTGGCAAGGTATTTAATTATAATAAAGTCCATATAGCCTGCTCCCAAGATTGTAAGCTCCTTGTAGATAGGGTCATAGTATTCATCTTTGTATTTCCTTATATATGCATGAGAAACCCTTAAAGATATATCTGTTTGCAAAAGGAAAGAGCTTACAGTGTAAGGAAGATAAGGCACATCAACAAATAATTCATTCAATATTAAGTATTAAGTGAGTATCAGGCACCTGGGTGGCTCAGTCGGTTAAGCGACTGCCTTCAGCTCAGGTCATGATCCTGGAGTCCCGGGATCGAGTCCCGCATCGGGCTCCCTGCTCAGCAGGGAGTCTGCTTCTACCTCTAACCCTCCCGCCTCTCATGTACTCTCTATCTCTCTCTCTCTCATTCTCACACTCTCAAAATAAATAAATAAATCTTTAAAAAAAAAAAGTATTAAGTGAGTATCTACCATGTGCCAGGCATTGTTCTGGGAGCTGGGGAAAACTTAAACAATCAGTATACAATGTATTAATGCTAAAGAAAAATAAATGGTTATCAGCAAGTAAGATGCATGAAACAGATTACAGAGAATTTGTGGTTATTCGTGATGCAAAGTCCAAGGCCTATCATGGCTGTGGTTGAGACTGGGGGAAAAAAATTTAAGACATTAAGAATTCAAGGTTTGGGAAGGATCATCTATGTATATATTTAGAATCAACTGAATTAAACAGTAGTAATACAGACAGTGACAGTAAGCCAGAAGCTAAATAATGGAAAAATAAGGAGAAATGAGCCAGGCAGTTGAACAGAACAATGAGGAGCAGTGGGTGATTTATAGTCCAAAAATATGATGTTCAAAGCGGCGTATTTTTAGGGATGGAGCAATAATGATAAAAAAAAGAAAAGGTAGAAATGAGGGGTGGGGAGGACACTTAGTAACTCCAGGCCCAGTGAGAGCAACACAGGGGTGGAGGGACAGCCACCACTTAAGAGATCTATAGGGGAAGCTGTGTCCTCAGCAGGGAGCCAGGTTAAGTTTGAGCAGGAAGGTAAAAAGCAATGTATACATAGAAATACCGTATATAGGGAAACGTGCCTACATTGGACCTATGAATTTCAGGAAGCAGGATAGAAGAGTTTTAGAGGTTAGGGAGAGAAGAAAGATGGGGCAGAATAAAACAATATGCAGAGTCATCTAATAATTAAATGTTGCTAATGAGGAGTGAGTTGGAAGTCTGGGGCTGGGAGTCTGGGGCTTTGATGGTGACTGACCAATGGGAATTAGGGCAAGATAATCTAAACCCTGGTGGATTCAGAGCAGATGATAGTGGTGGAAGCTGTGGAGTTAAACGTATTGGGTGTTAAGAGGTAGAAAATAGATTATTAAAAAGATAGTAACAGTCATAAAAGATCAGTTTCCATGGAAATTCAGATGAGTACAGGACCTGGTTGGATTCTCTTCAAGTGGCCTTGGGCACACAGGTCATCTGAAGTAACTGCTTAGCGGATTTACCTAACCTGCCTGATAGCACCAACATGTGGGACGTGTCGCTGGGTTTGGCATCAGGAATAATTTGATATTTAGCCCAAAGTAGCTACCTTATAACTGGCTGATATATGCCAGGTTAGTGTCAGCATAAATATTCTACCATTATTCTTAAGCTTCATTTTGGTGAAGAGTCGGTTGATAGAGAGGGATGTGGAATATATTCTAAAGAATAGTATGTTATCTATGGTGAGCGCTGTGAATTGTGGAAGACTGTGCAGAAGACCTGCACCTCTGAAACAAATAGTACATTATATGTTAAAAAAAAAAAAAAAAGAAGAAGAAGAAGAAGATAGCAGGAAGGTAAGAATGAAGGGGGGAAAAGCAGAGGGGGAGACGAACCATGAGAGACCATGGACTCTGAGAAAAAAACTGAGGGTTCTAGAGGGGAGGGGGGTGGGGGAATGGGTTAGCCTGGTGATGGGTATTAAAGGGCACGTACTGCACGGAGCACTGGGTGTTATACGCAAACAATGAATCATGGAACACTACATCCAAAACTAATGATGTAATGTATGGTGATTAACATAACATAAAATAAAGAATAGTATGTTATCTCAACAACGGGAAAAGATAACATAAATCACTCTAAACGTACTGTGTGTTAAAAATATGCTATTTTGAATACATCAGACACAGTTCTGAGTTTGTCAGTGATTCTTGCCTAAAAGATCTCAATTTTCTTATGAAGCAGTAACAATTAGGTCCTCCACTTCTCTGACCATATTCTTAGAGTAAGCCAATGAAAAGCAAATTGCTGGATTGAGTCCCACATCGGGCTCCCTGCTCAGAGGGGTGTCTGCTTCTCCCTCTCACTCTCAAATAAATAAAATCTTAAAAAAAAAAAAAAAAGCAAAGTAAATTGCCACCCTTGATATAATATTATCAGGATAACTGGGCTGTTGAGGAACTTACATACCCTAAAACGAAGGGTAACGGAGGGGAAAGACTAAGGAAAGCCTGAATCACAATAAAGAGTAGAAAATAAAACTCGGGATTCCCCAATACCTAACCCAACACATTTAACTTCCTTCAAAGCATAGTGTAAGGTAAGTTTCTAAAACTATTGCCAGTTTCATCCACCCTGAGGGGAAATTCTTAAATCATGAGAACATCCAGAATGCAAGAAGGGTCTACCTAACCCCAAAACTAGTCTCCTACATTCATGTTTCTATTGTTAACAATGCTTATGTGATCACTCCTTGTGGGTGAGCAAATCTATTCCCCTAACAAGAGGGTGACCTACTGCAGTGGGTAAAATGACCCGCTTAACAGAAGATAGAGAATTACTGAACAAGGATCTTTAGTCAGAGGCATAAGCCTATGTGTTCATAGCAAGCAAAAGTCTCTCTTGGTTTCTAGGATTTTCACACAGTTATCCTTTTTTTTGAAGTCAATAATAGATATCAAGTTTTATGGGAGAAAAAAGTGGGCTCCCTTATGCCCCAAAGGAAAATATATATATATACATACTACATAGTTTTGATATATAATACAGATATTACTGAGAAACCAAAATTTATCCTAGCACTGGACTCCCTTTGACCTGTATCAGCATCCTTGATATGGCGGAAAACACATAATTAGAAGACTTAACAGTGAGAAGGCTAAGTTTCACTACTTATAACTGAGAGGTAGCTTAGGCACTCTAAACTTGACTTATTACTGCCTCCAAATGTGTGAAAAGGTATCTGGAAGAGAATGCTGACTACCTGTGATCAAAAGGACAGAAACAGCTACGTTAATTTATAGCATGAGTGCAGTTTAACATAGGAACTTCTCAACTATATAGGCAAACCAAGATAGTACCAAAGATTACAGAATTACTCTGAAGATCTTTAAAAAATAAAATGTAAAAGGATACTTCAGATGATCATTACAGTTTCAAGCAGATGTAAAGGATTAAACGTGGAAACACTTTAGGATCCACTGAGTTCTTGTTACAGATGTCTCAAGGGTAGAATTGCATTGGAATACATACTTCAGAATATACAAGACACTTAGATTACTGATCCTCAAATAGAAGTTTTGTAATGTGCCTATATTTCTTCATTTTCTCTGAACACAAAAATAATTAACCAGCCTTTACAGGCACTCTCAAGCACGTCCATTTAGTCCAGTGTATGTTTTAGTCTAAATAGTTAGAGTACTGGGAATCCCAAGCCAATGAATCAATGCTTAACCCTGGAAGACTGGTCTCAATTAGCATTCCCTGTCTAATACTAAAGTTAAGAGAGAGAATTGTGTTAGACTTCTGCATACAGTTTTCCAGATCCAAGTCATTGAAAATGTTTAAGTGAATTCATGATGATGTATTAAGAAGTTAGAGATGAGTGTGGTATACTCCCTGCCCTTGGTGATCTCATAGTCTCATGATAAAATAGACATATTCATGAATCACTGTTACAGGAAATATGTTAAGAGATGACCTGACTATGGCAGCCCTTGGGAAAGGCATTCTGATTCCCTGTCTTATGTGCTCTTATTTGGCTTTGCAGAAGGGAAAACAGTCACAATCCCACTTGGAATAGGGGCCCTAACACTCATAAATTAGACTAGACAGAGCTAGTCGAATACAACTTTATCACTTTAAAATGAAAGACCTTATACTAGGGAATATGAAGATTGTCCAAACAAGTAGCGACAGAAATGGAATAAAACTAAAATATTGTATCAGTCAGAATAGGCTGCTATGGTACAATAACAAGCCACTTGAAAAACTCAGAGCCTTAAGATAACCAAGTGTCCCTCTTGGTCATGCTACTCATAGCAAGGGGGGCCCTGTTTATGGTCAAGTTCCCTGGCTAATGGAGTCTTCATTTCGACATATGCATCTATTGAAACCCACATGCCAGACCTTAAAGTTTTGGCCAAAGAAAGCCTCATGGTCATACTTGTTATCAGCAGAAAGTCATACCTGTTATGGGCAGAAAGTAGAATCCTATCCTACGTCTGAAACAATAGCCTGGTCATTATCTGACTAAAGCAGAGAACATCCCCAACATACCTCTCTTCATGTAGAGCTCTGTAGGATGCAAAATAAAAACTGAAGCTTAATTTCTTGTCCAAACCTCCCAAATCTCACATTCTTGCTATTTCACTTAAAGGTAACTCTTTAGAACTTTTTTCATTTTTCCACCTAAGGTAGTTAGTGATTTGGGGAATGAAGCAACTTTACTACCATACAAGAATGCTTGATGAAAAAATATGTATTTCTCAGTCAGTTACTGCGAACATTCAGCTCTTCAACTTTGCCTTTGATCTGAATAGAGTCATATATTCTGAACTGGGTCATTCTACAGGAGTCCATGCATTTCCAGTATTTGAAAATATGCTTTACCACTCAGTGATCATCTGATATAATATTGTACAATTCTGTGATGTGTTGTTCAGGAAATATTCAGAACAAAAGCACTTTAGGAACTTCTTGGTTCCTGAAGTTACCTAAAGGAATAGATTTATATCCTAAAAAATTTTTAAAAAGAAAAATGGTAAGACTTACTAAGATCAATGGCATTATAACTAAGACTAACAACTTACATGGTTTATTACAGTGGTATACACATATAAATGTTAAGAAGCCAACTTTCATGGTCGTGAGACTGAGCCCTGAGTCTGGCTCCACGCTCAGTGCAGAGTCTGCTTGAGATTCTCCCTCTCCCCCTCCCTTTGCCCCTCCCCTGGCTTCTCACTCTCTCTAAATAAATTAATCAAAATCATAAATAAATAAATAAATAAATAAATAAATAAATAAATAAATAATAAAATAATGTAGCCCATGAAAAGGGAGTTTGGAATCAAATACCTTTGGAAAATGGTGTAAACAAAGGTAAAAATGTTTTCTACTGAGGAGCAGTTCAGAGATGCTAATGGTTTATAAATCTCAAAGACAGTGATACAATATGCAATGGTTTCCCAATTCATCGTGGAATGTCTTCTATATAGAATTTGTATTAATATCACATAGAATAAGGTTTTTTGGGACAAACTTTAGGAAAGACAATTTTGCAGACAAGTGGTTCTATATATAAGCATGTCTTAACACACTTGAGGATGTAACTCAAGAGATCAGCCATCTGTATAATTATTTGTTCTACATACATAAAATAAAAATTGTCCTATGATGTTATAAGGATCAAACATTCTCAATTGAGGTTTTAGAAAACTATTGCTAGAAAAACATTCAGCCTTCAAGATTATTTCTTTTGAGGGCGCCTGGGTGGCTCAGATGGTTAAGCGTCTGCCTTCAGCTCAGGTCATGATCCCAGGGTCCTGGGATCGAGTCCCGCATCGGGCTCCCTGCTCCTTGGGAGCCTGCTTCTCCTTCTGCCTCTCTCTCTCTCTCTCTCTCTGTCTCTCATGAATAAATAAATAAAATCTTTAAAAAAAAAGATTATTTCTTTTGATACTAATATAGCTATTGCATGTTTTTGTTTAGTGCTAGCACAGTTTTAATTTAAATTTTCTGTATCATGCTATTTTAGAAATGACTGTTCATTAACATGAATTTGAATATTTTAAAATACAGAACACTAATTTCTCTTAACTGCCAAAATTAGTTAATTTACATTTAGTGTAATTACTGAATGTTTTGCTTTAAATCTAATTGTTTCCACACTTTCCACTTGATCCACCTTTTCTCTGTTTTTTTTTTTGAACTCTTGATATTGTTCTCATTCTATTTTTTCCTAATAGTTTCAAAATTATAAACTTTGTGGTTATCTAAAAATTAAAGCATGTATCTATAATATATTATAATCTAAGGTAAATTTATCACCCTCCAAGATAACATATAGTCTGTAGAGCACTAACTCTCCCAAGTTATATGCTGTGTTTTGTATGTGTGATGTAGCTTTACATGTAATTATATATGACATTGGAGGGATTTATTTTTAACAGGCAATATTAGCTTGAATATATACACATACCACTTTTGTGGTTTTTATTTCTTCTCCTATCTTAGGTCTTCAATATGAATAATTTTCCTTCTACTGGAAGTATAATATAAAAATTTCCTTTGCAGGTCAACTATGATAAATCCTAGGACTACAATAAGAAACCATCTTAACTCAGGGCTAATTCATATGTTTCTAGAACCACAAACACTCTATGAACCTAGACTGCAGGACTTCATAAGGGATGGCTTGCCCTTACCCTGAGGATCCAACTTATGATTTACTATTTGATTCCTCTCACTATGTGAGCTTTGGGCTTTTTCTCATCCAACAAGGTCATAAAAAATAAAATTCTAATTTTCCCAAATCCACATATACTTTTGGGGCAAAAGCAGTTTCCTTGTCTAGTTTCTTCACCTTTCTAGGTTTCCATATTCACTTTAATTTTGGCTTGGTAATTTCTATGATCTTGTTAGTTCTTCTGTGCCTTTAAAGATTTTATATTATAATTTACAATTTTTAGCTGTTTTCAGAATGAGAGTCCAAGTTATCTAGCCAGCCATTATCAGAAACCAAAACCCCAGACTGCAAACTGAGGGGGAATTCATTAATGTGTTTGTGTAATATGTATTGAATACCAGGGATCCCAACATTGTGGTGAACATGGAGAAATAACTGGATCCCTAGCAAGAAGTTTATAATCAAAAGCTCATTGTGCAATTCAAACCACTCTGCCTTCTTGTTGGAGTACATAATATCAAAGTAAGAAGGCACCATAGAAAAGGGTCAGAGAAGCAGCTGAGTAGTGTTTAAGAGCACAACACTGAAATGTTGCTCCTAATCTTACTATTTGTGGGCAAATTGATTTTTCTCTCTCTGCCTCAATTCCTCACCTATAAAATGGGAATATAGTAAATACCTTATTGCATTGCTGTGGAGATTAATACATAGAAAACTCTTAGAACAGGTCTATAAAGTTTAAGCCCTCAAATGTTAGCTATTAGTACATTCAACACAGTAGACTACAACTAATTTTATAATATTCTTGATTTAAGATTTTGAACACCAACAGCCAATTAAAAAAAAATCAACAACTTTGTATAGCCTGAACTGGACATACACTCTGAGAATTAATCAACATGCATTTTGTTTATTACCCCCTACTTGACATCAGGCAGTGGAATTCACCTGGTCCAAAACTAAATATGCTAATTGTATTTTATTATTCTCTTGTTTGGACCTCAGGTGGAAATGGTTGGGTAATCATATTAATTAGTTCATAGCACTGGTGTCGAGGGTTAATTATACTAATTAGCTCATACACACCATCCTCATTGGTCCAAGCAAGGTCCTTCCTATTTTATTTACATATCCCCTTTTACCACCCTTTCTTGTTGAAATTCTCCCTTCCCCAAGCAACTTTTCCAGTGTTTTTATGTCTCCTTGAATTTGTGTGAATACTTGTGAAATACTTATTGGTGTTTATGTGATGAGCTAAGTTTACAGCAATTCACCTCCACACTATTTATCCAAAGCCCTCTACAATGCCATGCACAACAAATGCTTAACAGCCTCACAAACACAAGTAACAATTTTGTGCCACCTACCCAGTCAAGCAAGGCAGAAAATTCAGCACTTTGTTGTTGTTGTTGTTTCTCCATCTCTCTCAGCTCCCTCGACCAACCCCTGCCAATTCTACCTGTCTGCAAAATCCATTTCCCTCTCATCCCCACTGCTACTAAATTTCAAGCTCTCAACTCATTTCCCCACAACAGCATCCATCTCATGTAACTCCCCTGCCGAAATTAATTCCCGCGCTGCCAGAATAATTTTTCTAAGCAAAGTTAATAAATAGTATATTGTCTGTGATTTTAGCTTAATATCCAATAACTCCCCGTGGCTCACAGGATAAACTCTAAACTCTAGGTGTATCTTTAAGAATCCTTTACAGTCTGGCCCCAGCTTGAGGCTCACTTTCTCCCATCCTTCTGCACAACCTCATCCAAAGTACTTGCAGAACCCAAGGGCACCAGGCACTTTCACACATCAGTGATTGTGTCCATGCTATATCCTCTACTTACAAGGCTTTCTTTCCTTGTACTCCAAGTAGATTCTTTTCCTTAAGTTCTGTTTTAAATGGCATCTTCACTAAAAGCTCTAAGACTCCAACTGCCACCAACACTATGCCATCACTATCCAGGAAAAAGTGCTGTCCACCTCCGTTTCCTCGGGATTGTATGGGGACCACTGGTGCCACATCTGTCAATTGCAGAGTTGGGATGGTTTTACAGACTGAATTGTGTCTCCCCAGAAACTCACAGGTTGAAGTCCTAAAACCCTGGTACTAGAGTGTGGCCATATTTGGAAACAGGATCTTTAGAGTCAAATGAGATCATTAAATCACCTAATCCAACATAAGTGATATCCTCATAAGAAGAGAAAATTTAGACATAGACATATAGAGAGAGAGTTCTGCCTCCAGACTATAATATCAACTCTTCCCTCAGTCTCCAGCCTGTTGACCTGCTCTGCAGATTTTAGACTTGCCAGCTCCCATAAATCAGTGATCTAATGTCTTAAAATCAGTATCTCTCTCTACATATACAAATGTACAAATATTTTTATATATGAGGATGTATATATGCATATGTAATATATATACATCCCCGTAGATGTATGTATATATGCTTATATGTATAGGGATATGTATATATACCTGTTTGGACATGTGCATACATATTCAATGTCAGATGAATAAGGAGTAAACATTTCACAAAGTGAATTGTTTTATATTTATAATATGTATTTAAAATATATTGCATATACACATTTATTCAAGCAGAGATTAAACCATTTGGGAAGTGCTCCTTCTGTTTCAAGGACCAAGGTATGGAATTCACAGCATTATTTACTCATCTGCTCAATATTATATGGTAATGGGTAGATAACAGGCATACAAACTATAAGGCTTAAAAATATCTATGGTAACATCCTTTACATAGTTTAAGAACAGGAGAGTCCCTCAGATTTTCTATATACCGATACAATCACATAAGTAGGTATATCACCGAAGATTCAACTTTTTTTTTAATCAAACAGAACTAAATTATACCAATATAGTATGGTCACTATTGATTTTGTTTTGGAATGTTCTGCAACTTTGTCCTTATGAACTTCAACTGGCTTTGAGTCTTAATAAATGCCGAAATGAATCTTTATTTTGTGCCAGGAGATTTGTTAGAAGGCAGAAAATAAAATTTTATCCAATAGAGCCATTCTATCCAGATAGAGCCATATTTTAACTGTCTTAAGTCCTAGCATATTAAAGATTAATGTAAGATATCAAACATTATAAACTAACATCCAAACAATTTAGTAGGTTATTTAAATTTTTTCTGGAAAGTCACTCACAATAACAAGAAACAATGCATTATCGATCCCTGTCACCCACTTTAAAGCTATCAGAAGGCCACACTGACTAGTACTGAACTGAAAAGAAAGAAAACAAAAGCCTGAGTGTTTTGACTCACTTGCTTCTCCACTCCGATTTTCCGTCTCCCTTACTGTTCACGCACTGATTGTCCAGGCCAAGTGACAAGTTGAACAAATTGCTTTTTACTGCTCCTTTGATTTGTACAATAACATGTTAATTGCAACCTTGAGCTCTTCTTCTGCCCTATTGATTACATAATCACCTTTGCCCAGTTGATGCTTCCCAGAATGTCAAAAGATGCCTGGTAAAATTAAATACAAAATGGGATCTTTCTCTGTCCACCTCTCTCCAAGTAAATATGGTCCAAAAGCATCTGTAACCTCAAGATTGCTGCCCATCCACAAGGTTCAGTTTTAAAACTATAGTGGAGAAAAAAACAATATTAGAATAACCAACTTTTTCTCCCCACTCTGGGAAGCACTCCCTCCGCCACCTCCAGTATTTCAGATGAGGTACTCCTTTCCAAACCCACTGATACCCAAGGGCTAGATTTGCCAGGAGAAATTAATAGTGGTCATTATAATATGGAAAGCAACAGCTGTACCTGTTCAACCCTATGTTAGTTATATGCAGTTATATGGAGCATAGAGAAACCAGCTAACGTAGATAGCAGGGCTTAATCATATTATCTTTCATCTTGAAACAAACACCTTGCTGTTGACTCTAGAGATAGGCACATCGCATGTCTGGCATTTATCTTATTTGAGTAATACTGAAAATACCACGGTCCATATTCAATCTGTTATGTAGGAGACAGAATTTACATATATGTGACAATGTCACTGTGTTTACTAATGAGTTTGCTAAGTACTATAATAGCTTAGCTATCAGAACCTTCACCTGGTAACATTACTTACCCAGAATCTACCAAGATCCAGGAATCAAATACAGAAGGGCCTTTGAGGAAGCAAAACTTGCATCACACCTTCAATGTGTCTATTTGATACATTTATCAAATAGGGGTACCTCAGTTTTACAATCAACACCTGACATTCAGTCATTAGATTTCCAACCTCAGATTCAATCAGAATCAAAAAGGAGCTGCTACAGGCAAAAATATGAAAGCCCTGAGGAATCACATAATAAAGAACTACTAAATTAAGAGTCCCTCTATTTTTATTATATAAAAATTAAGCCATTACCACCCTGATATGCATTATATGTATATAAAAATATACATATGCATTATATGTATATAAAAATATGCATATACATTGTATGTATATAAAAATATAACACATTATATATATACACACACAGAGAGACATAATACACACACACACACACACACACACAGACATTGGATATAGAAAAATTTTAAGAAAAATGCAGATCTTTAAAAAGGGACATGTTCTATTTACATCCTAATATCACTTATATACCACTACTTGCTTATTTGTTTCCTTCCCCCTTCCCTCCCTCCTGCCCTTCCCCAGAAGATACCTTGGTAAGAAGTTCTTGTTGAAATAGCCTTGGAATATCATGGAATTGTCTTCATCTCATTAATATTTACCTACTTCCCTTTGTTGCTCACTATCTCAGCTACCTGATGATATATAACAAACCAAAATGAGCTGGCTTAGAAACGTTTTATGATATTTCCCAATTCTATGGGTTGACTGGGCTCAGCTGGAAAGTTCTTATGTCTTGTGTGGTCAGCAGAGGTTGCTCATATGATTGCACTGGGCTGGACACTTGGCTAGAATGGATGGAACAGCTTGAGCTAGCGGGATCTCTTCCTCCAGGTTATTCCACTGTATTTAGCAGTCTAGCCTGAGTTTCATTGTGTGGTGGCTAGATTCCCAGAAGGTGAAAGCAAAATGATAAGTCCTCTTAAGGCCAGGCCCAGAAGTTGCACAAGGTCATTTCTGTCATGTCCTATTGATCAAAGCAAATCCTTGGGCCAGCCCAGATTCAATGGGAAGGAGAAGGATTCCACCTCCTGATGGGAATTACAGCATCCATGGACCAGGAGGGGAAGAACTGTAGCAATCAGCTTTGCACAATATCAATCTATTACACTTAAAATTCCAACAGATATCATGAAACCAAGAGTGAAGACAAAACCACAAGCGAATGGGAAGATGGGAGATCCAAGTAGATAAGGTTAGCCAACATGATATAGTGATCAAGGAAACAGGCATTTGTTAGTATCCGGGGAGAAGTGTAGCCAGTAAAGTACAACAGGATTGCAGGCCAAGTGTAAGGACAGGTCAGCAACCATGGAGCCAAAACAAAGGCATGGGACAATGTAAAGAGTGTACACCTGTGGATTATCACTGGAAGCCGTGTGCCCTCTGCACTGGTTTAGCGGACAATGTAAAGAGTGTACACCTGTGGATTATCACTGGAAGCTGTGTGCCCTCTGCACTGTTTTAAGTACTGTCTTTACTTAGTGCACTAAGGACTAAGAACTACATATTTGTGATTAACCTCACAGGGAAGATAGTCTTTGCAGAGTGAACTGCAGAGCAGGATAAGCTTGTTTCTCAGGAGTTGTAATCCAAAAAAGATTTTCTGTTACCCAAAAGATAAGCTAAGCACATGCTTAAGGCTTTAGCAAATGAGGGAAAACAACAAAGAATTCTTTGGTAAGAACTGGATATTAAGAAATTGAGAAGATATTTAACAAGAAAGGACCTAAAGGAAGCTGATTATAAAATCTTATTGTGGGGTATAAGAAACCTAAATAAATAGAAAACTATGCCACTATGGAGCATGGAAAGGCTTAATATCATAAAAGCTAATTTTTTTGCAAGTTACTGTATTAATTTAATACACCTCCATTAGAACGTCTATATAACTGTTCTTATAAACTGTATTAAATTGTCTTTTAAAAATAAATAGGTAAAAAGAATGAAAATACATTAAGCCATCATAATCAAATCAATATGGTATTAACATAGACAAATACATAATTCAGAGGAACAAAATAAAGAATCCTGGAGATGGGAGAAATTCATAATAAAAAATTAATACAAGTGAAGGTATTTTAGTAGGGAAATGGACAGATTATTTAAATGGTTCTGGCACAATAGATTCTCTGGAAGAAAATAAAATCAGATGTCTATCTTATATCAAACAAAAATAAATTCCAAGTCTATTAAAGACTTAAAATATTAAAGAACAAAAAAAAAATCTAGTCTTAAGATTTGTATAAATGATGAGAGGAGGGAAGAGAAAGAGGGCTCTTAAACCAAATGAGAAAAGCAGATTCTGTGAAAGACATACTGACAACATAAAAATTTTTCAGAAGTTCTATAATGCAAAAGATACCACAGCAAAGTCAAAAGACAAAGAGAAATAAGAATATTAGGATTTTTAAGAGAATAGACTCCAGAAATCTTAAAACTACCAAAAATCACACCAAAAAAAATCTAATAAACAAATGGGCTAAGAGTTGAACAATCCACAGTAGTGAAAACCAGCATGGACACTGGACATAGGAAAAGATGATCACCCTCACTACTAACCAGGAAATGAAAATCAAAGCCACAACATATCACTTTACAGCCATCAGACTGATAAATACCTGAAGGACCTGCCTTTTCTTGGGTTTTTCTCTAAAGCTAACTCTGGATAAGGATCTGATTGCAGGTGTTTATTTGGGGGGTAATCTTAGGGAAGAGTTCAGGGGGTGGGGAAAATGAGACAAAGAAAGAGGGAGAGCTGATAAGAGGGGTCATTTTTGTTATAAGGACCCCTCCCATCCCCACGGGTAGTAGAGGCTCAATTCCACCAGGATCTCCTAAGAAGTCAAGAGAAGTTCTCCCAAAATTGTTCTTGCAGAAAGGAAAGGAAAGGGGAAGGGGAAAGGAAGGGAACTGGAGGAAAAGGAAGGAAAATGAAGGGATGGAAGGGCACTAATCAATGGAGGGTACGCCATCATTTCCAAGTTGCTCATACATACAAGTGTAAATCCAGAAAATTCACCATCATCCAAGGCACTGAGGAGCCCAGGGCAGAAAATGACACAGAAAGCACTTATAAAAGAGATCAACTGGAAGTTATTTTAAGCCTACAGGTAATATCCATTCCAGGCATGTATAAAATCCAAGATAAAGCCCAGAAGATTTGAAATAAGGTACCAGAGATATTTTCTCCAAACCGTCCATAATAACTACTCCTGGCAGAGATGGGCTTTCATCCATTGCAAGAGGATATGTATACCATCATAGCCTTCTGTCAGATGGTTTGACAACATCAGTAAGACTCTGAATACATATTCCCTTTTTGCCCAAAGAGCCTGCCTCTGAAATCTATCCTATACAGATAAAGGCATAAAAGTTCACAAAGTTGTTTATAGCATTTTACAAGATAGGAAAAAAAAGTGACTACAATATAGAAAGAGTTCAATTATTGTATGTCTATATCATGGAATGTTATGCAACCACCAGGAGAATGAATCCAATGTCTAACAACTGAATCAGATTTCCAGTGTACTATTTTATGAGAAAAAAGTGTGACAATAAACTTGTCTTTGTAAAAGAAAGCCTAATTTTCTAAGGATATGTTTGTGATTACATGCACAAGAAGAAAAAGTGAAACAATGCAAAGTTGCTTAAATGAGTTAAGTTGGATAAGAGGACAGACTGGTAGAGATGCAGTATATGTGGGGGAAAGGACAAATGAAGAAATGTGAATGGAGGAGAGCAAAAAGGGTTGCAAACCAAAAAAAAAAAAAAAAGTATTGCACTAGGGCTCTGCACAGTTAAATTGTGTGTTCAATAAATTTTAAGAAAACATGGTCATAATCCTACTGGAAATAATTTTAAAATTTAAATGAACTTCTCTGTAGTTTTATACTATGCATAAAGAAGGCAAAATAGAACAAGCTTTTGGCTTTAAGAACTTCAGTAGACCCTGTAGACAATGAAGTTGAGACAGGTTCTTTAGTTCATTGAAAACACAAAACAGTTTCCTGTGTTCAGTGGGGCCCAGAGAAAAGACTGGAAACTTCTACCTAATGTAGTCACTGAACTCCTTTTTTCATGAAGCATGTGTAACACTTTGAGAGAGACCTAGGCAGCCCCACTTTTGTTGTTGTTTTTGTTTTTACATCTGGGGGACAGATTGCAGAAAAATAGGATGAAAGTGAGACGAGAAGTTACAACTAATCTTTTAGAAAAGGATAAACATTAAGTTTATAGATTATATCCTTATTTATTAATTATACATCTATCATGTCTGTATTGTTAGTGAGGCAGAAAGGCATTCATTGTCTGGAATGAAACTGTACCCATGCTGTGGTTTACCCTTCATGTGTTCATATTTGGATCTATTTGTGCTGAACTCGGTACTTTAGCAAGACTTAAGTTTTACCAATACTTGCGAGCCAACAAAAACCTAAGTCTTTACTGAAGGAAATAGTTTGGGCTCTTTCCACATCTGAACTTGTAGAAGTAAGTGACAAACTAATTCATGCTCAGGTAGGCAGAGGCTGAAAAACAAGCAAACAAAAAAATCACTGTGTACAACGAGCTCTTCAGGGTTGAAAGAATTACACTATAATTTTGATGATCGTGTTGATATCTAAGAATCACTGAATTTCAGAGACAAGGAAACAATCCACAACCTCCTTCCACCCTCACTTTATGTACTGAGGAAAACTGATACCTGAAGAAGAAGTAGTCACTGTTTACAGGGTTCTTCCTTATATTCCAGATACTGGTCCCAAAACTTTCATACATTGTGCCACCACAACCTTATGAATAGGTCATTATTATTTTTACTTTTACAGATGAGGAAACAAAATTTGATGGGCAAATTCATTAATCTAAGATGATATAACAAGAAAGTAACAGGACAAAGATTTAAACTCAGGGCAATCTAACACTCCAGTCTCATTTAATTCTATTATATTCATTCTGCCATGTAGTTAAGAGTTGTGGAACTGTGTCAGTCCAAAGAATCACAGGGAACGTCTCTCCCTGCACCTAGTATATAATCTAAGACTACACAGACAGTAGGAAAAAGTCAGACACTGCCATTTGCTGCAAAATTCTATTATACTATGCACCATATCAAGTGTTTTAGGCATAATCATTTCATGCTTACAGTAAACACAGGAGATATGGACTCTGATATCAAAACTGAATCCCAAAATGTGAAGTTTAAGGTGACAAAATGAAGTAAACCAAGACTCACACTTTTGATCTGCTTCACTCTAAAGCTAAGCTAACTTTGTTTCTAAGCTAACTTTTTCCTCTCAGTGAAGAAAAAAGTCTATTTAAAATGAAGAACCACAGCATGTCAAAGTAATACCTCACCGTCCAGGGTCATTTCATGTGAGAACTAATGCTACAGAACACCAGGATTTACTTCATGGTTGCTATTCTCAAGCGTTTATAGAGGGTCTCAATAACTAGGAAGATATTTTAGTTTCCTAATCATAAACAAAATCAACGTTCAAAGTACAATGGCCTTCAGGGTTGTGAAAGTTTTAAGATAAATGCCTGATTACAAAGGAGAAGGACTGATAGGCCAGAAGGTGAGCCACTGATGAGGCATGGTGCCTAGACCTAAGAAGGAAGACTTCAGAGAAGATACTGTTTTTATGGAGACTATTCAAATAAATACCTAGTGAGAATGTACAGTGTGAACCCTTTCCCTCATCTCCCCTAGGAAATCCTTGACTTAGTAGTACCCTAGAACAAATGGATTATTTTGGTGAACATGAAGAAGGGCAAAGAATGGCTTCATTTTTGGCAAGAGGTAAAAATTGATACTAAGCATCAATAGAGAGGACATATGGAAATTTCCTAAGGAAATGGGAGCCCTATTCACTACTCTGCTGTCTTCTAAGCCAGTGGCCATTTTTGTCTTTCCTCCAGTCCCCATAACTTCTTCCCTGCACCATTAGCACCTCACTATGGTATTTTTCTAATAACCTTTAGTCACTGTGAACACCACTGAGTATTCTTCCTTCATAAAGAACCAACAAAGGAACACAAGATGGGAAAGGACAGAGAAGTTGCAACAATGATTATCGTCAGATTTTCTACGCAGAGCCCAAGGGAGAGAAGCACGGGGCTGACAAGCAAGGTTGCATCTCTAACCACATGCAATTTCTTCCAGTGTTAACATGTACGTCTGAAGTGTTTTCTTTAGGGCAGGGAAAGACTTCTTTCACTGCTGAAATTGGAAGGATGTTATTTTATTTGGGTTGGTTGTCCATTCATCCATCCACAATCCAGAGGCACCAGGTAACTCAAAAAGTCCTATGATGCATGTACATCACTCAGTCTCCCGCAACTGCATAGGCAAGAAGGGAAATCAGCATTAACTACTGTCAAGGAATTACCATTTTATCCAGAGCTATTTTCTTCTTACAGTTATCTGGATGTGCGACTAGCTGTGTAACCTTAAGCAAGATACTTGTATTTTGGTTTTCTCATCTGTAAAATGGATCTAACAAGGGCATGCAGTAGGAATGTTATGAAGAGTCGGTAGGATTAACAGTAAAACACTTAGCCTAGTATCTGATACATGGTCACCACTGAAAAAACTGTATTTCAAAGTCAAAGAATACAGACTAGGGCTATGATGTTATATATCAGTGCTTCTCAAAGCATCTGTGATGAAGGATCAAATTGCCCCTCCTCATCTACCCACCCAAGCCATCATGGACTCTTATTTCTGTATTGCTGTATTTGGAAGTCATGACAAGGTCAGACAGCTTTATAAGTATCAAAATGTGTCCTCTTAATTTCTGTACATATTTCATTGCAGCCCAGTAAGTTTGTGGACCAACATCTATCTATGAACCATACTTCGAGGAGCATTTTAATAGAATATCCTCACTGTCTCATAAGACAAGTTTAAAATAATGGCTTGTTGCCATTCTTTATTGGAATTCTGTGAAATTATCCACTTGAAGTGGAGCTGCAGTCCACATAAGCAAAATGAAATGGATAAATCCTGGTAATATGTACATATTCAAGCAAAAAATGCATTCATCTTATCTGTCTCTATAATTGAGGCAAAAAGAATATTAGGGAGTCAGAATTATCAAAAATTATCAATATATCAAGAATTATGTACCAAAGCCTCTTCAACTCTGATGTGTCAATTTCTCCATCAGGAAAAAGAAAACAGTTCAAGTATCCCATATGGCTCTGTAAGCCTATAAGAAAAAAAAAAAATCAGAAGAGTGCAGTAAATTGCATCATTTATCAAAATAGTTGGTAATAATGCCACACCAGACCTGCACTTGACACAAGCACATAACATATTACTAGTCCCAAGCCATCAGAACATGCACAGAAGACTATTTTCAAAAGCACTTACCATTTATTCAAAGTGTTTTGAAGTGTAAGAAGAGGCCAATTCCTAGGCAGTCAGTACATTCTTCAAGCCAAGCACACTTAAAATCACCAAGCAATAGATTTGACTACCTACCATAAGAAAAATAATAGTCAATTAATCCTACAATAACTTTTTATGTGCACTAGTACAAAAGTAATATTGGAGTCCATAATATTACATATAAATTACTCATAATGAAATGTGGGCACTAGATTTTTAGATTATTTTTTTTAAAGATTTATTTATTTATTTTGAGAGAGTGAGAATGAGAGAGAGAGAGAGTACATGAGAGGGGGAGGGTCAGAGGGAGAAGCAGGCTCCCCGCCGAGCAGGGAGCCTGATGCGGGACTCAATCCCGGGACTCCAGGATCATGACCCGAGCCGAAGGCAGATGCCCAACCGACTGAGCCACCCAGGCGCCCTAGATTATTTTTTAGAAAACAAAATCACCATCCAAGTAAATACCTATTATGGTTTGAAAATTTAAATTACAAAACTGACTTCAAAGAAACTAAGAAAAGTAACAGTGATCTCCATATGCTGTACACCTACCCACAAAGTATAAACTCAAGTTATTTTCTTGAGAATAACTGGTGTACATTACTTCATGTATAATGTGTTAGATGATCTTAGAAGAATCATATTGACAAGTTAAAAATCACCTCATTCAATATTTCACTAGTTTTATTGACTAACAAAAATTCCTATTTCTGTGGCTAACAATTAAAATCACAATGAAATAACCAATAACCCTACATCATTACTAGAACAACCAAAAACAAGGAACAAAAAAGAAAAACAGCAATGCAAAGTGCTAGCAAGCATCTAGAACTTCTAGAAATCTCATTTATTTCTGGTGGGAATTTAAAAAAATGTTATAGATACTTTCAAAGACATTTAGGTAGTTTCTTATGAACAGTCACTTACCATGTCACCCAACAATCCCACACCTGGGTACTCCTCCCACAAGAAATAAGAACATACTTTAGATTGATACTATAATGTACAGTTGTGATTGAGTGACAACTGTAGTTTGTAGCAGACCCCAATAGAACCAAGAAGGTCTATGACACTTCGCTTTTTTGAGATAGTCCTTGTAATTCTAAACTGCATTCAATCAAAAACTGTTACAACATGAAAATTAACAGGTGTGTGCAAATACAGACATGTCAAGAACATGAAGGCATATGGCCATGGTGCAGTGATGCAAGACAATCTTTGTAGGATTTTTTTTAATAACAAGGACCACAAATGGAAAAATCCATATGTCAAACATGATCTCCTAAGAAGTATATTTCTGGCTTAAGTATAAACACAAGAAATGTGTTCATTTAAGAGATACGTTTTTCATCATAATGTGAGCTGTACAAATTCAAATTTACTTCAAAAATATATAGCACAAAACTAGCTGAGGCCTTCTGAATACACGTACCTCAACATTAATCACTAACATGGATCTTCAGAGTACCAACTTTAGAGAGGATTATTCAATGAATATTCCTGTGCTCAAAAACTATTTCCTCGGAATTACCCTCAGGGCTTCTGCACAACTCACATGAGAAAAGCGATCTTTATAATTAAGTTTTACCTTTACCAAACTTATCCAGCTGCATCACTAACATTATTTCATCAGACTTTGTTTCAAATAGCATCTGTAAATTTCCAAAAATAAAATTCATCTTGGAGCACAATTTGCCACCTTGCTCTTATCTCAAAATAGACTGGCTGTGTAGTGGCTCCAAGTTCACAATACCAAGCAAATGGTGGTAAAAGGGAAAAAAAGTTTTATTAAATACATTCTTGTTGGTAGGGTAAGCAGCACTTCACTAAGGCACAAAATTTAAGAGGAGCAGTGCCCAAAAAGCTATCAGGATAAATGTTATGATTATAGTATTTTTAAAACTCCAAAATCAACATGAGAATATCCATAATGAACAAAGCATCAAATTTTAATTTAAATAACATTAAATCCAAACTTGCATTTGTGTGACACACTTCACTCATTTGATTATTCACTAGGAAAGGAAAACACCCCAAAGGCTTACAGAAGAACAGCAAGAGATACACTCCAAGTGAAATGGCAATCTCCAGATGTGAGAAAATATTTGCAAATTACATACCTAATAAAAGGTTAACAGCTAAAATATTTAAGGAACTCCTACAACTCAGTAGCAAAAACAAAACCAAATAGCCCCCCCGAAAAAAGTGGACAAATGACCTGAATAGGTATTTTCCAAAGAAGATATTCAAATGACCAAAAGTGATATGAAAAGGTCATCATCAGGGAAACGCAAATCAGAACCACAATGAGAGATCACCTGTTATAATGGTATCATCCAAAAGACAAGACAAGTGTTGGTGAGGATGTGGAATAAAAGGAATCCTTGTACACTGAGGTTGTGAATGTAAATTGGTCCAGCCACTCTGTGGAGAACAGTATGGAGGTTCCCCAAAATTAATAGAGTCATGATATGACCTAGCAATTACACTTCTGGGTATATATGCAAAGAAAATGAAATCATTGTTTCCAAGAGATATCTCTACACCCATGTTCACTGCAATATTTACAATAGCCATGGAAGGAAACTAGGTGTCCATCAATGGATGAATGGGTAAACAAAATGTGAAACACACGCACTGGATTATACAGCCATTGCAAAGGAAAACTTGCCATCTACAACAACATGGGTGAAACTTGAGGGCATTATGCTAAGTGAAATAAGTAAGAGAAATACAAATACTGTACGGTCTCACTCATGTGAAGTTTGAAAACTCAAACTCCTAGAAGCATATTGGTAGTTGCCATAGGTGGTAGGAAGGGGGTGGGGAAAACAGGTAAAGGTGACCAAAAGGTATAAACTCCCAGTTTTAAGATAAATAAGTTCTGGGGATGTAATGTAAAGCATGGAGACTATAGATAGTAATACTATATTGTATATTTGAACATGGCTGACATTAGCTCTTTTAAGTTCTTATCACAAGAAAAACTATGTAAGGTGATAGATATTAAACATCTTGTAATTCATATACATATATACGTATCAAATCATTATGTTGTACACCTTAAGCTTGTACAATGTTAATTATCTCAATAAAACTGGGGGAAAAGGCTTATGGGGAAAAATTCTGATTCCCTTGTCATTGTATCTTACCTTGTGAAGCCAGGTACCATGAGTTGTACCCAAGCTGTCACCGGAAAGATTCCAGATTTTATACAAAGTGGGAGTGTCACCTGACTTCTCCAGCCCCACTGGGAAAACAAATGTGGTTACATGAACGATAAAATTCAAATTCCACCAGCCTGTTCCCCAAACTAGGTAGTACAGAATTTCAGCCTCTTGCAAGCACCCTCCAGGGTAGCTTATGTGTAGTTAGGAGCTCCAACTGCCTCGGGGGCTGCCTTGCACATATTCAAAGTTAGGGCTGGGGAGTTCGACTATACTCACACTCACATACAAAAATTCTATTTCGCACACAGTGATCACCTGTCTCTCACATTTCACAAACATGCTTAGAGTTGGCATGGGGTGAGGCAGGGGCAGTTTTCTTGACTTGTATTGTATGGACAGAGGTTTCTGTGATTTGTCCTGCATAACTGACCACCCCAACCTGCACATATGCAGACAGGCTAAAGAATATTGTTTATGAGACTTATGCTGCAGGAGTGACCTAGGGAGCCTGGTTAGTTGACATTAGCTGGCTTCCAGGTCAGAACTAGCCCTTCTGGTCTGGACACCAAGAGGTATAAATTTTGCCTTGCATCCCCTCTAGCTCCAGGCTGGGATGCCCCCCTCCCAGTGGAATCCAGAAGGGGAGATGAACACCTAGCTCAGGTTCCTTGAATATGTAAAGACATGATAACATAGGACTGCAGCTCGCTCCAAACTGTACTAGGCAAACAAACATTTAACTTCAGACCCCATCATTTGCCCTATAAATATGGCCCTTATGGGGATGGTCACTTGGAAGTCTTACCTGAGGGGAGGACACTCCTCCCAGGCCTCTCAATCGGGACTCCAGCCTGGCTGTCTCCACGGGCCTTCCCCAGCTAATAAGATTGGATCTTCTAAGTACCCGATTTGATGTAACCCTGTCTTATTCTCCTTTACTGCTTAGTATTTCCCTCATCTATGCACAGATTTCCCTTTTCTTCTTTGTTTCTATCAGATTTTATAATGTCAATAAAGTGTTTTCTCCCCTTTGAAATGGACAGTATGGCTGCCGTGAATCTTTTCTCTAGAACATGACCTCACTAGGTGTTTCAAAACAACTCATTAAAAAAAAAAAAAAATCAAAGTAGCTTGAATAGTATGCATGTTCATTCTGGAGAATATCATGTTATAATCCCATGATAGCTATACTCCAGATGCCCAAACTTGGCCACAAGTTCTATGCTGAGCCAGTTTTGGTATTTCTTCATCTCCTGAGAAGAACGCTGAGGCCTTTGGAGAGGGAATTGGGTTAGGGGACTATAAAGTGTGAATGGGATTCGGTTTCTCATTTAGGGTCCTTCCTGCTGAGGCAGACTATTATAATGGGTTAGTGGAAGAGTTAACTCACCCCAGAGGGATATTAAAAAAGAGCTGTCAGTAAGATTAAGACTAGCAAAGCACTTTGTAAATGAAAACTAGCACTCATTAAGGAGGGCATGTATTGCAATGAGCACTGGGTGTTATACGTAAACAATGAATCACAGAGCACTACATCAAAAACTAATGGCATACTGTATGGTGACTAACATAGAATAAAAAAAGAAAGAAAACTAGCACTCAGAATGCCAAGTACAGAATAATCAAGGCTATTCTTTCAAATAATTCAGTCCTTTCACCTCAGTTACACACATAATTAAGTGGATTATTTGTGTCTTTTTTTTTTAAGATTGATTTATTTTAGAGAGAGAGTGCACATGAGAGTCAGGGGAGGGGCAGAGGGAGAGAGGGTCTTAAGCAGACTCCCCACTGAATGTTGAGCCCCACGCAGGGCTCAATCTCATGACCCTGAAATCATGACCTGAGCCAAAAATCAAGAGTCAGAGGCTGACCCAACTGGAACACCCAGGTACCCCTGAATTATTTGTGCCATTTTTAAAGGGTCATTCTGGAATTAGGACATGCTGGTTTTGTAACCACAGAATCCTTGAAATTTGAAAAAATCTCTACTTCCCAACTTCTGGTGGAATTGCCTTGAAATTCTCCAGCATTATTGAGCATCCTATTGGTACAGGTCTAGTAAAGGAGAATCTTCATTCCAAGGTGATGTTTCATGTTTAGTCTTAGAGCTTCTCCTACCCAGTTTTCTTACAGTTTGCTCTCCCTTGGTGGAAGCTACCATCTACACTGAGTTGTTTATTATTTTATTATTCATTGATGTATACACCTCCTCAAGTATCTCCCATCTTGTTTATGCATTCAATCAATGAATGAATTCAACAAGTGCCTGCTACTTGCCATACACTTTTGAAAAAGTTTACAGCCCCCAACCAAGCCAAAGATGTCTGCTCTCATGAACTGTGCATTTTTAGAAATAGCCACACTTCACTGCTCCACTTCCTGGATCTTTCCTTTAAAGATAAGTGTCTCAAACAAAAAAAAAAAAAAAAAAAAAAATGCAGGGGCACCTCAGTGGCTCAGTTGTGAAGCGTCTGCCTTCAGCTCAGGTCATGACCCCAGGATCCTGGGATTGAGCCCCACCTCGGGCTCCCTGCTCCGCGGGAAGCCTGCTTCTCCCTCTCCCACTCCCCCTGCTTGTGTTCCTGCTCTAGCTGTGTCTCTGTCAAATAAATAAACTGTTTAAAAAAAATGCATAGTACCACTCTCATTTCTCTTTTATTCCATAGCCTACTATCTCCTGGCTTTAATCTCACACACTTTTTGTTTCAATCCAATAGTCTTTGTGTATTGTTTTTCCTTTTGCCCTCCCATGACCTCTCTATAGCACTTTTTAATATTGGCCATTCCATCATTTTGAAACCTCTTCTGTGATACTACCTTTTCCTGGTTTTCCTCTAGCCTCACTGGCTACTTATTGCTGATATTCTTTCTGGTCTTCTTTGATGCCCCCCTCACTTCATCCCTTATGTATTCGGACATGTTGGGATCCATTTCTGGTCCAATGTTATCTACTCTTTCCAGAGTGGCATCATCCAGTTATTCAATTATAACTATGTACTGAAAGGTCCCAAATATGTATCTTAGACTCCTGTTTCTTTTCAATGCAGAACTCAAATTTTCCACCTGCCCTATCTGGCATATTTATTTGAATCCTACAGGCATCTTAACTGTGTGTAGCTGGGGGCATGTTACAGCTCTCCTGCCAAACTGCCCTACTGCTTCTGCCCCCCTGCCATAACGTTCCATTTGGAACACCACTGCCAACTACAAGCCAGAAATATGGGTGCAATCCTGCACATCTCCTTCGGAGTCTTTCCCAGCTCACTAAGCCTTATTCTTTCTTATTATGTCTTGACTCTTTTTTTCTTCATACTCACTGCCCCTGCCTGGGTTTGGGTTACTTCATTTCCCATCCAGATTCCTCCAAGAAACTATTTGGTCCTTTCGTCTCGGTTTCATTTTGCTCTAATCCTTCTCCATATTGTTTTTTAGAGTGACACGTGACGAAGGCTAGTTTGGTGCCATTCTCACTTTAAATGTTTCAAAAATTTCTCCTGCCATTTATATGGCAGACAATGCCCTTCCTATAGGACCCTCTACCTATTTGTACAGCACTGAAACTTATCTCATCTCCCTCATTGCTTGCACTCAGGTCACCCTTCCCTAATGTGCTAGACTGTGTCTCAGGACTCAGGGCCTTTGCATACCAGTATATGCAAAAGTTCTACCAGTTCTACCTAGAACATTCATTCCTTGTTCCTATTAGCTTTCCTTGTCTCTTCTCACATGTCCTTCTAGACTTGACTTCATCTTCCCCATCAGAAGCCTTCTCCGATCCTTGTCTCCCCAGTGCCTCTCAAATTCCTACAGGTTTTGATTCGTATCTTCACTGCACCACTTTCTTAATGTATTATTATTGCTCATGTACTTATGTTTTCTCTAACAGACTATGAGCTTCCTGAGTCATGGCTCATATATTATTTGTGTTTTTATATGCATGTATCCAGAGTGCTTCACCTAGTATTCAAATTTTAAGAACTCTGTGTATTCACTTTGAACTGATCTTCATGATTTCTAGCCTTTAACATTTGCTATAGTTTATAGACTTCCATGCTCTACCCTGCTCAGTGCTATCATTCTCTCCTACAGGCCAACTGCACACCTTGTACATACTTCCATTATTACACACAGCACCCTATACTCTCATTTTAGTTCTTCTTCTATTAGGCACTGTGCTCAGCAGGTAGAGAAATCGATCTTGCTTTTCCAAATACCTAGCACAGTGCTTGCCACATGAGAGGAAATCAGGATATACTATGAAATGGAGCTAAATACCTAAAACATTTACAAGTCAGCTTGCCAAATACAAAACAAGGCATATAGGTTTTAACTTTACCAGCATTCTTCCATCTTAAACTGGAGTTTCAAGGGAGAAAAAGAAAATCATACTTTAAAAACAGACTCTGAGAGCATGCAAACCTGGATTTCCCTAAAAATCTTTTACATCTAGGGATGTATGCCATTACATTAATGAAAAATTTCATATAAAAAGGGTGTGAATTAAAACCTAATATATCTTTAGGGTCAGGGGTGCTGAGTAGAATTTGAAAGTAATATATGAGATAATGCCAGGGCCCCACCACCTTTACAGAAAAAGAAAGCTCTGGACTTGGCAATCTCATGGGTGCTTTAGGATTTGAACTGATTCCTACCCAGAAGATAGAATTGCTTAGAGACTAAAACATTGTATCTAAAATATATAAATTTAGGAGTCTTCAAAAGCTGTTCAGCTTTTATTTTTAAATATTTTATTTGAGAGAGAGAGAGCACACAAGAGGGGCGAGGGTCAGAGGGAGAAGCAGACTCCCCACCGAGCAAGGAGCCCGACACAGGACTTGATGCTGGGACTCCAGGATCATGACCTGAGCTGAAGGCAGTCGCTCAACCAACTGAGCCACACAGGCGCCCAAAAGACTGTTTAGCTTTTAGATGTTTATATTTTTAGATTAAAAGGAAACTTTTCTTCTACTTTAGCAATCTACAACAGAGCAAGAAGAAATTCTTAATCGTTCTGTATTATTAACTTCATTAGAGTCTTGTCAAAATGAGAAAAATTAAAAAAAAAAAAGACAATGGTGGGTATACTTGGAATTTGGGGCTATCTTCATAGTTACAAGTTTGACTGAACTGGTCACCACACATTCAATTATGGGTAGAACCATAGCCTCAAATCAGCTTGGCCTTGGCCTATTTAATATTTGTTTTATCACAGATGGAGAGAGATACGGGTAAAGGAAATAATTATCGTGATCAGATCTTTTCAATAGAAGGACTATTACATACAAAATGCCCAGACAAGTAGAATCCAATTTCACTGGGCTTGAATTATATAGACAATCATCAAATAATTTATTTGCAGGGCACCTGGGTGGCTTAGTCATTAAGTGTCTGCCTTCGGCTCAGGTCATGACCCCAGGGTCCTGGGATGGAGCCCCACGTTGGGCTCCCTGCTCAGCGGGGAGCCTTCTTCTCTGTCTCTCACTGCCCCTGCTTGTGTTCCCTCTCTTGTTGTATCTCTCTCTGTCAAATACAAATCTTTAAAAAATAGTAATTTGCTTATATGTATATTCTACAAGAGAAACACTGATATAAAACATACTCTAACTATACAGCTATATTTGTGTATGACACAAATATACATGTGTATTATAATAAAAAATATTGTAGGATATTAAGATTGTTAAAATAATTTTCATAATCATGAGGTCATATAAATATGAATGATCACATGGCAAATATTTTGTTCAAGTCACTGAAGAAACCAGAAAGATATTATAACTGGTCCAAAGGAGAATTCAAAGAATGAGCCTATATGGGCAATCAGGAATGTTTACATGAACAAATAGATACAAAATTAGTCAATATCTGTAAGTAACTAACAATTGCATTTGTCTGGACACAATTCATTTGCATTTTTATGAACAAGCAACATTTGCATTATTATCAATTTTCTATAATTTAGGGGTAATCTAATCATTTTGCCAATTTCAAAGACCAGATCTTTGCTCCATTTTGTTAAAGAAGCAATATCTCCCCACCCTTTGCATACAAATAAGATGGCTTTATCTGTTCACTCCCCTATTTTTCCCAAGCTGATTAAATTGTCATTCTTACTCTAAACATAGTTTCAGAAACCGTAAGGAAAATCCTCCTTACCTAACATCCAAAAGAACTTTCCTACCTGCTGACTTATATCTGAATTTCACATAGGGAATTGCCTAAGACTACAAAAAAAACTACCAAAAGCGGCGGGGAGGACCCTAAGTTTATTAACTTGACAGGCAGGAGGAACATACAACAATGTCAAAATTCACTGAGTAGTTCACCTTGGGAGTGGGGGTAGGAAATTCAGGAATATCAAGGAAAGCTGGTTTGAAAACTCATACTCTAGAGAGAGCACAGAATGAATCCTCAAGTCTGTACATAATTGGTTAAAGAAAATTCCATTGTTCATTGGTCAAAAATGAGTTTTCAAATGAGACCCAATAAGGGTTGGTGTACTGAGGTCATTCAAACTTCATGATCCTTTAACATCTTTAGCTATTTAGAAGAAGCTTAGTGAAACAGTATTCAGCTTTGCTGTCTCCCAGATAAGTGCTGCTGTAAGCAGAAAATTTTCATTCTCACAATGTCGCCTCTTAGACCAGGAGTCAGAAATATATGGCTGTGGACCAAATCTACAGCCCTTTTTAGTATGACCTGTGAGCAAAGAATGGTTTTTACGTTTCTATAGGATCATTAAAAAAAAAAAAATTTTCTAACAAAACACAAGAGGCATGCCACAGAGACTATATGTGGCTCCCAAAGCCTAAAGTATTTGCCATCTGGCCTTTTACAGAAGTTTGCTGACCCCAATCTGAAACCACAACGTTTAATGAGGTTTACATTGCAGATAACCCTGGGAAATAGGAAATGGACTGCATGTTGCAATGAGGTACCAACATGATGGGGTCTTTCCTGAATTATAATGATGGAAAAGGAAAGTAACAGGCACTGATTTCACAGAGGGGATATCAACAATGGAAAGCGGAGTTAGCTGGCAAACATCGCAACTGGCTAGGAAAGAGGCAGAAAAGGAAACTAATGAAAGTAAGATACCCCATTATGCAAGAAATGCCTCAGGTCACACTTCTCAAAAAGCCAACCATGGCATGTCCTCATTTGTAGACCCAAGAAGGAAATCAGTGAGCATAAAAGCCAAACAACTCTAAGAAAAACTATATTAAATCTGCTTCTCAGTTTATATTTTTAAATTTAAGTGTACAGAGGAAAAGTTTTGCTGCCCATACAGAATCTAGGATTGGGAGAGGGGCAACTGGTAGATCTTCTAAAGCCAAGTGCTATAAGTCACCTCTGCCCCGTATCAAGAAAGCGGCATCTTTGATTTTTTTTTTTTTTTTTTTTTTGAGAGAGAGGGACAGAGAGAGAGAGGGAGAGAGAGAAAGTGCAAGCAGGGGAGATGAGTAGAGGGAGAGAGAGAAAGAGAATCTCAAGCAGGCTCCATGCAGAGTCCGAAGTGGGACTCAATCTCAAGACTCTGAGATCATGACCTGAGCCAAAATCAAGAGTCGGATGCTTAATCAACTGAGCCACCCAGGCGCCCCAAGAAAGCAGTGTCTTTGAGTGCTGCTGTTTGGGTGGCCACACTTAAGCTCTGCAATGAGGCAAGTGCTCCTCACACTGTAGCCGGACCACGGCCAGCCTAACTGGATGATCCTGGGATCACTACCTCCAATCCGGTCTGCACAGCACTGGCATACAAAGTGGCCAATGACAGGATTCTCTCACAGATCTATACATCCAGTCCTCAATTGTTTTTCTACTTCTCTAATCCACCCTTCTACTTCTTCAGAAACAGCTCTCATCGCAGTTCTCACCCACTTGCCACTAAACCAGTGTAATACCCTCACAGCAGGCTCTTCCCTGTCTTACATGTTTCTTGCCCACAGAATAATCATCATTACTATCAGCTTCGCCATTGTTACAGAACCTGCGGTAGTCCTTCTTCAGGCAATACACATCTCTGGGAACAGAAAGGGATATAAGCACAAATGCTGTCCCTTTCTCCTGCTCCTCTGCCTTCTCCCTGCCCCTGCCCCCCAACCCTTGATGGTGATGGAATTTCTGATGGGCAATCTAGCAACATGGATCAAAATTTAAAATAAGTGTATGTTTTAGTCTCTGGCTGCTAGAGCAAAAAGATCCCATAGACTGGACAGTTTACACAACACACTTGTTTCTCACAGTTCTGAATGCTGGGAAGTCCAAGATCAAAGCCACAGCAGATTCATGTCTGGTGAGAGCCCTCTTCCTGGTTCATAGACTCAACAATGTCCTCACCTGGCTAAAGGGGCAAGAGAGCTCTCTGGTGTCTCTTTATAAAGGCACTAGTCCCATTCACAAGGACTCTACCCTTATAACCTGATCATCTCCCAAAAGGCCCTACCTCCTAAAATCACATTGGGGGTTAGGATTTTGACATATGAATGGGGGAAAGGGGTATGTGGACATGTTCAGTCCATAACAGTATGCCCTTTGATCTAGCAATTTTAGGACTTCATCCATTAAGTTATAATCAGAGCAGTACCCAAAAATATGAATAGGATATGTACTGTGATAATTTGTATACCAGTAAAATCAAGAAAATATATTTGATAGGGAATTTGGCTAAACAAATTATGGTACATCTATAAAAGATCACACAGAGAATTAAAATGGCAAGATGGATATTTGTGTGTGTACCTGGAAAGGTAGCAATAATGCACAGGTTATATGGAAAAGGAGGTTATAAGCCTATTTAATGCAAACTCAATTTTATACAATTGAAATTTTCATTTTCTATTTTTATACTTTCATAGGATTTGAATTCCTTACAATAAATATATTACTTTTGCAGTAAATAGATGAAAACGCTTTGTACCTTTATTCAGAGTCCCACATGAAACAACCTTTCCAGCTTTACCCCTATTGTCCTACTAGTTCTTTCACTCTAATCTGGTTTAACAGTTGCCAAATTATGTTCTTTAATGCCCTGACTTTGGCATTTTGCTCCAGGTTTTCCCAGCCTGGAAAGCCACTCCCCACCTCAGCCTTGTCCCTCTCTTCTGCTCATCTTTCCAGACCCATCTCCAATTCCTCCTACGAGTCTCCGCTCAGTCTACCTGGAATCATCCATGCCTCTCCACTGGTACTTCCAGTTTGAGCATTTCTTCACCTGAGGTCCATATCCCTCATGGGTAGGCTTCCCTAAGTCCCTGAATCCTGGAAAACAGTAAGGAAATTTTAGTGAATGCCTAGGTTCCCTCCCTTACAGAGTTCATAGCTTTCGACAGATAGACTAAAAGGAGCACAAACATGTTTGACTATGTACCTTCCATTCCCCAACATATCATATTCAGCTTTATATTTCTTCTATTTCCTCAAACCGTTAAATCTTGCATTACTTATTTTCACTCACCTAGGTTTCTTCTCCCCAAATAAGTTATAAAAATTTGAGAATAAGGGCCCACAGTATGTATGTGTGTGTGTATATATATGTATGTATTTTAATCCCTGATTAAAATTTGCATAATTCAGAAAATATGTGTTTGATGAGTAGCTGTACCCACAAGAATATGTGTAGACAGTCCTGCAAATTAATAAAAACCAAAACATGTGAGAAAAAAAAATCCATGGGGAAGAGAACCAAAATAGAAACTTTGTCCTCAGTTCTGAGACAGCAG